>NC_059430.1:1739540-2039540 GCF_021028975.2 Sphaerodactylus townsendi | reverse complement strand
GGGGCAAGTGGTTTGAGAGCTGAGCGGCTTGGAAGACGTGGGCGGCTTCCCTCGGGTGCCATCTTGAACTTCTGGGGGGGGGGGGGAACGGCACTGCAAAGACTGTTGGGCTGGTGCCTGAAGCAAGACGCCTTTGTGCCAATACATCTCTCTCTCTCTTGGAGCTGTCCTGGGAGTGCTCTGTGTGGGGTGGGGGGGGGCAGGGAGGGGGATGCAGGTGCCTCCCAGGGGACTGTCTGTAGCTGAGCCTCGCAGGTGGGGAGTCCTATACAGGTACCAGGCTCTGTGAGGCTCCCTTGGCGGCAGGGCTGGCCCAGTCTCGACAGCGTCCGTCTGCCTGGTTCCACCCAGCAAGGCCTTTGAGCCCCCCTTGCTTAAGGGAGCAGGAGGAGGCTGGTGCTTTGCTTGGGGGAGGGGGAGGGGGCTTTTTGCCCCCCCTCTTCCTCCTCCTCCTCCTCCTCCTCCACAGGCAGAGGCACAGCAGCCAGGGCCGAATGGCGGCATCTTGTCGCCACGTCAGGCCCGGAGGCAGCATGCCCCCCGGAGTGTGAGGGCCAAATGGCAGCCAGCGGAAAGGGCCCCGGCTCCCGTGTGGCTCCTCCTCTCCCTCTCCGCGGCCTTGTCCCAGACCCAGGACGGGCGTCCTTGCACGTGGCCTCAGCAGCCAGCCTCTTGCGTCCTCCCACTAGGGCTGGAGCGTGGCCCTCTTGCTCCGGTCCAGAAGCGTGGGCGCTTGTGCTTCAGTGCCAACACCTGGGCTCTCTCTTTTGCTCACCTGCCTGTCACTCACCAGCACAGAGCAGCCGGAGCACCTAGCTTGCCACTGGTTGATATTTGGGTGGGTGAGTGGCAGCTGCGGAGCAGCGTGTGGGCAGGAGTTCTCATTCCAGGGGATCAAGTGGTGGAGACCGCCCTTGAGGGAGCCCGGCAGCTCTGCCATCCTTCTCCACCACGGGGTGGAGTGGGGGGCTGCAGGCAGGACATTCTCCCCACCCACCGCCCAGCTCTGCTGCTCGCCCTCTCCAGACCAGGGTGGCAACAGGGAGCCACACGTGGCGCCTCGCTGTGTGTGCTTTGTCGTTTCCCAGGCTTCTCTGGATCCACAGCCCAGTCCCCACCCTGCAGCCAAAGCAAAGATGCCAGCCTCCTGCCCCACATGTTGAGCCCCGGGGGGTGGGGGGAGGTGCAGCAGCTTTCTGTCCTGGTTTTGCCAGTTGGATGAATGGCATTTTCATGCCTCCTTCCCTCCCAAAAGCTCAGTGTGATGTACACGGGGGGCGGGGGGGGGGGTCTCCACCTTTTCACTTCCCACCAACCCCTGAAGGAGGCCATGCTGAAATGCACATCAAGAACCTTCATGGCTGCCCCGTGGCTGCCCCACTGCAAAAGGGTCCCGTATCCTAAGCTTCTCCCCAGGGTCCAAAGGCCCACTTCTGGTCTGTATTCTGTGGAATTCAAGCTTTCGGTAGAGGCGGGTTGCGTTTGGTCCTTTTAAAATATTATATTTTTAAACTTTTTAATCGATATAAATAAGACAGAAAATAGGAAATACAATTTTTTAAAAATTTCTAATTATATCAGAAGAGCAAAAAAAATCATACTCATAAAATTACATACCATAATCTAAAAAAACCTTATGAATAGCTGTCAAAAACAATAAAAATGATATTATAATGAATATGGAATAATAATTATTGTAATGTGAAAAATGATAACATGCCCTGTACAATGTCGGATAAACCTGATAACGATAGTGAACAGTAGTATGGCATAGAGTCTAACTCACAGGTGTCAAACTCGTGACCCTCCGGATGTTATGGACTACAGCTCCCATCATCCCCTGCCAGCATGAGCAATTAGCCATGCTGGCAGGGGATGATGGGAACTGTAGTCCATAACATCTGGAGGGCCGCAAGGATAATATTAATTGAAGTCAACTAAAAAAGATAAAGGGCAAAACAGAAGTCATGTCATGTGAGATGGCTTATTTAGAATTTGGAAATCTAAATGCAGAAGGCTCAGAGCTCCATTGCAAGAGGACGGGGGAAGGGAATCTGCTTCTGGGATCGGCGCCACACCACGCAGGCAAATCTGTCCTCCGCTTCAGTTTTCCACTGTCTCTTTTTTAATTGAGTTTTTAGCCCATAGATAATAATTATGTAGATCTTTTTCCAAATCTGCTGTTTCAATTCTGTGACTCTTTGTTCAGGTTTCTGATCCAGTCCACAATCCAACCGCCTACCTGATAATATAGTTTAATATCAGGCACATCCTTCCTCTTTCTCTCACCCTGTTAAACTTTGAACCCAATTCTTGGCTTTTTGTCATTCTGTATGAACTTATTTATTTGCCCCGCCTTTCCTTCAAAGTTTTTCCCTGTATATGAATAGTAACATCTGAAATTTTTTTTAAAAATGAATGTTGGTAATATATTCATTTTTACTGTGGAAATTCTTCCTGGCCATGAAATGTTTGATTTGGGGGTCTGCAAAGTGAGGCTCTCCAGATGTTCATGGACTACAATTCCTATCAGCCCCGGCCATGGCAGGGGCTGATAGGAATTGTACTCCATGAACATCTGGAGAGCCGCAGGTATTTTTTAGACCATCTTTGCAAGTTGTGTTTCCGCCCACATTATTTTATAGTGGTCTTTAAATAATGTATTGTTTTGTCTGGTCAGGTCTATTCCCAGTTCTTTAATTGTATTTGGCATCACAATACGTCCTGCAGTCTTTCCTTTTTCTTCTGCTTTGCTGAAATTTTACAATTATTGTAGTCTTCCTATTCATGTTATTGACCAAGATGAATCAAAATGTTTTGATTTGTTCTATGATACGTTGCATCAATAAGAGAGGGTTTGAAATTGTCCGCATTGCATTGTCCACATTAAACTCTTCACCGACCGCACACATTTGGTTTTAGTGAGCATTCTGCATCATTAAATCTAAATTGCCTTAACAGATCAGGTGCTCGGAGGAGCAGCAGAAGGCCATTGCTTTCACATCCTGCCTGTGAGCTCCCAAAGGCACCTGGTGAGCCACTGAGAGTAGCAGAGTGCTGGACTAGATGGGCTCTGGTCTGATCCAGCTGGCTTGTTCTTATGTTCTTAAGGCCCTTGCTTTCACATCCTGCAGGTGAGCTCCCAAAGGCACCTGGTGGGCCACTGAGAGTAGCAGAGTGCTGGACTAGATGGGCTCTGGTCTGATCCAGCTGGCTCGTTCTTATGTTCTTAATCCCAAAACCTTCTTGAAGAACTTGGCAGTGTGTGAAGTTGTTGGTTTTCTAGGTAGTTTTGGTTTCAGATTAATCATGGACTGGCTGTCTTGAGGAGGTGTCAACTATTCTGGGTGAATAATTCTTGCCAGGAGAAACGAATAGCCCTTCTGGGTGGAATTGATTGTTCTCTGATAGTCAGGAATTCTTGGCAGGGGAGTGGGGGTGTCTGTGTGGAGCTTCAGCAAAAATAGATCTTGCCTGAAATTGATTGCCACAAATATTACACCCATGCGTACTCCAACTCACTAGGTGAGTAACATTTCAACATTATCTTACAATCATAAATATACAAGAAAGATTTTTGTAAGTCAGTACAGTATGGTGAAATTGATTGCCAGCCACATGGATTCAGGTGGGCAGCTATGTTAGTAGAACATCATTTGAATCCAGTGGCACCTTTAAAGATCAATTAATTTTCCCAGGGTTTTCAGCTTTCACAAATTCTTTGACACATGGAAACATCTGCCCTGGAAATTGTTAGTCTTTGAGGTGCTCCTGTGTGATGAGACAATTATTCGCATATCTTATGTCTGGATTGCTTGGTCTGTGAGAATTATTCTCACCTACCCAGTAGTTTCAAAAGGATCTTGGCAGATAAGGCCCGCTAAGAGGGCAACTTTATCTGCAATAGTACAATAATTATGTGAGTTCTGTGTTGAACCTTGCAGCAGTACACTAGACAGAAACATATAGAGAGTTAATTATCTTTCTTGAAAAAAGACACAACTCTTTAGGCAAGATAATGAAAAATAGACCTAAGAACAAATTAATCCTCAAATCAGTGGAAAACTCTGCAATGCCAGGAAAATCAGTGCGGGCACGGTTTAATGAATGAGCTTTGATCAGATTTCAAAGAACACTCTTAGGATGCTTTCAAAGGTTTAGGAGCCCAAAGACAGAGATCTCGGCTCTGCTCGTTGACACTTTGTTCGTGGGAATCTGAGTACTTTTTAATAGGTTTCAAGATTGCCTGAAGTTGTGATTCTACCACCTGAGAGCCAGCATGAAGAAGAAGAGTTTGGATTTATATCCCCCCTTTCTCCCCTGTAGGAGACTCAAAGGGACTTACAATCTCCTTGCCCTTCCCCCCTCACAACAAACACCCTGTGAGGTAGGTGGGGCTGAGAGAGCTCCGAGAAGCTGTGACTAGCCCAAGGTCACCCAGCTGGCGTGTGAATTCCCCAGATAAGCCTCCACAACTCAAGCGGCAGAGCTGGGAATCAAACCCGGTTCCTCCAGATTTGATACACGAGCTCTTAACCTCCTACGCCACTTCTGCTCCTGATATTCTATTCTATGATGCAGTGGTTAAGAGCAGGAGGATTCTAATCTGGAGAACCGGGTCTGATTCCCCACTCCTCCACCTGAGTGGCAGAGGCTTATCTGGTGAACCAGATCTGTTTCCTCAGTCCTGCATTCCTGCTGGTGACCCTGGGCTAGTCATAGTTCTCTCAGAACTCCCTCAGCCCCACCTGCCTCACCAGGGGTCTGTTGTGGGAAGAGGAGGAGAAAGGAGCTTTTCAGCCCCCTTGAGTCTCCTTACAGGAGAGAAAGGTGGGGTATAAATCCAAACTCCTCCTCTTCTTCTTCCCCTTGCTGTGGAAGAGGGTGGCTGAGGTGGTGTTGATCAAGGCTGATTCTGTTCCAGGTTGGACTGATGAGGTGATTTGCAAACTTTAGTTAGGGTTTGGTTGATCAGGTGAAGAGCTGGCGACAGGGCTGGGGCGAGGGGGAACTGCACCCCCACCATGCCCAGGAACACCCCTGAACTGGCGCGCGCTCAGGACAAGACGAGGCCCCCTGCCCCCTGGGTGCTATGTGTCTGGCTGGCGGGGTGGGGGTGGGGGGTTGGTGGCATTTCCTGGGTCCAGCCAAAAGAGAATCTTGGAGGAGCAGCTGTGAGGAGTGTTGCTTTTGGTCATATCCAGAGACAGTCTCCTCCGAAGGAGGGAGAGAAACATGGAGCAGCGGAGCAGGCCGGCTGAGCCTAGAGAGGTGAGGCATTCAGAGCTGTCCTGCAAGGAACCTGAAAGTTCCCGTTAACCCCCCAAAGTGGGCTCCGCTGTGTGGCCAACCTTAAGCCAGCGCTCAGAGCTGTCTCGTGGGTTCCAGGCAAGGCTGGGCAGGGCTCTTGTTACACCTCAAGCACTCATTGCGGGGGGAGAGGAGTTGCCCATCAGGCATGAACCAGGAAGTGATGTCCGTACGACACTAGGGTTTTTTTTCAAACTCTATGGTAAAACCGTGGAGTTTGGATGGAATCATGACACGTCATACCAGTGCACTGACATCACTTCTGGATTGGATCCAGGTGGTGAGGCATGGCCATGATACCTTTCCCGCATTTCCCCACCACCTGCCGCTCCTGCCAGTTGCCCAGTGGAAGGTCCTGGAGCACCTATTCAGAACCTGCTTGTGATCCACAGGCCTCTGCTTCCACGGACCCAGGCGCCCGAGTGGTGCAGCCAGCAGCCTGTCCTCTCCTTGCTTGCTTGCAGGAGTGGTCAGTTGCAGCTCTCAGCCCCGGCCAAAGGTTTCCAGAAACAGACCAGGCGGGCCCATCCCTTCCAGCCTTTCCGAAAGTCCACAAGACTGTTCGCTTGACGGCTGAGAATGTAATTGGTTCCAGAGGGCCGAGCACTTCAGTCGAGGTTACATGTCAAAAGTTGCAGCTTAGCCTGGGTCTTTAACTTGCTGCGCCAAAAACTTCGTGGAGGATTTGAACGATTCGGAGCCGGAGGGCGCACTTGAAAACCCAAGAAGACTAACGAGTGAGCAGTTGAGTGTCATGTCAGGTTTAAACCAGGAAGAAAAATATGCAAGCACAGGGTGAAGCACGGAAGGGCCAGAACTCTCTGGCAGAGCGCATTTTGCGCATGCAGCAGGGGCCAGCATGTCCCTTTACGAAGAACCCAGGAAGCAGAAGAAGAAGAGAAGAAGAGTTTGGATTTATATCCCCCCTTTCACTCCTGCAGGAGACTCAAAGGGGCTGACAATCTCCTTGCCCTTCCCCCCTCACAACAAATGCCCTGCGAGGTAGGTGGGGCTGAGAGAGCTCAGAAGAGCTGTGACTAGCCCAAGGTCACCCAGCTGGCGTGTGTGGGAGTGCACAGGCTAATCTGAATTCCCCAGATAAGCCTCCACAGCTCAGGCGGCAGAGCTGGGAATCAAATCTGGTTCCTCCAGATTCGATACACGAGCTCTTAACCTCCTACGCCGCTGCTGCTCCAGGGCCATGATGCAGAGGCAGCCAATGGCAAGGAGCCTCTGGACATCTCTTGCTATGGCCTGGATGGTCCAGGCTGGCCCTGGCCAGTACTTGGAAGGGAGGCAACGGAGGAATGTTAGGGTTGTGACACGGAGGCAGGAAATGGCAACACCGCCCCTGAACATCTCTCGGCTTGGAAGGCCAATGAGGTTGCCATGACTCAGCTGTGACTTGATAGAGAGTTAAATGAGCTAGATGACATCAGGGGAAGAATCTCCCGCACGGACTTGCTACGGGAGGGGATTCTGGGCCCCATGAAGTTGGAGGGCATGACTGGCCTCCTGATCAAAACCAGGGAGCAGATATCAAAAGGGAAAAGGAAACAAGGGAGCTGACTGAAGTGGAACATGCTGTACTACCGAGTGACTAAAATTGCCCTCGTGTTGCTTAAGCAACATGTGTGCTTGAGTCATGCTGTAGAAATAAGTCTTCTAGACGTCATACGTGACTGTGCTGGTCATGGTGCCAACCAAAAGTGTAGCAACTCTGGACTTGCGTCTGAGCTGGGTTTGGAACTGGGGTGATTGTTGTTGAACCACCTGGGAGCAACAACCACCGGGCAACGAAGCCCACGATTCCTGTCAGTGGAAAGTTGTCCCCAAATCTAAAACAATCATTCCTCTGGATCAATCACTGATTAAGTGACAGGAATCAGAGAGCAGGAATAATGGACCATTCTTGGTGTGTGTGTGTGGGGGGGTGTGTGGGGGTGTGTGTGAAGCAATGGGGTCTCATAAAGATTGGGACCGGGTGTGTGTAGTTTATTCATAAATTATCTGGAATTGTGGGTAAACAGCAGTGGCGTAGGAGGTTAAGAGCTCGTGTATCTAATCTGGAGGAACCGGGTTTGATTCCCAGCTCTGCCGCCTGAGCTGGGGAGGCTTATCTGGGGAATTCAGATTAGCCTGTACACTCCCACACACGCCAGCTGGGTGACCTTGGGCTAGTCACAGCTTCTCGGAGCTCTCTCAGCCCCACCTACCTCACAGGGTGTTTGTTGTTGGGGGGGGGGGGAAGGGCAAGGAGATTGTCAGCCCCTTTGAGTCTCCTGCAGGAGAGAAAGGGGGGATATAAATCCAAACTCCTCCTCCTCCTCCTCCTCTTCTTCTTCTTCTTCTTCTGAACACTGTACAGTTTTGGTGGCAATATCTCAACAAGGATGCTGCAGAGCTGAAAATGAGCAGACGGGGGCAGCCAAGATTTAGGTGTTTGGTTGATTTTACCCCACCCATCCTTAAAAGGTCAGGCTCAGGGAGAAACACCCTCCCTAGGACGAAAGGCTGAAGAGTCTGTGACTTTGCAGTCTGACGAGGAGGTATCTAAGGAGCCTGTAGAACACAGTTCTGCTGTGGGAGGAAAGAGAGAGCTTTCTGTCTCTCTCCCGTCACCCTAGACTTCAGGGGCACCCAATGAGGCTCGGGGGCAATAGGTCTAGAGCAGACCAAAGGTGACGCTTCTTTGCCCTTCTTAGGTTGTGGAATTCACTGCAAGTGGAAACAGTGGCCGGTAGGAGCACAGGTGGCTTTAGAGGGCGGCTGGGGAATTTGGCAATCAATGGCTGCGAGCAAAGGTGAGTTCGGGGCAGCTGGTGTACAGAAACAGCAGCAGACCTGACGACCCCACTGCCAGGAGGCAGGAGCCGGCGCCGCCGCCGCCAGGGAAGACTTTGGCCTCTCCTTCACCCTGTGTCCTGTTGTGACCTCCTGGGAGGACTCCTGGCCTTGAATGACCACCCCTTTCTGTGTGGCTGTAGGTGAGAAGGCTACTCCAAGGGCTAGGCCTTCCTGCTCCACTGACCGCTGGGGGGCCATCCACTGGGGGCATTTGTGTCAGGGGCTCCAGTGTTTGGGACAGCCTCTCAGGAGAGGGGCGGATGGATGGATGCTTCTCTGGAAAGAGTGCCAGGTGGAATTGTCCAGGGGGCATCCTGGAGTCACCTGGCAGGTAGCAGGAGCCGAGGACCGACACGGGTCCGGCCCTTGGTTGTGTGCTGGACTTTAGGCGGCATCAGCTCCTATGTTTCTGTGTTGTGTTGGAGAGCGATTGTGTATTCCTGGTGCGTTTTTTCTAGTTGGAGGAGGAACGGATGGCAAACCGGGGCCTCCGTAGGCAGCCTAGTGCTGTGGTGGCGAACCTTTGGCACTCCAGATGTTATGGACTACAATTCCCATTAGCCCCTGCCAATTGGCCATGCTGGCAGGGGCTGATGGGAATTGTAGTCCATAACATCTGGAGTGCCAAAAATTCGCCACCACTGGCCTAGTAGCTCGAAAACCCATTCTGCCTCACCTCCCCGTCTTGCAAAACATGCTGGAAAGCAAATGGTGATAGCAAGGCCAGCAATTTGGTCATCAAAATCTCTCTCTCTCTCTCTCTCTGTGGCAGTTGGAATATATTTCCTGCAGCCTTGTCTACAGAGCAGACCTGCATAGCACACACTTCTATCATCAGCATTCCGCCAAAAGCCACTTATTTCCTCCCCCCCCCCAAAAAAACACATGCACACAAAGAGAGACCGGCAGAATCCAGTCCCCCCCCCCCCCCCCCGCTCCCCACAGTTCTGTGCCACGGCCACTCCTGGCTCTTGCTTTCACAACTGCTCTTACGGCTGGCGCTCCCCAAGGCGAGCGGAGGACGATGCGCTTCGAAGCAACCACAGAAAATTCGTGGCCCTCCATTTCTGCCTCCAGTGGAACCCACAGAAAAACGGGAATGGGCTGCAAGTCTTCGGAGACTTAATGAGAGCCTGTGCGGTGTTGTGATTAAGAGTGTCCGACTACTACCTGGGAGGCCCAGGTTCGAAACCACGCTCATGCCCTGAAACCAGTCACAGGAAACGCTTCTTCACGCCACGTGTGATTGGTGTTTGGAAGATGCTGCCACAGGAGGTGGTGATGGCCACTCACCTGGATAGCTTTAAAAGGGGCTTGGACAGATTGATGGAGGAGAAGTTGACTTATGGCTACCAATCTTGATCCTCTTTGATCTGAGGTTGCAAATGCCTTAGCAGACCAGGTGCTCGGGAGCAGCAGCAGCAGCAGCAGAAGGCCCTTGCTTTCCCATCCTGCCTGTGAGCTCCCCAAGGCACCTGGTGGGCCACTGCGAGTAGCAGAGAGCTGGACTAGATGGACTCTGGTCTGATCCAGCAGGCTTGTTCTTATGTTCTTATGTCCTCGGCATCATGTGCCTCACAACATTTTCCTGAGAAGAGAATGATGCCAGCCTCCGTGGGTCCCCTCCCCACTGAGGAGAAACGCAGGGTATAAAAGAATTAAACAAAACAAATGTCCCCATGTTTAGGGTATACTAATAGCTAATAGCTGTTTAATCCAATGAAATCACCCCCCGCCCAGAGCCGAAGTGTCACTCTCCTTTTGGTTCAGATGGTCTCTCGGGTAATGGATCAGTCAGTGTGACGCACATCCCAATTCCCACAGCCAACGGGTCAACATTGCAATGCTCTTCCTGTCCCCCCAATTATACAGCTACATGTCACAAGTGACTTCACCGGGGAGAAATGCATCCCAGGACTCTGTTGTTCATTGCTCCACATTTTTCTCCCCTGCTACTCACCAAGTCCCAAAGGAATTAAGAGACATTTCCCACTCAGCGTAACTCAGGCAGATGATATTTCATTACCATTTCTCAATTAACCCGTTACCTAAAAAATCTCCTGTTTTGACTAGTTCAGGAGGAACCCATCAACAGTCAGCTTCTGGCAGGGATGACAGAAGCTAATCAACTCTTTTGTTACAAAAACTGAGGCAAAAGCCTTAAGTTGAACTTGTTCACCTTTGAACCATTGCATTTATTTCATTTAAGTTGCCCCAGGTTTGCTGTAAAAAGCTTCTGTCTGCGTGGCCTCAGTCTAGAGATTTAAGCATCCATGGGGTCATATTGGCTAGTAGATGTAATCGCTGTTGGTCATAGTTTCCAGAAAACTCCTGGTGTCCTTTTACCGCTGTGCTATAGAGAGTGTCTTAACCTACTGCATCTGTGTATGGTTCTCCAGTTGCACAGTGGCGGATAGGAGGCGCTCCAAAGGGTGATCACTCCTGCACAGAGGATCATCGGCTGCCCTCTCCCCTCCTTGGAAGAACTCTATGATTCCCGAAGCCTAAAGAAAGCCCAAAATATTCTGAGAGACCCGTCTCATCCAGCTCGCTCTCTGTTTGAACTGTTGCCATCCGGCAGACGATACAGGTCTATCAAAACTAGGACAAAGAGGCTTAGAGACAGCTTCTACTCCAGAGCTGTGGCGATGCTGAACTCCGCGGCTTTGTGTTGATGTGTTTGGGGCTGTGTAGGGATGGGTGGAGGAAGTGAGGGTGGGGTATGAGTCTGGAATTGTGCGCATTGAGGAATGCTGCTGTAAATTTCGTTGTGCGTGCACAATGACAATAAAATGCTTATGCTTAAAAGGTTTAAATGAGTGAGGATCCAGAATGGCAGCACAGGAAAACAGACTGAGAAGTCATCTGATGCTGCTGCGAAGATCCCAAACCTGTGACCTCCTGCTGTGGTTAAATGGGCAAAGGTGGATCAGGTTAAGCTGAACCCTGACAAGACAGAAGTCACCTGGTTGACTGGGAGGGCTGAGGTCTTCAAAATAACGGGCTTGCCACTTTTGATGGCTGCCTTAGTGAACAAGCTCCTTTCAGACGGGTCCTGTTGAATCAGTTTTATTGCTAGAGATGAATGTTAACCCAGAGACAGAAGTCGTTCTGCGGCTCCACTCAGCTCAGTAGAGGGGGGGGGGGGGGGGCCTTGATTCAGTTGATCCGGCCACACTGATACATGACATGAAGGCTCGATCGTTCTGCCCTTGAAGTCAGCTTGAAAACTCCAGTTGACACAGAAGGCCACAGTCTGGTTACTACCAAGTGCTACTCAGCGCCAGCTGGAACAGGCACACGGCACCAGTGGTGGGATCCAAAAATTTTAGTAACAGGTTTTCACGGTGGTGGGATTCAAACTGTGGCGTAGCGCCAATGGGGCTGGGTGGGGCACGACGGAGGCGTGGCCGGGCATTCTGAGGGTGGGGCATTCCTGGGCGGGGCTGTGGCAAGGACGCAGCTGCTGCGCCGGTCCTTGGGCGGGAAACGAATGCACGCAGGCGCAGGCTGCCACGCACGCCGGTGCACCTCCTGCTAGACTGCTTCCAGTTCTGCACGCTACTGCTGAGAGGCGGGGCGTCACTAAGGCAAAAATCATGTGGCAAAATCACCCATGAGTAACCCCCTCTCGGCACACACAAATAATTAGTAATCTACTCTCGGGAACCTGTGAGAACCTGCTGGATCCCACCTCTGCACGCCCCCCCCCCCCACTCTGCAGATATTTTGCTGGTTCCCTGTCAGTCAGTGGGTCCCATTCAAGGTTCCAGTTATCATCCACGAAGCCTCCAACAGCCCTGCAGACCGACACTTGCCCGTGGGACCGCCGTGCTGTTCCTTGACAGCTCTGCTCATGTGAGCGAAGCCTTCTGAAGATGACACCCTGAACATGGGTGGGGTCAGCAACTGCTTGTTCCTGCTGCACCTTCTCTGTGGCAGGCCCACTTCGCCTGACGGAGATGGTCAGAAAGGCCCCCCTCCCCCCAATTGTCATTCCGGAGAATGTGCAAAACAGAAATGTCCAGGAGGCCATTTTTAATGGCAGGATTAATGCGACCTTTTGACATGCATCCCCTGCCTGTTCCTGCACCATCTTCTGCATTTGGGGTTCTGCCAGGCCAGGCATCAGTGGGCTGGATCCGAGGTCGCCCCTGCACTTGCTGCTATCTGCGGCTTGAGGGCCCGTTCTGTTCCTATTGCTGTGCTTGTAACTAGTGAGATATGCATGCCTCATTCCTCCCCCTTCCTGGAGGCCGGAATGAGCCCTATCGCTGTCCTTGAGCTGGAACACATAACAATGCTGCCTTCACACTGTCCTTTTCTTATGCAGCCTATTGGTGGGCTACCGGTGGGAGGGGGAGTACCCGAACTGGGCAATGTTTGGAGACATACATGTGCTGCGAAAGCCTGAGCCCCAGCTCCGGCTTTCCACAGCTGAGGTCCTGACACAGTTCAACAAAGCTCTTGAACCTTTCCTGAGCTCTCAATTATTGACTGGAGAAACAGACCCTTACAGGAGTCCACCCACTGTCTCGCCTCGAACAGTTTGTTTGTATTGTCGAAGGCTTTCACAGCCGGACTCAACAGGTTGTTGTGGGCTTTCTAGGCTGCGTGGCCGTGATCTGGTAGATCTTGTTCCTCACGTTTCGCCTGCATCTGTGACTGACATTTTCAGAGGTGTATCGCAGAGAGAAGTGTGTTAAGATGCCAGCCACAAATACAGGTGAAACGTTAGGAACAACATCTACCAGACCACGGCCACGAAGCCCAGAAAACCCACAACAACCAGTTTGTTTATTTGTTTGCATTGTTGTCCCACTGCATTATTAATTGGAGTTTTCTGCTGTCTGCTTATTTCATATTCTATCATTTGTCTTGAGTTTCTGCAAGAAAGGAGGAACATAAATGAAGAAAATAAGAAAGAACGACAAGGAGACCTGGTCTACAGTGATATCATGAAGTGGGACATGAAACTCAGGAAGAGCGGGGGGGGGGGGGGGGGTGGTCCCAAATATTTGTCATAGGTTTATGTATTCAGAAATGCTACTGGAATACGGCCATACAACCCGGAAAACCCACAACACCCTATTTAGAAATGGTTTGCACCACCTTTCCAGAGCCTCCATGAGGCAGTTGACAAAGTAAAAATTATAAAAACAAAACATTCCACATTGATTTAAGCACAGCATTTCAAAACCAAGTGCGGTGGAAGAAGAAGAAGAAGAAGAAGGAGGAGGAGGAGGAGGAGGAGGAGGCGGAGGAGGAGTTTGGATTTTATCCCCCCTTTCTCTCCTGCAGGAGACTCAAAGGGGCTGACAATCTCCTTGCCCTTCCCCACTCACAACAAACACCCTGTGAGGTAGGTGGGGCTGAGAGAGCTCTGAAGAGCTGTGACTAGCCCAAGGTCACCCAGCTGGCGTGTGTGGGAGTGCACAGGCTAATCCGAATTCCCCAGATAAGCCTCCACGGCAGAGCTGGGAATCAAACCAGGTTCCTCCAGATTAGATGCACGAGCTCTTAACCTCCTACGCCACTGCTGCTCCTGTAAGAACATGGAGCATGAAAGAGGACCCCGGCAGATTAAAGCAACAGTTTTTGGACTGAATTAGTTTTTTTAATCCAGCCCTTTCGTTAACAGACTGAAGGAGATAAAAGTGCTGCCATCATACTGGGACATCTGTTCTCTTTCCTGGGTTTTGGAAGTGTGCTGCTGCTGCTGCCGCCCTCTGTCCACCTTTTCCTCTCCAGCCGGTATCAGTGGCTTTCCGAATACAGTTGACTGACACGTGGCTTGCTCGGGAAATTACCCCAAACAGATGTTTGTGTACTCTCCGGGAGCCCCCAGCTGGATGCATTTTGAAACAGGCTCCGTGCAGTCACCAGACATGATTGGCGGATGAGACACTGGAAGTAGGAGAAAGTTCTCCCTGTTGCTCTTTGTTTGTTCCTTGGGTTTTCCTGACCTCAGGCTGGCAGGCGCGGCACACCCTCCATGTGCCGTCATCTCCCCCGTCCCTCCCCCCCCGCCCGCCACACATAGGCCTTGGATCAAAATGTTCCCTTCTGCGTCAGCTCCAAGAGCGCTACGCCAAGGTTTCCAGCACCCCTCAGTGGAGCAGCTGGAAGTAAGTGGCCCTCTTGGTGCTTTTGCTTTCACTGTAGACCCTCTCCAGCCCAGGGTTCCCAACTCCAGGTGGAGAATTATGGGAGATTTGGGGATGGTTCTCCAGTTGCACAGTGGCAGATAGGAAAGCGCTCCAAAGGGTGATCACTACTGCACAGAGGATTATCGGCTGCCCTCTCCCCTCCTTGAAAGAACTCTTTTGAATATGGAGCTGCTGGACGTCATTTATATTTATATATATTTATCTTTATGCTAGTATTTTTATTGTATTTATGAGATTTAGCTTTTACTGTTTTATCGCTGCTTTTAAAGATTTAGCCATTTTATGTTCTATTATGTTTATTGTTGTACACCGCCCGGAGCCCCTCGGGGATAGGGCAGTATAAAAATCTAATAAATAAATAAATAAAATAAAATAAATATAATTCCCGAAGCCTAAAGAAAGCCCAAAATATTCCGAGAGACCCGTCTCATCCAGCACACTCTCTTTTTGAACTGTGACCATCCAGCAGACGATACAGGTCTATCAAAACTAGGACAAAGAGGCTCAGAGACAGCTTCTACTCTAGAGCTGTGGCTATGCTGGACTCCGCGGCTTCGTGTTGATGTGTTTGGGGCTGTGTAGGGATGGGTGGAGGAAGGGGAAAGGGAGGATGGGGTATGAGTCTGGAATTGTGCGCATCGAGGAATGCTGCTGTGAATTTCGTTGTGCATGCACAATCACAATAAAAATGCTTATGCTTATGCAGCTGGGTGAGGGGAAGGAACTGTGTGGAGCCTGATGCCACGGAGTCCACCTCGAAGGGAGGCATTTTCTTCAGGGCCACAGATTTTTGGCTGGAGAGCTGTTGTAATTAACCTAGAAGACCTCCCAGCCTGCCCTCTGGAGGCTAGCCACCCACCCACCCGAAGTGGCTTCCTCTTCGGGATCACCAGCTGGCAGGTTGCTTCGGCAAGGCCCGCTCCAGCCCCGCAAGTGAGTGTGCCAGACTGGTTGGCCGGTGCCTCTTGGCTCTGCCTCTGAGCAGGCGCCCGGGGGGACCATTTTTACTGCCTCCCCTCTCCCCTGGCCTGCTGGGCTTCTGGCCTCTCCTTTTCCGAGAAGGCCGCCCGGCCAGGGCTTGCCGGTCCATCTGCATTTAATGACTCCAGGAGCGGCAGTTGAGAAGTGTCGGCCTCCAGACGCGACAGAGGGCCAAGTCATTGTTGGGGCTGGCCGGCCCCCATTTGGCAAGCGGCCGCCTTGCATGCCTCTTACGCACGCAGGAGTATTTCCCATCCACACTGGCTGAACCTCTCGGCCAGCTTGCTGAGAAGGGCACTCCCTGGCGGCCTGGGAAGGCGGACTTTGTTTCTCCCCCCGCCCAGGATTCCGATTTGCCCCTCCTTTTGGGGCTCTCGGTCAAGAGAAATGCAAGAAGGCCGGCATGCCTCCAGGGTCTGGCGAGCGACTGGCCACCCTCCCGAGTGGCATTCCGGTGGTTTTCTTTCGGTTATGTGCCAACCCCTCTTGCGTTCCATTTGACTGAGAGCGTCCAAAGCGACGGACTGGCAGCTGGTGTTGCCCCACTGTGTGCTGCCCTGACACATGGGCAGGGCGGCCCAGGAGCTACCCTTGTGGTGCCAAGATGGCAGAACGAGGGCACAGCCAGTGTTCTTCTCGGCAGCTGCTCCAGACAGCTGCTGCTCCGGAGGGTGTTCTTCGAGGGGTCTGTGCAGCTGCTCCTCCTGACCCACAGAGCTCAACACTCTTCCACTGGAGGTTGCAGCGTTGCCTCTGCACCAGCTCTAAGTCATGGAGGATGGGGGAGGTGGGGGATTTGAGGCAGATGGTCCTCTGTGGGGCAAGAGGCCTCTCCCCAGCCCCAAATACCATTCTCCTGGGCACACAGAAGAAGAAGAAGAAGGAGGAGGAGGAGGAGGAGGAGGAGGAGGAGGAGGAGGAGGAGTTTGGATTTAGTAGTAGTAGTAGTAGTAGTAGTTGTTTGGATGTATATCCCCCCTTTCTCTCCTGCAGGAGACTCAAAGGGGCTGACAATCTCCTTGCCCTTCCCCCCTCACAACAAACACCCTGTGAGGGAGGTGGGGCTGAGAGAGCTCCGAGAAGCTGTGACTAGCCCAAGGTCACCCAGCTGGCGTGTGTGGGAGTGCACAGGCTAATCTGAATTCCCCAGATAAGCCTCCACAGTTCAGGCGGCAGAGCGGGGAATCAAACCCGGTTCCTCCAGATTAGATACACGAGCTCTTAACCTCCTGCGCCACTGCTGTTTGGGCCCCTAGAAGCCGCCCACGGGACGTGGTGTTGGGAGGCAGGAGCTTGGTTGGTCTGCCCCATCCTGCCCCGTGGTTCAAACGTGCTTCTTTGTGGCCAACCCTGCCCTGGAGAGCCAAGGAAACGGCTGGTGACTCACGGCCTGATTGTGGTTCAACCGGGGCCAGCCCACAGCCGAGTGATTTCTTCCTCATGTTGCTGCTGACGTCAACCCTCCCCCCCCCTTTTATTTGTCTCGCTTTGCCTCATTAAAATCCTCCTTCCCCGCCTGCCAGAAGGTCTCCCCAGGGAAGAGTCTCCTTCTCAGAACCTGACCCCTCCCGCCCCTGCTTGTTCCTGGGCCGGGGAAACCGGAAGACGAGAAGGGAACCTCCCACCCCTAGTCGAGGAATCTGCAGCTGCCTCTGCCATGAGGCACGAGAGGGAATCTCGAGGCAGGCTCCCCAGACCCCCAACAGGACAGGCCCCCTCGTCTCTGTCCCCACCAGAGAGTCCAGGAAGGCAACAACATCGCACCACTGGTAGACAGACAGCCACAGTGCAGAACCTCAACCAGTTCAGCGTGTCACAAAGACCAACAGGCTCTCCTGGGTGACGATATTTCTCTTCTGCCAGCTCTGGGCCGTGGGCCTTTCTTTAGAGAATCACAGAATCATATGTTGGAAGGGCACATAGAGATCATCTAGTCCAACCCCCTGCTCAATGCAGGATCAGCCTAGTAGTGGTGGCAAACCTATGGCACTCCAGATGTTCATGAACTACAATTCCCATCAGCCCCTGCCAGCATGGCCATGCTGGCAGGGGCTGATGGGAATTATAGTCCATAGAGATGCACATAGAAGTCCATGCTGGCAGGGGCTGATGGGAATTGTAGTCATGCTGGCAGGGGCTGATGGGAATTGTAGTCCATAGAGATGCACATAGAAGTCCTTAGAAGTGCACATAGAGATCATCTAGTCCAACCCCCTGCTCAATGCAGGATCAGCCTAGTAGTGGTGGCAAACCTATGGCACTCCAGATGTTCATGAACTACAATTCCCATCAGCCCCTGCCAGCATGGCCAATTAGCTATGCTGGCAGGGGCTGATGGGAATTGTAGTCCATGAACATCTGGAGTGCCATAGGTTTGCCACCAGAGCATCCCAGACCAGTGTTTGTCCAGCCACTGGTTAAAGACTGAGCTCACCACCTCCCCAGGCAGTCCCCAGGAGTAGCAGCAGAAGAGACTTGGCCAGGAAGAGCAGAGTGACCTGCTGGTGTTCATTTTGGAGGGCTTTTCTCAAAGCCACAGCTTTTAAAACAGTGTTATTTTAACAGGGGTTATCTCTTTTTCTCCTTGCAAGGCTGCTGAATCTGGAAGGTGGGGCTTAACAGGGGTTAACAGAGTTCATCTCTTGTTCCTCTTTGTCCTAGAGGTGGGGCTTTTGTCCTGAGAGGTGGGGCTTTTAGTTCAGGTCTCTGGAATCAGCACTAAAGAGTGAGTAGCAGCAGAAAGAGACTTGGACGTTTCAGGAAAGCAGCAGAGTGACCTGCTTTGGTGTTCATTTTGGAGGAGACTTTTCTCAAAGCCACAACTTTTTAAAACAGTGTTATTTTTTTAACAGAGGGGTTATCTCTTTTTTTCTCCTTTGTAAGGCTGCTGAATCTGGAAGGTGGGGGGCTTAACAGGGAGTTAACAGAGTTCACTTCTCTTGTTCCTCTTTGTGTCCTAAGAGGTGGGGCTTTTTTGTCCTGAGAGGTGAAAGGAGCTTTTAATTCAGTCTCACAGATTCCAGTCTCTGGAGAATCTCTTAATTTTTTTGTTTTTTACCCCAAATTAATAAGGACATATTTGACAGATAGTACGTGCAGATAGCTCCAGGAGCAGTGACTAAAAGCTTAATATCTAAATATCTAAACAAATCAGATATGAGGCAGAAAGCCAGCAGGGGATGGGGGCTTTCCAGTGTTTTGCTCCTGAGGTGTCACATGTATGACTATCTGCCACTGGGACAGAAATTAGGTGGGTGTGCCCTCAGCTGCAATGAGCTCCTGGCACTCCAGGAGCGTGTCCGTTCTCTTGAAGCCAAGGTGGCAGACCTGGAGAAGCTGAAAAGA
This sequence comes from Sphaerodactylus townsendi, assembly GCF_021028975.2. NCBI lineage: Eukaryota > Metazoa > Chordata > Lepidosauria > Squamata > Sphaerodactylidae > Sphaerodactylus > Sphaerodactylus townsendi. Next base: position 2,020,887 of record NC_059430.1, on the reverse strand, counting down.
GGCAGAGGGCAACAAACAAGGCTTTCAGGGACCCTGGCTGGCAGGTCCCACTCCCAAAGGTGACATCTCTTCAGATGTGGAGAATGAAGGCCTTGGGGATGGAGGTGCCAGTCTGAGGTGGGGAAGATGCTCCCTTAGATGGGATCCCTTCCTTAACTGGTGATCAGCTATCCTCTCGCACTGAGGATACCCCTCGGGGAAGTGGGGGGAGCTCCTTGTAGTGGGTGATTTGATCATTAGAAATGTAGAGAGTTGGGTTTGTGAGCTGATGACATGGTGACTTGCCTGCCTGAGTGCGAGAGGTTGCGGATGTCACGCTTACGTCTAGATAGGCTTTTAGACAGTGCTGAGGGTGCTGGAATCAGCAGTTGTGGTCCTGATTGGCACCAGCGACATTGGAAATGTGGGAGGAGGTTCTGGAAGCTAAATTTAGGCTGCTAGGAAACAGGTAGAAGTCCAGGACCTCCAAGGTGGCATTCTCCAGAAATGCTACCGTTCCACAGCCCTTAGAGTGAGCTAGAGCAAAGCCCGGAGATACAGGGTCTCAATGTCGTGGATGAAGGTGGTGTAAGGCAAGAGGGTTTCCAGATTTGTCAGGAACTGGGAACCTTTTGGGACAAGAGCAGGCCTGTACAAACAGGGAGGGCTTCATCTGAACCAAGAAGAGGAACCAGGCTGCTGGCTCCAACATTAAAAAAGGTGGCAGAACAGCTTTTAAACTGATTCCTGGGGAAAGCCGACAGGAGCTGAGGTGACTTCGGTTGAATACAGTATCTATGGGGATGCAGACAGAGAGGAGGTTCTTCTAAATCAACCACATACAAAGAACATAGCAATGTGCATGTGACAAGGAATAGTGTCTACAAAGACTTGAAATTAAAACACCATAAATCAGGTTAAGGACAGAGAGCAGGGTATACAGGTGTCTCTATGCTAATAGTAGAAGCGATTCGACCTAAAATGGGGAGCTAGAGTACAGAGTTTTGAAGGAGGACTTTGATATAGTGGGCATTGGGAACTGTGGTGGAATGAGGAGAACCAGTGGGATGCTGTTATACCAGGCTACAGGCTCTATAGGAAGGATTTGACAGAGCATTGGGGTGGAGTTGCCCTTTACATCAAAGAGAGCATAGTATCACATAAAATAGACAATGCAAAGGGGAGCTGGTTCCCTACAGAATCACTGTGGATATCAATACCAGGTGTGAAGGACAGTTTAATATTAGGAATATATTATCGTCCCCTGACCAAAGTGCACAAAGAGGGATTCTGAGATGGAAAAAAGAAAATTAGAGAGGCCAAAAAAACAAAAATGTAGTGGTAATGGGTGATTTTAACTATCCCCATATAAACTGGAAAAATGCATGTTCAGGTCATAGTAAGGAGAGAGCATTCCTGGATATGCTAAATGACTGTGGCTTAGAGCAGTTGGTTGTGGAAACAACCAGGGGAGAGTGATCCTAGATCCTAATTCTATGTGGGACCCAGGACCTGGTGCAGGAAGTCAGTGTTGTTGAGCCGATGAGGAACAAGCGACCACAATGCTGTCAGATTCAGTATCTCAGCATCACGAACAAGTGGCAACTACTAATGTAGTTACATTAGCCTTCAGAAAGGAAATTTCTCCAAAGATGAGGGATAGTGCGCAGGAAGCTGAAAGGGAAAATCAAGAGAGTCAAAACTGTCCAGGATGCTTGGAGGTTATTTAAAAACACAGTAATAAAAGCTCAGCTGGAATGTGTTCCACAAGGTTAGAAAAAAGGCAGCACCCAGTCCAAAAAAGAAAGCCACCATGGTTAACAAGAGAGGTTGAGGAAATTATCAGAAAAAGAAAAATGTCTTTTACTAGAAAATGGAAGTCCAGTTTGGCTGATGAAAGAATATGAGAAGGGAACACAAATGGTGGCAAAAGAAGCAAGTTAGCTGTAGAAAGGAGGCAAAAAAGGATTATGAGGAGCGGCATGGCTATGGTAACATCCAGGAGACCAGCAACAAACAGTTCTTCAAAGTACATCAAAAGCAGGAAGCCAGCAAAGAGGGAAGCGGTAGGCCGTTAGATGACAAAAGGAACAAAGAAGGTGTGCTAAAAGATGGCAGGGAGATTGCAGAAGCTGAATGAGTGCTTTGCATCTGTCTTCACCAGAGGAGGTGAGGAACATTCCTGCACCTGAACCAAGCTTCTTAGGGAGGCGAGAATCGAGGAACTAAAAGCGAAGATAGTGGTAGCAAAGGAAGAAGTTCTGGCAGCCATTGATCAACTAACTGTTACCACCTACAGTGGCCCAGATTGCATTCACCCAAGAGTTCTTAAGGAGCTCAAGCATGAAATTGCTGATCTTCTCACTTTAATATGCAACTTATCCCTGAAATCAGGCTCCATCCCTGAAGACTGGAAGATGGCCAATGTCACACAAATCTTTAAGAAAGGATCTAGGGGGGACCCGGGAAATTACAGGCCAGTCAGTTTGACATCTGTTCCTGGTAAATTAGTAGAATCTATCATTAAAGATAAAATTATAAAACATGTAGAAAAGCAAGACCTGCTGAGAAAGAGTCAGCATGGCTTTTGCAGAAGCAAATCCTGTCTTACAAACTTACTAGAGTTCTTTGAGGGTGTAAACAGGCATGTGGACAGAGGGTGAACGGTGGACATTGTCTACTTGGATTTCAAAAGGCTTTTGACAAGAAGTTCCTCACCAGAGACTGTTGAAAACTCAGCAATGAAGGAATAAGAGGGAAGTCCTCCTATGGATTAAAACTGGTTGAGAAACAGGAAACAAAGAGTGGGTGTAAATGGGAAGTTCTCACAATGGAGAGATGTAGAGGTGGTGTCCCCAAGGATCCGTTTGGGACCAGTGCTCTTTAACCTATTCATAAATGACCTGGAAGTAGGGAATTGGGTAGCGTGGTGGCCAAGTTTGCAGATGATACAAATTATGTAGAGGTGAGTGAGAACCACAAAGAGTTGTAAGAGCTCCAAAGCGGACCTTGATAAATTAGATGAGTGGGCTCAGAAATGGCAAATGCAGTTCAGTAGCCTTAAAATGTAAAAGTGATGATGCACATAGGGGCAAAAAATCCAAGCTTCACATACACGCTACCGGGGTCAGTGCTATCAGTCACAGACCAGGAAAGGGATTTAAGTCTTAGTTGATAGTTCCATGGGAATGTCAACTCAATGCATGGCAGCTGTGAAAAAGACAAGAGCGCTCTATGCTGGGGATCATTAGAAAAGGAATTGATAATAAAACTGCAAAGATTGTCATGCCCTTATATAAAGCAGTGGTGCGACCGCACTTGGAGTACTGTGTCCAGTTCTGGTCGCCGCATCTCAAAAAGGATATTGAGGAGATAGAAAAAGTGCAGAGAAGGGCAACAAGGATGATTGAGGGACTGGAGCACCTTCCCTATGAGGGGAGGCTGCAGCGTTTGGGACTCTTTAGTTTGGAGAGGAGGCGGCTGAGGGGGGATATGATTGAAGTCTACAAAATTATGCATGGGGTAGAAAATGTTGACAGAGAGACATTTTTCTCTCTTTCTCACAATACTAGAACCAGGGGACATTCATTGAAAATGCTGGGGGGAAGAATTAGGACTAATAAAAGGAAACACTTCTTCACGCAAAGTGTGATTGGTGTTTGGAATATGCTGCCACAGGAGGTGGTGATGGCCACTAACCTTTATAGCTTTAAAAGGGGCTTGGACAGATTGATGGAGGAGAAGTCGATTTATGGCTACCAATCTTGATCCTCTTTGATCTGAGATTGCAAATGCCTTAACAGACCAGGTGATCGGGAGCAACAGCCGCAGAAGGCCATTGCGTTCACATCCTACATGTGAGCTCCCAAAGGCACCTGGTGGGCCACTGCGAGTAGCAGAGAGCTGGACTAGATGGACCTTGGTCTGATCCAGCTGGCTTGTTCTTATGTTCTTATGTTCTTAATTCCACCGTTGCACAACTCTTATAGTAATTTTTTTATCCTAATATCCAGTCAGGAGCTTTTATACCCATTGTTCCGCATCCTATCCTCTACTGCCCGCAGGAACAGCTCCCTGCCCTCTCTGATGCCCTTCAGCGTGTAAAGAGAGCAATCATTTCCCCCCCTAAACCTCCTCTTCTCCAGACGGAACCTTCCCGATTCCCTCAGCCTTTCCTCTTGGGGTTGGCTCTCCTCTGCACCTGCTCCGTTCTGTCCACACCCACCTCTTGAAGGGAGGGGCCTCCAGAAGAGCTGCACGCAGGACCTTGTGTTCATTGAACTTCCCAACTGAGAACAGCTTTTTACTGACAACAGTGGGTCACCCAAAGGAACCAAACTCGCCCCGGAACCAAACTCTGCAACAGACCGAGATGCCAGCTGTCACCCATATCTTTATTGATTTATTTAAAAAGTATTTATATCTCGCTTTTCTACAGCCATGTTCAAGGCTGCGCACAAAATGCAACGAAATACAATCTTACAAGAACAATAAAACTGGGTAAAATACACTGAAATCATATGATACCATTTTAAAAGTTGCTAAAATTCCAGGTCAGACCTCACTGTGTCCAGTTCTGGGCACCACATTTCAAGAGAGATATTTACAAGCTGGAACGGGTCCAGAGGAGGGTGACCGTAACGGTTGCTAGCGCAGACCGAGCAGGCGCACACCCAAGGCCATTCAGGAGTTCCTGTCAGCCTTACTCTAAACTGCTACCTCTTGGGTAGACTGATAGCTCTCTGAGGGGATTTTTACTTTTCCCTTTAAAACTGACTGCTCTTCCCAAACTGGATTGGGGGCCCCTTGCATGACTCCTGAGGCTTATTAACAGGCAAACAAAGATGAGGTGTTTATTTATGGAATTATAAGAAAATAAGTTACAGAAATAATTAAACTTTTCTTTTTCTCTGGCAGGGATATTTTACTAATCACTTTAGTTGTTTCAGATGTTCTGTTATAGTTTAGAGACAGTTCTCTGACTCAGTTTTAACAAAACTTCCTTCTACTAAACTTCTTTCACAGGGAAAATGTTTCCTTCACAGAACTTGAGAGATACTTAAATAACCAACTCCTTTCACCAAAAGGGATGCACCCTGGGCTGCACAGAGCAAGCTCTGGGGTATTCCACCTGGAAACCCACTCCTGACTCTGTTAATAAAATGATGCACACCCTCAGAGACTTCACTGTCCCCTATCTAGGGGCTTTCTCTGCAGAGACCTTCAAACAAATTCTCTGTATGATTTAAATATCACCTTTGCAAGTTTGTTTTCTGCTGCCTCAGATACCAGGACCAGGAGTCATGGATTCAAGGTGCAGGAAAAGAGATTCCAGCTAAACATTAGGAAGAACTTTCTGGCTGTCTCTTTCTTTTGGGGGGTCATTTATGGGAAAGGGGCTACAATATCGATACAACTGCAATCACAGGTATATCAATATAATTGCAATTTAAAGGGTGATATCTGTGCCTTCAAGAGGGATTTGATGGGTGGAGTCAAGAGAACCAGGAAAAGCAGAGACCTATTGAGACTTCAGCAAGCTAGCTGTGGAGCAAGAGTGAATTCCTCCTCTTGTGTAAACAAAGAAATGTGAGAAGACCACACTATGGCCCCACTGTGCAGATAAGAGCCCAAGGTAATCATTCCTTGCATAATGGGTCTTGGACTTGCCCATCAGTGGTAACCCAACAGGACTCATGTTTTAGAAACATTTATAGACTGTTTTAAACCTGTGGTGGTCTACTATAAACCTCTACCAATGCTGGTCAGTTTTCACGGGCTTCAGACTGGCTCTGCCTTAATTAGTTTCGCTACCCTGTTTTATTGCACTTCCCTTTATTTTCATTGCGTGCAGAGATCAGAATCAGATCTCCCACATCAGAACATAATTTATTTATTTGTTTGTTTGTTTGTTCCACTTTTTTACCGCCCTCCCCCGGAGGGCTCTGGGAACGTAAGAACATAAGAACAAGCCAGCTGGATCAGACCAGAGTCCATCTAGTCCAGCTCTCTGCTACTCGCAGTGGCCCACCAGGTGCCTTTGGGAGCTCACCTGCAGGAGGTGAACGCAAGGGCCTGCTGCGGCTGCTGCTGTTCCCGAGCACCTGGTCTGCTAAGGCAAGTCCTCTTGTTCCCAGGATCCCTAGTTTGTATTGTATTTATTTGTACTATTTATTTACTTTTTTCATATCCTGCCTTTCTCTCCAGTGGGAACCGGAGGCATCTCATCCTCTCTTCCATTTTACCCTCCTGACAGCCACCCCATCAGGTGGGTTAGGGTTAGAGAGACCGATTAGCCCAAAATCACCTATCAAGTTCTCTGGCAGAGTGAGGATTTGAGCCTGGTTCTTCCAGACTCTAGTCCAACATTTTAACCCATACATTGCACAGGTGAATGATTGAAAAAACAGAGAGCACTCTGGGAGAGCCTCTGCCTGAGTGGGCGGAGCAGCAGCCAAGATATGGCAGCCAAGAAAGCCATAAGAGTATAGTGTCAAGATCAAGGGAAGTAATTGTGCCGTTCTACTCTGCATTGGCCTGACCCCACCTAGAGTACTGTGTTTGGTTCTAGACACTACAATTTAAGAAGGATATTGACAAGCTAGAACAGGTCCAGAGGAGGGCAACCAAAATGGAAAAAACAATTTGGGGTTCATGCCCTACAAGGAGAGACTTAGGGAGTCGGGTATGTTTAGTTTGGTGAACAGAAGTGTAAGGAGGAACATGATAGCCATGTTTAAATATCTGAAGGGATGTCATGTTGGTGAGGGAGCAAGCTTGTTTTCTGCCGCTCCAGAGACTAGGACCAGCAGTCATGGATTCCAGGTGCAGGAAAAGAGATTCCACCAAAACATTAGGAAGAACTTTCTTTCAGGGCTCTTCCATAGTGGAATTTGCTGCCTCAGAGTGTGGTGGAGTCTCCTTCTTTGGAGGTTTTTAAAGAGAGGCCGGATGATCATATGTCGGGAGTGCTTTGATGGTGTGTTCCTGCCTTGCAGAGGGTTGGACTGGATGGCCCTTGGGGGTCTCTTCCAACTCTCTGATTCTGTGATGCTATGAGTTGAGGGTGGGGGAAAGATTGCCACAGAGGGAGCCGGGGGTGGGGGTGGGGGCAGGAGTGCCGGAGATGCTGTGTGTGTGTGTGCGGGATGTGTGTGTGTGTGCGAGGCCTGTGGGTAACTCCGTGTCCCCCCTCCCCCCTCTCCTCCGGGGCTGCCGCTTTGGCACAGGCCCTGGGACGGCTTGGCTCCCACCCACGCCAGGTGCTCTCCCCCGGGAGGGCAGGCAGCAGGGGTGAGGCAGCCCCCAGGCCCCCTGGATGTCTCCTGCAGCTTCCCTTCATTCCTGCTGCGCTGTCCTGACAGGCTCCCCGCAATCCTCGGGAAGGGCTGGGCTGACACAGGCACGCTCCTGTCCTGCTTTGACCCGGGGTGGGGGCTGTCTGCTGACGTCATCTCCCCCTCTGGGCCTCAGCCTCCCCCACCTCTGTGCACCGTCACCAGTCACGTTCGGAGGAAGGCGCATGGGAGGCAGGAGGCCAGAGAGAAACCCTCTCCTGCACTCTACAGTGAACTGGGTACCTCGGGAAATGCTCGAGGACATCTATACTGAGATAACAACCCTATAAGGGTCGACCTCTGCGTTCAGCAGAGGCCAATTTACTGGAGGTCCCTGGCCCCTCCATGATGCGGCTGGCCTCCACTCGGGCCAGGGCCTTTACGGCTCTGGCCCCTGCCTGGTGGAACACTCTACCACCTGCTGTCCGGGCCCTGCGGGACCTTGGAGAGTTCCGCAGGGCCTGTAAGACCGAGTTGTTCCACCGGGCCTTTGGAGAGACCAGCCGCTGAGGATGCCCCTGCCCCCGGCCACCCCTGCTCTACAGGGGTCCCCACTAACATCGGGACCCACTATTTTGCTCCTGGGAGGGTTGCATATGGGCTTTGTGGGACATTGCTTTCGATTGTTTTTAACTTATATGTATGTTTTTTATATGTGATATTTTATTGTTCACCGCCCTGAGCCCTTTGGGGATAGGGCGGTATATTAAATCAAATAATAAAATAAATAAATAAGCCTGAGTCCATTCACAAGTACAGAACAAAATGGGACAGACACACCCCTCCCGTGCTGATCAGGGGCAGACAATTCTTATCTCTGGAAGGAAGTGAATTGTCTGCCCCTCACTACTCAGACCCATTCTTTGCTAGCGTTCTTGACAGCCGTCTGGGCCACCGGGAATAGGGCAAGGGACGTTCGGAAGTGGTCTGCCCTTGCCTGCCTCTTCCTAGAGACCTGGACTCCCTTCCGAGTGCTACCCATGACCCACTCTGCTTAGCTTTGGGCCTGGCGAGACTGAGGTAGCAGCAGTGGCGTAGGAGGTTAAGAGCTCGTGTATCTGGAGGAACCGGGTTTGATTCCCAGCTCTGCCGCCTGAGTTGCGGAGGCTTATCTGGGGAATTCAGATTAGCCTGTGCACTCCCACACACGCCAGCTGGCTGACCTTGGGCTAGTCACAGCTTCTCGGAGCTCTCTCAGCCCCACCTACCTCACAGGGTGTTTGTTGTGAGGGGGGAAGGGCAAGGAGATCTCCTGCAGGAGAGAAAGGGGGGATATAAATCCAAACTCTTCTCTCCTTCTTCTTCTCAGCTGACCAGCTCAAAGTACAGCTTCTTAGCAAAGGGTTTTTTTCACCCCACGCCTCTGTCTGTCTGGACTCTGAAGACAACAATCCTGTCTCTCTCTGTCCCTCTCCTGTTTTGGCCCATCCACGGCCACAAGGCCACTGGAGACTGTTGAAGTCTCCCAAGACAGGCCCCTCCTGCCTCCCACTCCAGAGCCTAACGGAAAGGGGAGAGGGGCTCCATTTTTGTGTCCCCCCCCCCCCGCATTCCCACTTGGTTCCTGCGAGGCCCTTCCTGCTCTTCACCCTCTCCCATGTTCTTCTCCAGAAGCCAATATTCTCTCTGTGCCCTCACTGGCTGCGCGCTATGCGGGGTGGGGATCTTGCCCCCCCCCACCCCCGTGTGGGGAGAAGTTCATTTTTCCTCAGAGGTTTGAACTGAGCCAAACCTTCACCTGGGGTTTGGCCTCCCTCTTGGCAGAGTGCAGGTGGGGAGGAGGGATCGGATGCTCTCAGCCTCACCCAGGAAGCCTTTGGAAATGCACACATGACAGACCACACACACACACACACACACACACACACACACACACACACACACACACACACACACACACACACACACACACACACACACACACACCCTGGGTCAAAAGGTGGAGTCTAGCAGTTATGCAAGTATTGCAGGTTGAAACCCCGGACGAGTACATTTTCCTGGAGACTTCAAGGAAGTGTTCCTTGACCTGACCTGACCTGGCCAGTGGGAGGGGGAAGAGCAGTGAGTGGTATAAAACTCCCTGGGAGGATGGGGAGGGTCTCTCTCTGGTGCTGCTGATTCCATCGGGGCAGGCAGAGCTCTCGCGGGGTCTTCTGGAAGCAGCCATTGCCAGGGACTGGATGTCCTGTCTGGGCAGAGGCCCCAAGGTCTTGTGAACCCTGAGGACCCCGGGACCTCGGAAGAAGCCATTGCAACTACAGAGCCTGCGTGCCTGCGTGCCTGCGTGCCTGCGTGCCTGCGTGCCTGCGTGCCTGCGTGCCTGCGTGCCTGCCTGCCAGCCTTAGGTGAGGGGATTCACACCTCTCTTTCATACCCTTTGCTCCTCCGCCCGTTGCTGTGCTGAGAGTGCGCAGTGGGGCATTTTCTTTCTCTTCCTTTCAGTGTGGGCATCTCTGTGCCACTTCAGACCCACGTTCTGGACATGCTACATTAAAAGGAATGCCAAGAAGGAGGGGAAGGTTGGCAGGAAGGAAGGAGCCAGCGGGAAGGGGGCGACTCCCTCAGCAGCCCCCATGGTGACCAGATGCCCACCACCAGGCTGTGTGGGGCGGCCATTTGCCCTGTGTGCATGGAGATGAAGGAGCATGATTTCCACTCGTCAATCTGCCCTTGAGGTCAGTGGTCTTCCTGGGGAGACTGGGGGCAGCAGTGGGGGTGAAGCCAGCCTCAGACAGACACCCGGATGCCCTGGACACTCCCATCCACCCCCCCCCCACCGCCCGGGGTCTTCTAGCCCTCCGTTCCTGGGTACAGTCGTTGAGAGACTGACCGGCAGCAGGACCACTCCGGGCTCTTCTTGGAGGACACTTCGGCTCTGGGTCCAGCTTCCAGACTGTCTGTGAGATGGAGACCTTGCTGGTCGCCCTCACAGACCATCTCTGTGGACAACTGGGTCGAGGGCAGCCGCTGCTGCTGCTGCTGCTGCTGCTGCTGCTGCTGCTGGAGGATCTCTCTGCAGCATTGGACACTCTCAGGTATCTACTGACCTGCCACTGCCTCACCTGTGTTGGCTCACGGGGGACAGTCATTTAGTGGCTGGGCTCAGCTCTCCAAGAGTGTGGATGGAAGGGGTGTCGGTGGGGAGGGTCTCACCAAGATACCCGCTGGTAGGTGGGGTCCCCTTGCCCAGCTAGTCCAGACATCAATATGCAGATGACATCCAGCTGTATCTGTTGATGGGCGAGCAGCCAGCCAGGTGCCATCTCAGACAAATTGGCCAGGTGTCTGGAGACCAGGGCAAACTGGTTGAAACTGCACTGCAGGTCGTGTGTGTGTGTGTGTGTGTGTGTGTGTGAGAGAGAGAGAGAGAGAGAGAGAGAGAGAGAGAGAGAGAGAGAGAGAGAGTGTTTTGGTCCTCAGCCATTTTTAGAACCCCTGGGTCTTCGTGGCTCCGTGGGCACCTCCTCCTGCCCTGAGAGAACCTCTTTCGCTCCTGGCTCAACCCTGGCTGGCCCAGGCCCAGGAGGAGGCGGCCAGTGAGCCAAGTGCCAGCCAAGCAGACCTGGCAGATTTGCCAGCCCCGCCAGTGCTGAGCTCAGCCTGCTCCCAGCTGCTGCCACTCTGCATTCCTGCAACCAGTGCTGGCATTCAGATAGTTTAACAACCGGTTCTGCCGAAGTGGTGCGAACCGGCTGAATCCCACCGCTGGCTGCAGCCCACCAGGAACTCTCCCCGTAAGTTGAACTTTCCGGGAACTCTTTCTCTCCCCGCTTGTTTCTATTGCATCTCGGAAGCACTGACTGAGGAGCAAAATGGTTGCCCTGGTTTGTTTCCACCCAGCCCAAAGGTGTGTGTGTGTGTGGGGGCTGGGCAAAGGGACAGGGGCTGCCTGCAGGAGTCCAGTTCTCCTCCAGCGGAGGGTTTGGCAACATCTAGTGCACAGGTGTCAAACTTGCGGCCCTCTAGATGTTATGGACTACAGTTCCCATCATCCCCATGCCATCATAATGTTGGCAGGGGATGATGGGAACTGTAGTCCATAACATCTGGAGGGCCGCGAGTTTGACACCTAAGATCTAGTGCTTGCCAGACGTTCAGCAGCCTCCCCCAAAAGTTATTCGTCGCCTGAGTTTCCTTCAACAATTGGAAGACCTCTTTCCCCACAGTCCGGAACTCCCCCTTTGCTGCAAAGAGGCAGCGGGGGGGGGGGGGGGGCACAGCCTCCCCCAACCACAGGACCCGGCCCTGCCGCCAAGCCCCTCCCTCTTTCTCCTGGACCCCCCTCCCCGGCTTGTGAGGGGGTGGCTGGGGAGGGCCAGTTTCAGTCTGTGTAGTGGTTAAGAGCAGGTGCACTCTAATCTGGAGAGCCGGGTTTGCTTCCCTGTCCTGCCACTTGAGCTGTGGAGGCTTATCTGGGGAACCAGATTTGGTTGTGCACTCCAACACATACCTGCTGCGTGACCTTCTCAGCCGCATCTACCTCACAAGGTGTTTGTGGAGAGTGGGGGTTTGTCAGCCCCTTTGAGTCTCCCTACAGGAGAGAAAGGGGGGATTGGAGTGGACTCTCCTCCTTCTTGTTCCGGCCAGTTGCTGAGCCAGCAGGATTGGGCGGTGGAGGGGAAATGGGGGGGGGGTTGCTCAGCTCTCCCTCTGGCTGGAAGGAAGGCACGTGCCGGCTGCAGAAGGGCCGGGGGTCCCATGAGACCATGACGTACAGGAGGGGCTGAGTGCTCTACGGAGGCCGAGGGGGAGGGGGAGTTGGCGAAATCCCACCCCCAAAACTGTAGCCGCCGCCGCCGCCGCCGCCGCAGGGCGCCCTTCCCCCGTCCCCGCACGGCCTCTCGCTTGACAGGAGCCGCATCCTCGAGCCCTGCTCCGGAGCGGAGGTTACGGCAGGACACGGGGCGGGAGCAGCTCCATGGCCCTCCGCCAGGCCCGGGGGCCCTTCGGGAAGCGCGCAGACAGAAGCCGTCTCGTCGTCGCAGGCAGCTCGCTGCGCCGCCCCCCTCCCCTCCCCTCCCTCCCCTCCCCTCCCGCAACCCGCCAAGTCAGCACCGGCAAGAGGGAGGCGGGGCGGGGGGCGCCACGCGGGGACATCCCCTCGCCTTTTCCTTTGGGGGGCTGCCAAGCCTCGCAGGTGCTGGAAGGGGAGGGGGCTTCTGGAGTGCAGCTGAGGTTACCGCGGGCGTCGAGGCCCAGCCCCCCCCTCCACCCGCGACATTTATTTGAATCTGAGATAGTTTCATTTTATTGGGTTATGTTATATTAGTACGAAAGGGATAAATTTCATAATAATTTTCCTCATATACTTTACTACTAAATGTTAATAGTACTCGAGGGCCCCTTCCGCACACGCGAAATAATGCGTTTTCAAACCACTTTCACAACAGTTTGCAAGTGGATTTTGCCATTCCGCACAGCTTCAAAGAGCACTGGAAGCAGTTTGAAAGGGCATTATTCTGCCTGTGCGGAATGAGCCCTCGAGAATAGTTACTGGTTTTACACAAACTGGTTTTAAAGTTTTAATGGGTTATTTCCCCGTTTTAATGGATTATTTCCCCGTTTTAATGGGTTATTTCCCCGTTTTTAAGTCACCTGTTGTATGTGAATAAGATCTCCCCACAAAAACCAACTGTTTGTTCTACACAGGAATTTGTATTGGCAGATTCGAAGTTTTATGACTGCAATAAATCAACGTCTTCTTCTTCTTCTTCTTCTTCTTCTTCTTCTTCTTCTTCTTCTTCTTCTTCTTCTTCTTCTTCTTCTTCTTCTTCTTCTTCTTCTTCTTCTTCTTCTTCTTCTTCTTCTTCTTCTTCTTCTTCTTCTTCTTCTTCCCGGAGCCAAACGCTTTGCCCGCATCTGCTCTGAACTGGAGGCCGCCGGGAGTCCTGCAGAAGCCCCCTGGAGACACGTGACTCTTGGCAGAGCCCCCGCCCCCATGCCCTCGACCGACCCTCCTGCACCCTCTCCCGGGCACCGCCCCCCCCCCCCGCCCGCTCGTGCAGGGTTCGAGGCCGCCCGGCCGTGGGGAAGCATCTCGGCCCAGGACGAGGGGGGCTCCTTCCGAAGAAGCCGCCCCCACAGCGTTGCCCACGCCGGGGCAGTCCGGTGGGCGTCGGCTCTGACGACTTGGGGGGGGGCAGCCCTCCTTCGCAGTCACCTCTCCAAGGGGCGGCCGGTCGGGGATTCCCGCCCCCTTCAGTAGAGGATGCAGGAAGCCGGTCTGTGCCCGGCCCGGTGGAACTCTGTCTGCCTACCTGCGAGCCCTTCTTCGATCTTCCCCCCCCCCCCCCCACGTGTCGCCAGCCACAAGCCCTTCCTGGATTTCCTGGGGACCGAGTGGGGCCCGGCATGGCCACGCCTCGAGGGTAGAGCCGTTGCTCTTGCTGGCCGCCCCCCGCCCCGCCATAGCGCCACAGCCCCGCCCACCCAGACCTTCCGCCGGCCCCTCTCCGGGACGCCTGCCCCCCCCCCCCGCGCTCTGCTAGTGTCCGGCGGCGCCCCAGCCCGAAGACTGCTTCGCGGACGGGCACCTTAAGAACATAAGAACTAGCCTGCTGGATCAGACCAGAGTCCATCTAGTCCAGCTCTCTGCTCCTCGCAGTGGCCCCCCAGGTGCCTTTGGGAGCTCACAGGCAGGAGGTGAAAGCAATGGCCTTAAGAACATAAGAACTAGCCTGCTGGATCAGACCAGAGTCCATCTAGTCCAGCTCTCTGCTCCTCGCAGTGGCCCACCAGGTGCCTTTGGGAGCTCACAGGCAGGAGGTGAAAGCAATGGCCTTAAGAACATAAGAACTAGCCTGCTGGATCAGACCAGAGTCCATCTAGTCCAGCTCTCTGCTACTCGCAGTGGCCCCCCAGGTGCCTTTGGGAGCTCACAGGCAGGAGGTGAAAGCAATGGCCTTAAGAACATAAGAACTAGCCTGCTGGATCAGACCAGAGTCCACTAGTCCAGCTCTCTGCTACTCGCAGTGGCCCACCAGGTGCCTTTTAAATTAAACAGGCAGGAGGTGAAAGCAATGGCCTTAAGAACATAAGAACTAGCCTGCTGGATCAGACCAGAGTCCATCTAGTCCAGCTCTCTGCTCCTCGCAGTGGCCCACCAGGTGCCTTTGGGAGCTCACAGGCAGGAGGTGAAAGCAATGGCCTTAAGAACATAAGAACAAGCCAGCTGGATCAGACCAGAGTCCATCTAGTCCAGCTCTCTGCTACTCACAGTGGCCCACCAGGTGCCTTTGGGAGCTCACAGGCAGGAGGTGAAAGCAATGGGCTGCTGCAGCTGCTGCTCCCCCCCCCCCCATCACCTGGTCTGCTAAGGCATTTGCAGTCTCAGGTCAAGGAGGAGCAAGATTGGTAGCCAGAGATCGACTTCTCCTCCATCAATCTGTCCCCTTCCTCGCCGCAGCCCCGCCCCCACCCCCAGTTCCATCCCAGGCAGGGAAGGAAGGAGAGCGGCAGGGGGGGGGGGGTGGGGATGATCTGCCACTTTCGGGCACCCGAGCAGAAGGGGGACTTTTCCCCCCCCCCCCCCCCCCCACGGCTCAGGCCAGAGAAACCAGACGCGCCTAACAACAACGTTCACCTTTATTCACCGGACTGTAAAAATTAATAAAAATAGACGCTGCATTTCTGTCTTTCAGGTGCCATCATGAAGGCAGGACACGGATGCTGGGTCCAGGTGAACCCCCCCCCCCCGGAAAGTTCTGAGCAGCTCCGTAGAAACCGACCAAGCGACGCCCCCCCTCTTGCCCGCCTTCTGCGGGGGGGGGGGCTCTTCCGGAGAGGGCGCGCTGTTGGCAGGCGTGGCTCGGGGGCCCCGGCCCTCCCTGCGCCCCGCGGGGGAGGGGTGGTCTGGCAAAGGAAGGCGGGGCCGCGGAGTCGGGGGCTAGACCCTCCCCCCGAGAGTTGCTGGGGCCCTACTGGGCGGCCTCCGATGTACTTTGGGGGGGGATTCCCACTCGTGAACAATCCCCCCCCCCACGCCGCCGCCCCAGCAGCTGGGAGGTTTGTTCGAGTCGCGTCGGTTGCGCGCCGCCTTCCTTTCTCCCCAGTGGGGACGCACAGCCAGCGGCTCACGTCATTCCCCTCCCTTCCGACTGATCTTCACTACAACCCTCCCTGTGAGGTAGGCGAGGCTGAGAGCGCCCGACCGGCTGGCCCTTCCATGGCGCCGCTGCAGCGCAAGAGAGGGCGGGGACCGGGCGCCTCTCCGTCCTTGCCTGGGGCTCTTCGGGTCTGCCCCGCACCGGAAGAAGCGCGGAGGAGGACAGTTTAGGAGCCCCCCCCCCCATCACGGGCGCGGGGGGGGGAGGATTGTTATTGCCGGCCGTGGTGGCTGTAAAGGGCGACCACCTGGGCACACCTGCCGCCACTGACGCCCCTCCAGCCCCGGACCTCCTTAAGGGGCAGGGCACGTGCCGGCGGTCGCCGCCGCCCCCCCCCCCCCCGAAGCCCGGCCAGAGGGACGAGGACAGCGGGGTGCGCTTGGGAAATCTGGGGGCTTCGGGGGAGCCCCGCACTCCTCGCGGTAGACCAGAAGGCCTTGAGTCAATGTCCCCCCCCCCGCCCCTCCCTGCACAAGACGGTTCCACAGTCTCCGGGGACTCCACACCACTCCGGGCTCCCCCCTGCAAGTCTGCCTGGGCGTGCTGGGCTCAGTTAAATCCGGATGGCAGCTGGGGGGGGGGGGTGTCGGTCCTTGTGCAGGGGAGGCTCTGGCGCGGGGGGGGGGGTGGGGGGCGCTCTGGGCCCTCCGCTAGCAGCTCCGGACTTGGTCGACGTGGCCTCGGATGAAGCGCAGGAGTTCGCGCAGCCGGTCGAAGGTGACGGAGACGACGGTGAAGGCGGAGTCGTCGAGGCGGGCCCGCAGCTGGCCCAGGTCGGCCTGCGAGGAGGGCGGCGTGTGGAGGGGGCAGCCCAGGTGGGCGGCCAGCCGCTGCCAGAGGCTGCGCAGGTTCTCCACGTCGTTGGACACCTGAGCCGCCGGCTCCTGTTGCAGCAGCGCGCCCAGCACCTGCTGGAAGCGCTCCAGGGCCCCGTCGATGGCCCCGAGTCTGGCCGCCGGTAGCCGCTCCGGGATGAACTCCAAGCCGCGGATCCGCAGGCGCAGCTCCGGGAACTGCAGGGGGAGGGGGAAGGGACCAAGGAGACGGGTGGGTGGTGCCGCCTCTCTGCACTGCACTGGGCAGCAGCTAGGGGAAGGGCAGAGGGGGCGCACGCGAGTCTCCTGCCATCCTGCTTTGGAGCACCGAGCGCTAGGGTGGCCCCCCGCCCCAGAAACCCCCGGGTGGGATTTAGGCAGGTGGCTCGAGGGGTGGGAGGGCGGGTGCTGCTTCGTCGACAGACCCCTGCCCCCCAGCAGAAGAGACGTGGCCGTCGCGGGGAGCTCCTCTGGAGAGCCCGGCCGGCCAGTGGTTGTGGCTGCCCCACGAGGGCCGTACCTGCGGACAGCTCACCTGCAGCCTGCTCTGCTGTCCTGACACGGGGGGTCGGGCCCCCTGCGCTCCCGGAGCACAGTCGAGCTCCTCCTCTGCAGGACGTGGGGGCGCCGCCACAGGCGCAGGGGGCGGGCGGGGAGGACCAGAGAAATGTGAGGGGGGAGGTCACGGCGCCCTTAGTCCCGCCCTGCTGGCGCCTTACCTGTTGGACGCGGGCGATGGTGACCTCCGAAAGGGCCTGGATGTCCGAGCGGAGATCGGCGCCCACCAGCTGGCTGTAGAGGGCGGCCACCCAGAGCCACGCGAGGCCGCGCCAGGAGAGGCCCGCCGCGTCGCCCATCTTCCTGCGCAGGCAAAGAGAGCCCTCCTCAGTCGCCCGCAGAACCGGTGGGGGGGGGGGGGGCCGGGCCCGCAGGAGGGTCGCTGCGTCTCAGGCATCTTTCAGCAGGCATCTGGGGCACTGCTGCCACCACCCCCCCCCCCGCACCCTGGAGCCAGCCCCGAGTCCCGCCACCCCCTTTCCAAATCCAGCGTCTCCAGTGAATTCTGCCAACAGGGCACAGACTTCGCCCGCTGGACGGGGGCCTGCATGGCCAGTGGTGGGCACTTTCTCCCCGGGGGCCGGACTTTGAGCTGGTGGGCATGGGGCAGGAACGCCCCTCGCCCCCTCGCCTTGCCCGGCCCTTGCTGTGGGGCGAGGCTGTGCCCAGGCAGGGGGCTTTGGCGAGTGTGGGGAGCCTGGGGGACCCCGGAGCTTCCTCGTGGCTCAAGCTGCGGCCATTCGAGATGCGGGCGGGGACCGGCGCGGGGGCGGGGGCTGAAGGCTCGCTCAGCTTCAGAGCCTGCAAATGACTGGGGAGGGGGGGGGGAGGGGGACTGCTTCGAAGTTGCCTCCGACAGGAGACGGAAGCCGCGGGCTAGGGCGCTTGGGAGAGGGGGCAGGGGACGCGCCCCCAGGAAGGCAAGACGGGCTCCGAGACTGGGGGATGGGGGGGGGGGACTTGCGGTCCTTGTCTGGCTGGAGGGACTGGGCCATCAGGCACCGGGGGCAGGAGGGCCGGCGGGGGGGGGTGCGCTGGGCAGGTCCAGGGGAGGGTGCCCTGACTGGCTGGGGGGGGGGGGGGGAAGCGACTGGCTGATTGGCTGGTGACGCTGAAGTATTGGGGTCTGGGGGGGGAGCCTCGCCCAGGGAGATCGCGACATCCCTCGCCATCCCGATGAGAAGGGGGTCGTGACTCAGCGGCTCCTCCCCCCGCCGCTCAGCAGCACCTCCAGACCTTTCCAAGAGCTGCCCCCCCCACTCTGTAGGTCCCAATCCCGCCTCTTCCTCCATAGCAGCTCATCACCAAGCGTGGTGGCCGCTGTTCCACCTTCCGCCCAGCCTTGGCACCCCCCCCCCCGCCTCCTGCCCCTCCCCGGAGGCCCCTTCGGGTGGGAGATTCGGAAGAGCACCAAATGAGGAACAGGGGGGAGGGGGGGTGAAGGCTCGACCGACCAAATGAATGAATGAATGGATGAATGAATGAAGTCTGAGAGGAAGAGAGGGGGGCGGTGGGGGCCCCTTCCAGGACTGGCCGAGGCCTCCCCGCCCGCCTTTGGGGGCTTTCGCGCTGAGACGCGTCCAGACTAGCTGACATCCCCCCCCCTCTCCCTGCTGCGTCCTGGCTCTCTGCACGTGTTCAGAGGCACCAGCAGCAGGAAACTCGGCCGCGCTCCGGGCGTGGGCTGGGGGCTCCGGAGGTTGCCCTGACTCCCGGGCCCGGTCTTTCTGGGGGGGGGGGGGGAGAGGGGACGGCCCCTGGCTCACCTTGTGGCCACGGCTGCTGCTCTCCTCGCGGGCGGCTCTGCGGCTCCATCACGGCAGCCCCCCTTTTATTCCTCCGGTCCGGAGGCGGTTCCGCAAGGGGCGGGCCAGAGCTGCGGCAGGGGAGGCCGGCCCGCCCTTCGGGGGGGGGGGGAAGCCCGGGCAGCACCCCGACACGCCCCGCCCGCCGGCCCCCGCCCTCCGCAGAACCGCTCCGCAGCCAAGCGGGGGGAGGGTCCGCCTGTGCGGAAGGAGCCCCCGAAACTGAGACTCAGGAGGACCTTGGACTTGGGGAGCAGCGGGGCGCCGGGAAAGTGCCCCCCGTGTGAGTGGGGGGGGGGGATTAATGTCCTCTGCGTTTCCCGCCCTCAAACTCGGGGACAGCGAATCATAGAGTTGGTAGAGATCCCAGGGGTCATCCAGTCCAACCCCCCGCTTTGTAGGAAGACTCAGTCGGAGCACCCTGGACAGATGGCCGGCCAGCCAGAACCGTGCCGCTTCCGGTCCAGATCCCAGCGCGCTCCCTCCCGAGGTGACCACGGAAAGGGCGAGCGAGGCAGACGCGGGGGGGGGGGCGTTCTCTTTGGGGCTGCAGGCACGAGGGACGGTGAGCGGGGTCTCCCACCCTCTGCCCTGACTCGGAAATGAGGCCGGCCCCAACTCAGGGGCTGCTGTTGCAGACGCACCAGAGAAGCACGCGGTTCGCTCGTGGAACTCCCTGGCACCAGAGACAGCGGCCAGTTCAAAGCGGGGCCAGTGAAACGCCAGGAGCAAGAGAGCCCCCCCCCCCCCACCCCGGCTGTTGGGGTCTTCTTGCTCTGAGCCCGACAGATTTTCCGATTCCGACTCAGTTGTGTACCGACTGTGTCGCAATCGCCAATAATACTTGGATGGAAGTCCTGGAAAAGAGACGCCGCTGACGGGAAGGCGCGCTCAGACATCACCGCCCCCCCCCCCCGCCGCCGCCACTTCCCCGCTCTCGTTCTGTCTGTCTCGTTGGGTTCTCTTGTATCCCCCCGGGTGCAGGTTTGGGGCCGGGCGGGGGAAATAAAAGTTGTAAAACCATTTGAAAAGTGACCGGCCCTGTGGCAGGAAGAGGGAGGCGAATGAAACAGGCCGGCTGGTCGCCCCCGCCCCCTCCCTCCCTCCCGGTCTCTCTGCTGCGGCCCCTCCGCAAAAGGCTCAGGTTCCCCTCCCGGAAAGAAAGGCGATGGGGGGGGGCGATACTCGGAAGCACACACCCCCCCCCCCCAAATGGCCTGGTGGGGGAAACGCTTCCTTCTCAGCAAAAGCCAAGTCGTGGGAGGGGAGGTGTTACTCTAGAGGAAGGGCTGGCGGAGGGAGCGACGCCAGAGGGGTGCCTGTCACCGGAGGGGCGGCCGTCGGCGCAGTAGAAAACGCGGGGGGGGGGGCGCCCCAAAGACTCATTTAATGCTGGACCAGGCGGGGAAAGCGAATATTCGTTGCACCTGATTCGTTGCACGCAACGGAATCTTGTTTTGGTCTGCAACGAAATCTGGGTTCCCAGTGACTCCCGCGAGACTGCTGAGGATTTAGGCAAACGAAGTGGGTGGGGGGGGGTTTGCATTGAAAGAGGACCCAACAGTTGGGTGCTGTATCACCACGATCGCCTGCTCTTTTTTTGGGGGGGGGGGGCGATCGCAGCTCTGCTCAAGGGGGAGGGGCGGACGGGGGAGGCTACTCGTGCAGTCTGTCCGGGGGTCAGGTCTCCAACCCTGAAGCAATAAACAGACTCTGGATGGTCGCTCAGCGGCGTGTATTGATTGGCATCGCGGCACCCCGTGTCTGTCGAACCTGGCTTTGGCGGCCCCCTTTATTCTGATGTTAGCCCCCCCACACCCCCATTTCCCCAAGGAATGTGAGGAAGAGTCAGTTTGGCGCTAAGGGGCCCCGAGGTCCGGGATAGGCAGAGATGGACCCACCTGGCCCAGCAACAGCTGGAGGGGCGGCTGTCCCGAAAGAGCAGGCGGCCGGCGACAGACCTCTTGCAGCGACCGCATTGAGCGAGGAACGCGTCATCTCCCGCATTTATCTTTTCATTTAAAAAAAACCCTCTCCTCCTTTTTCATCCTATTTAATCGGGGAAAATTATAAAGCAAACAAGTTCTCAAGGAACAGCCTCGGGTGCGAAACACAAAAGAGGACAATTGCAAGAAGCCAACTGATATTTGCTATTTTACTATTACCCCCCCCCCCCCAAAAAAAAATTCCGCCTCCCCTAAGCGCTCCCCCCCCGTCTGTCGGGACACGATCCGTGGCCTGCCTTTATTAACCTGGGGGCCCTGACTTCCTCGGCGTTGACCCATTCGTTGTGCCCTGCTGAAAAGTGGGTCCAAGACGCTAAGTATCGCGGCCACCCCCTATAATCCTCGAACCCATGATAGAACCCGCTTCCTGGTGCAGGTCTCCTCCAGTCCACTTGGGAGGGGGCACCGAAAGATCGGCGGGGCGTGCGTGTGCTGTGCGCTCTCTTGGGGAGGCGGTCAGCTGGTCACTCCCCCCCCCCCCCCCAGCGGAGACATTGCCTGTCGACCGTTTCGTTCTGCTCTTTGAGGAATCGCCTGGATTACCTTTCTTTGCCCCCGTTCTGGGCGGCGGTGGGGCTCTGCTGGTCCCGGTCACTCGCTGGCGGGAGCCTTGCGCCTCTTCCAGGCCAACCCTGGCCAAGTGGATCCACCCCGTCAGGGCGTCCGGGTCGCCCACGCCCAAGGCAAGAGATCGGGATCCAGGCCGCCGTCTTCGAACACGAGCGTGAAGAAGCTCTCCGGCCGGATGCGGCTCATCCCCTGCAAAAATTCGCCCGTGTCTTCGGCCACGGATCGGGACCCCGGTCGCAGATTCTGGAGTCGGGCCCAGGCTTCGCCTTCCAGGCGCAGGAGTTGGGCCCGGGATTCTGCGTCCTCGAACCGGCGCCGCAGGGATCGCATGCAGCGGTCAAAATCTTGCAGCTCCGGGGGGCGTTTTCTTCGGACAGCCCCACGAGCCAGGCGGCCGCCTCCCCTTCCAGCAGCGCCCCGGCCTGGGACCCTCGCTGGGCCTCCGTCGGGAACTCCCCGTCCCCCACCATTCGCATATAGGAGCCCACCTCCACCAGGGAGCCGGGGGGGGGGGCTCTCGGGGTCCCCGCGAAAGGTGGCCTCCTTCCGCTCCGTCCTCTTCCTCCAGGCCGCCCCCGGAGCTGCTTGCGGCGTGGCAGGCGAGCTCGGGCTCCAGCTCCTGCGGGCGGGGGTGGGAGGCCGGCCGGGGCTCCTCCACCCCCACCCCCACTTGCAGAGCCGCCGGTTGCTGCTGGAGGAGGCGCAGGTCTGGTCGCATTTCTTCTTGCATCTCTTCCATCTGCAGCCCCTCCGCCATCCGGAGCTCAGGCAGGGCGCGCAGCCGCGAGGCCCCAGGGCCCCGGGTTCGCTCCCAAAGGGACCGGCTGGATGGGGCCCTCCCGCCCCCCGTAGCTCCGTCCATAGCTGCAGGAATGGGAGCGGTCGCGGCGGGGACCCAGGAGACCGGGAGAAAGGAAGCAAGCAATCGACGGGCTCTGGATTGTGGATCGGCGGCCTGGAAGCGCCCCGCTGGTCAGTTCTGGCGAAGGCGGCTTCTGCTGCCCCCCTTTATCCTGACCTTAGTCCCGCCCTCCCTCCCAGCTCCCCAAGTTGTGGAGCGGAGGCGCCCCGAGGTCTGCGACAGGTACAGGCGGAGCCACCTGGCCTCCTCCCCCCGCAGCAGGACGGCGGAAACCCTCCCCTTCCCCACGAGACCAAAAGAGTCCGGGGCAAACCCAGTGTGGCGCCATAACGCAAGATATCAAGGGGAGGATGTCCCAGGACAGCAGTGGGGGTCACCCATAGCAGGATCTTGCAGTAATTACATTGAGCTGGGAATGGGATCTCCATCACGTAGACACCACTGCCCTGTGTGTGTGTGTGTGTTGCGCTCCTTTCTCTTTCCTAAAGAAGAAACCGACCCGTCCCTTCACCCGAGCCGCTCCCCGCCCCTGAACGGAATCGCGCATCTTTATCCGAAGAGAGGAGGGAAGCCGATCGGGGGATCCGGGGGGTTGGGAAGGGGGGGGGACCGGGGTTTTCGTTTCTTTTCTCAGCCCCGCTTGAAAGATTCGCGCAAAGCGGCTGGGCTCCCTTGCCCGGCTGCTGCTGCTGCTGCTGCTGCTGGACTTAGGATCAGGGGCAGCCACCGGACGGAGATCGGAGCAAGAGAAACCGAGAACCCTCTTGGGGGAGGCGCGGGGGGGGGCGCCTGTTGCGGACTGTCCTGGGCTCCCGGGGTCAATCTAAGTCCGGGGATCCCCCACCGGGAGAGCCCCCAAGGGGAGGCGGCCATTCATCCAAACGCTTTTTAGCTGGAGAATCGGCGCACTCGCCTCCCCCCGCCCCGGACTGGCTTCGAAGGGGGGGGGGGGCGCATCTCCAGCTAATCTTTTTCGTTAAGCGCCAGCAAGGAAAGGGTCTTGGCCGAAGAGGAGTCGTCGTTCGGGGGAGGCCGGGACGCTTCGGGTTTTGCGCCTCCCTTCACCGCAGAGCCGCTTCAGGGGGAAGCGACCCCGACTGAGGGGGGGGGGGCTGCCGCTCTCTTTGCTGGGAGCCCCTGGAAAAGGGCGGGGGGCTTCCCGGTGGGCTGGCCTTCAGGCAAAGGCGGGTTCCCACGGGCCTCCGGGAGAAGAAGAAGAAGAAGAAGAGTTTGGATTTATATCCCCCCTTTCTCTCCTGCAGGAGACTCAAAGGGGCTGACAATCTCCTTGCCCTTCCCCCCTCACAACAAACACCCTGTGAGGTAGGTGGGGCTGAGAGAGCTCCGAGAAGCTGTGACTAGCCCAAGGTCACCCAGCTGGCATGTGTGGGAGTGTACAGGCTAATCTGAATTCCCCAGATAAGCCTCCACAGCTCAGGTGGCAGAGCTGGGAATCAAACCCAGTTCCTCCAGATTAGATACACGAGCTCTTAACCTCCTACGCCACTGCTGCTCCGAGGCTCCACATCAGCGCTGGTTAGGAAGAGGGTCGAGGAACACCCCCCCCCCAACCCCACACTTCAACCCCTGCCTGGAAAGGCGTCTGGCTGGGCACTCCGACTCCCTCCCTCCTCCTCCTGGATCCTTTTTTTCTCGTCTGCTACCAGGCCTGACCCCGGCAATCTCTGTTTAAAAAGTTCTCCGAAGGAAACCCCTTCACCTTTGGGAGGGGCCAGTGGAACCACCAACGTTTCCTTCATTCAAAGAACAGGAGGCGCTCCCTCACCATTCTCCCGGATCCTTTTCCCTCGTCTGCTACTGCCAGGGGCCCCGATCCTTCTGCACTCCCGTTTTAAAAAGTCTTTTCCAGGAAGAAAACCCTTCACCTTGGGAGGGGCTCAGTAGACCGAATGACCAACGTTTTCCCTTTCATATTCAAAGAAACAGGGAGGCGCCCCCACCATTCCCTCCCTCCCTCCCTGTGGGAAAAGCGGGGGGGGGGGAGGGGGGTCGCTTCTTCCTAAAGGCTTTTTGCGGAACAAGGACGGGTGTCTGAACATCTGTCTTCTGAACACAAGGAGGAAGAGGAATTGATGATGATGATGATTTCACAGCTGCCAGTTCTTTAGCTGGTTGTTGGCGTCTTCCTCGGAGACGTCCAGGTCTTATCTTTGGTCAGGAAACACCTCCGGATAGTTGTCCTTGTGATAACACAGATGTTAGCCTGCTGGCTCTTATGCATATTCACCTTGATGTTCCACCCTGTCTCTGGCTGTTAATGCTTTGCTTCGAAACTTACAGTCTTGGGATGGACTTTTAGAAAGGTTGGATGATTGTATTATTCTTCAGTGATTCTTCCCAAACTAGGAGGAAATTACTTAAGGCAAATTCTGCCACAGGCTGTGGTCTCTTCCTGGGTGTGTGTGACAATTACTTGGGGCTATGTAAAAAAATGCAAAAGGGGTTTGTCTGATTCATTAACTTTTGCTTCCTGTTCCTCTGGGTCCACCCTTTGCATGATCTAGTAGTTTGTTTCAGCCAGTTTGTGACTTCCATCATGGTCTCAGGGATTTTAGAGCAGGAAGGAAAGCCTTTTACAGAAAAACAGAATAAACCTAAATTCTATTCTACTAACACTACATGTCTACCAAAAATTACATTAAAACAAAATAATTATTATCTGTCCCTCTGGCTACACTTGTAATAGTACTTGCCTGTTAAAAGCTGTATAATTGACTTATAGAATACTGTGGGGCAGTATTGTCAAACTAAAGAAGAACTCCTGCTGAGAAGCCTGTCTCCTTCCAATCGGGCTGCAAGGCAAACCCGGCCTGGCCATCAAGTCCCAGCATCTCCAAGCTCCACGAACACCAACTTTTCAAGATACTGCCAAGTGTTGAAAGAAACCTTTTCTGATTATAATGGGACAGTCATTAAGAACAAGGATGCTTGGATAACTGGCCAATAAAACGAACCTTGTAATGCACAGGTGTCAAACTCGTGGCCCTCCAGATGTTATGGACTACAGTTCCCATCATCCCCTGCCAGCATCATGCTGAGCCCTTTGGGGAGGGCGGTTTATAAATACAATTAATAATAATAATAATAATAATAATAATAATAATAATAATAATAATAATAATAATAATAATAATAAAAATAAAAAACATCTAGAGGGCTGCGAGTTTGACACCTAAGTATGTATTGTCAAAGGCTTTCACGGCCGGATTCAACTGGTTCTGGTGGGTTTTCCGGGCCACGGCCACACAGCCCGGAAAACCCACCCAAACCTTGTAATCTTGAACATTTCCATCAAAAATATCTCGCAAATGACTGTACCAATGTTTAAATGTTTGGATTGTTTCTGGAGACGCTCCTCCCCGTGCTTTTCTAGAAAAACTCCTGCTTTTCGCCAGTTCCTTGATCCTCCACCGTTGGTTGCGACAGGAGATGCTGATGGACTCCATGAAATTCCCCTGCAACCTTCTCAAGTCTCTGACCTCCTGGTCCTCCCTGCCCCTCCTGCTGGGAGTTGGGTAATCCACTGCAAAAATCAAGTGGAGATGTAACCTCTGTGGGGCAGTACTTGGAAGGAGTTGCAAAGAACCAAATTTAAACAACAAAATGGTTTACTTCTCTTTACAATTGACATTAAACATCAACATTTAACATTTACAATTCAAGGTCCTGTTCAGGTTGCATTTCAAGTCCTTCTAGTTACAGTCTTCTGATACTGCCAAGTCCAATTCTTCTTTGCAAGTGGGTTGGCTCCTGAAGACTCCAAGGGCTGGATGAACAGGATTCAACATGATGAAGGTTTCCAGGAGAACTCTCACCCATTACAACCACAAAAAGAAACCCTGAAACAATAAACTCCAACATTTACAACATACCAACATACCAAAAAACAAACAAACAAAAAGGCTGGCCCTCACCTTCCCAGTAGTTCCCAACAATATTGCAGTTTACCTTAACAAGGTGTTAAGGGCTTATAGAAATCAAGGTCCGAGTCTGGTAGCCTTGTCTTCTCCAAAAAGCTCTGAGTTCTGCAGCATTCTGCTTCTTTTCAGACTCCACCCCTTTCTGGGTCAACCCATTCTGGGCATGGGGGTTACAGAGACTCTTGCTCACATTATTCTTGACTGTCCAAGATATGTGGGCATCAGGAATTTCTCTCCCAGGCTGGCCCGAGACAAATCCGAAAGTGACTCTGACTGTTCTGTTGTGGAGCTTCTGTTAAACAACGCAGATGTCGTGCTCTTGGGAAAAGTAGCCAAATTTCTTTTACAAGTGACAGAACTTTCTAAGTAATGTATACTGCTATACACAGTCTTCCTGTCTGCGCTTTGAATGTACTCTTGATTTTTGTATTTGCATTTCAAAAATGTCTGGCAACGCTCTAGAACCTATTTTTAAATGCCAAATAAAGGTTGTTGAGTTGGGTAATCCTGCCTGGGGCCTCCCGGGGTAATATTGGTGCAGACTGGGCTGCTCCAGTATAGACTACAAATACAAATTATTTATTAAAGAAACAATCGTATTGAGACTGACAAGGATCCACTCAGCATTGGGGGAAGAAGCCCCAGACAATGCAAAGGCCGGGCTTTTTATAGGGTATAGGAGGGGGTGACGTCGAAGAGAAATACCATCCCGACTGTATCTGGGCATCAATGGGGGAATTTAGAAACTGTTGCCCATGTCTCGGAGGCGCAACTAGTTCTATCATTGTTGGGCAGTTTGAAACTGTTTTCCCCGGTTATTTCCAAAAGCAGCAGACGATGTGTCAACATAGTTCTGACTATCTGCCATTATGGCTTTCTCCTGAGTTTCCGATAAGCCATGGCTTTAACTTTGCTGAAGACAAAGAGGTCCGACTGGCTTGTAAAACCCCTTTGACCTGCTTTGTTCAGTCCCCTTTGTCTCCAATCTCCTTGGCCGGCGGCAGGGTTGCCCTTTTATCCCAAGACCTTCGTGTGCCACAGGAAAATTTCAAAGGGAAACAACAGGAGCCTTCCTTAAGTTTTATCAGGAGGTCTAAAGTTATACTGTAAGAAAAAGGTTTCATACTAAATGCTACTATCCCTAATCAAATATATTCCTAGCCTATAATATTTTGTCTTCTCCCTTCTGCCTACAGGACGACCTCACCTTTTTGGAGCAGCCGTGTCCGGTGACCTGCGGTTTCGTTGGCTCCCTCGCGCAGACGGCACTTTGCATAATCTACTGTTGCTGTTGTTAAATGTAGTAGGCTGTCCTTTCTCTTTCCGGCTGGAAGACGACGAGGAGGAGGAGTTTGGATTCACACCCCAATTGTCTCTACTTTTAAGGAGTCTCAGAGGGGCTACAAAACTCCTTTCCTTTCCTCTCCCCACAACAGACCCCTGGTGAGGCAGTTGGGTCGGAGAGAGTTCCGAGAGAACTGAGACTGGTCCGAGGTTACTCAGCAGGCTTCACGTGGAGGAGCAGGGAAGCAAATACAGTTCCCAAGATAAGAGTTCCCCGCTCTTGTGGAGTAAGACCTACAAAGGCCTCCTCCTCCTCCTCCTCCTTTTTGCCGGAGATTGGTGGTTCCTGGTTGTTGCCGGGAGAGACGCGCTGCGGTTCCTCCGAAGGAGCCCCGGGGGCCCAAGAGACAATCTGGAGCCGCGGCAGAGCCGAGCTGCCCACTCCCGACTTCCGCCCGCGCGATGGTTCCGAGGCCCCAACAGAGCCGGGTCGCCCAGCCCCCACCTCCTCCCCCCCCCCCGGGCCCTGACTGTCTCCTTGGGCGGAGGCCGGCGCCTCCGACCTTCAGAAAGCGGCCCCGCGGAGCCCCCGGCCGCCGACGGTTCTCTGGATTCCGCGCGAGGGGCTCTCCGGAGCGGCCAGGTCGGATCGGGGAGGGGAGCGCCGGTCCTGCTGTCTGGTCCTCGGCCTGGCGGGGCTTCTTAGCGGCCCCCGGGGGCGCCTTCTCCCTGCCCCATCTATGACACGCCCCCCTTCCCCCCACAAACACCCGCCTTGGCCCTCTCTGAAGTACCCTTCACCAACCACGGCTCCTGTGTGTGCGTGTACGCGCGCGCGCGCCAACAAAGTCCTGGCTTCCGGGGACTCTCCTGGGGATGATCCCGGGGGGCTTTCTGGGCAGCTTCGCTCTCTCCGCGGCCTGCCCTCCGCCCTGCGTGACTGCGTCATCCAGAGGGTCCCCCCCCCCGCCCCACTGGCCCGCCTTCCAGCGCTCGGGGACCTTCACCTGCCTCTTCAGGGATCAGCGGAAACTCTGCCCTGATCTCTCTCAGCCCTCCCCCTCTACAGGTCCTTAAATCCTTTGATCTCCATGCCCCCCCCCCATACAAGGAGGAGGAGGAGGAGGAGTTTGGATCTATATCCCCCCTTTCTCTCCTGCAGGAGACTCAAAGGGGCTTACAATCTCCTTGCCCTTCCCCCCTCACAACAAACACCCTGTGAGGTGGGTGGGGCTGAGAGAGCTCCGAGAAGCTGTGACTAGCCCAAGGTCACCCAGCTGGCGTGTGGGGGAGTGCCCAGGCTAATCTGAACTCCCCAGATAAACCTCCACAGCTCAGGCAGCAGAGCTGGGAATCCAACCCGGTTCCTCCAGATTAGGGGATACCTGTGAGCTCTTTTTTATCTCCTTTCACGTGCCACTGCTACAACCCAATGTAGCCAACCCTATTCTCCTCTGCAGCAACTCTCCATCCTCCCCCTAATCTCAATTTTGGTCCCCTCCCCGTCTGGATCCTTTTCTGCTATTTACCCCCTCCCCAAAAGCCCCCCCCCCTCGGTCTGTCCTCCACTTCCCAACCCCCATTTTGCCCCCGCGACTTTC
Organism: Sphaerodactylus townsendi; assembly: GCF_021028975.2. Classification (NCBI taxonomy): domain Eukaryota; kingdom Metazoa; phylum Chordata; class Lepidosauria; order Squamata; family Sphaerodactylidae; genus Sphaerodactylus; species Sphaerodactylus townsendi. The sequence continues at coordinate 1,992,024 of NC_059430.1, read as the reverse complement.
TCTCTGGACCCCGAGACTCCCGCTGTTCAGCCCCCTCCGCGCTCTTCCGGGAGTGCCCAGCCCGATCCAACCGCCGCCTCCTGCTCCGCCCCCCCTCTGCCTTTGGCGTAGTCCCCCTCCCCCCGCCGCGCCCCGCCCCAGGCCCAGGCTGCCAGTGCCCAGGTCTGTACCTGCTGCTGCTGCTGCTGTTTATCCCCTAGCTGGCTGGTGGGTTTGTGGCTGGTGGGTCTGTTAAATGGGGGCCCCGCGGGTTTGCCCCCTGGGCCTTGGCTCTCTCTCTTGTGCGCTCTCTTTAAATATTCTCCCTGGATGACCTCACCTAGACCTCCTCCCCCCTCCCCCCCCCCGCCGCCGCCGCCCGGAGATGACTCCCCCTTCCCCTGCTCTGCCTCTCTGGCCTTCCCAGAACTTTCTCCTTCCATCCAGCCAGGGGGCTCGACTTGGGCTTCCGCAGGGTCGGCGCCTCTGCTGAGCCACAAGGGCCCCTCCTTCTTCGCTGGAACAAGAGTTGTGTGCAAACCAGCAGTTGGGTCCAGAAATGTTCGACGGCCGGTTGTGTTTGCACCTGTGTTGTGATTGTTTGTGCCGGGCAGGCAAGGCAGAGGTCAGGCTGGCCCAGGGTTAGGGTTAGGCCACTCACTGCAACAGTGTAAAGCAACCACCCCTCTTTATTTGGCCTACAGCCCCTCATCTAGTCTGGAGGAGGAGGAGGAGGGGTAGTTTGGATTTATATCCCCTCTTTCTCTCCTGTAAGGAGACTCAAAGGGGCTGACAATCTCCTTGCCCTTCTCCCCCACAACACATGCCCTGTGAGGTAGGTGGGGCTGAGAGGGCTCTGAAGAACGGTGACTAACCCAAGGTCACCCAGCTGGCGTGTGTTGGAGTGCACAAGCTAATCTGGTTCACCAGATAAACCTCCACAGTTCAAGTGGCAGAGCGGGGGATCAAACCCGGTTCTCCAGATTAGAGTACACCTGCTGTTAACCACTACTCCACTCTGGCTCAAGAAGGACATGACGATGCTGTTCCATAGTGCTCAGCCTGGCCTGGCCTGCGCAGCTGGTTCAGCGAGGCAAGTCCCTCAGGCTGCTCCGGCTCCTTCTGGCCTCGACCTTTATTGTAACGCCAGTCGGGTTTCCTGGCCTTGGTCCCGCAGACGGCCTCCTTGTGCCTCAGCCCAGTTCCCATAACGGCCGTCTCATCACTGATGAATGCTCTTTCGTGCATTAAGCCCCATTAATCCCCTTACCGTGGGAAAGGATTTAAAAGCTGCAGTCAGGCAGAGAGCAGCTGTACCCAGGAATTGGACCGACAGCCCTGGTTCTGCCGCCTCAGGCACTTCAAACATCACCTTCGTGGCTGGGTCTGCTGCAGCCTCCTTCTCAGACCCGACTGCGCAGCCCAGAAGGAAACACTCAGGGCCTTTAGGAGGAGAAGCGTGCGTGCCCCCCCCTTACGCCAGAGGCGGACACCAGTTCTTTGCAGCTCTGCAAAAGGGCCACAGTCAGTACCAAAGAACTGTAGTCTCTGTCTGTCCTCAAGAGGTAATCCTGGGGGGCAGTGGTGGGATCCAAACATTTTAGTAACAGGTTCCCATGGTGGTGGGATTCAACAGTGGCGTAGCGCCAATGGGGCTGAGCGGGGCACGATGGGGGCGTGGCCGGGCATTCCATGGGCGGGGCATTAATAATTTCTCTGTTACTGTAAAAAACTCTTTCTGCAAAAAAAATTTTCCGTATTTCCAGCTGGTATCTTTCTGTCCATAATTTGAATTCATTATAGCAAGTCCTATCGTCTGCTGCCAACAGAAACAACGACTTCTCCTCTAACTGACTGCCTGTCAAATACTTCATACTTTCAAATACTTAATTTTGTTCCTAGAAATCAAAAGAAGGATACTTTCCTTAAACAAGGAACTTTACCCTATTTCTAAAACATGTTTTTAAAACAGCCCAAAAGGGAGAATTATCCCGTTTTCTACCTTCACTAACCAGCCACATAGGAAACAACAGGACTTCATGATTTTTGGACCTAATGGGATTTCTAACGGAAAAGCAGACCCAATTAGTAACCCCCTCTCGGCACACACAAATAATTAGTAACCCACTCTTGGGAACTGGTGAGAACCTGCTGGATCCCACCTCTGCTGGGGGTGTGTGGCCTAACAGCCTCAACCCAGGGACCAGCCCTGACAGGGTGGGTGCCCAGGAGCCGCGTACTCCGCATGACCCAGGGAGCCTCCTTCCTCCTCCGTCTCCGGCAGCAGAGCCCCGGAGCCCGAGCAGCAGACACATTAGTTCAGGCAGGTGCCAATATTTTTTAGCAGCCTCAAAGAACGAGCACAAAATCAGGCGAGGATGCCATCTGATGGCTACAAAACTGCTGGGCTTGGCCTTGAATCTAGATTTCTCACGTGACTTGGAGCCTTTCAGGGATATCTGCCGTATCCTCTATTGCACAGGTGTCAAACTCGCAGCCCTCCAGATGTTATGGACTACAGTTCCCATCATCCCCTGCCAGCATCATGCTGGCAGGGGATGATGGGAACTGTAGTCCACTGGCAACATCTGGAGGCTGCCGAACCTTTGACTACCTATGTCGCTTATTTGCCGTTAAACAAAAAGGTTGTTGTTGGCTGCTGCTTGTTTTAAAAAAAAGAAATGCTGCAGGAGGACGGAGAGGGGACTTCTTGCAAAAGTGGCAGATCTGTTACATGAATGTAGAAGAACAGGCCCCGGCTAGCCCCGGGTCATTAAATCTCAAAAACTAAGCAGTGTAGGTTCTGGTTTGTCCTGGGATGGCAGGTCCCCAAGGAAATCCAGAGGCAGAAGCAGGCAATAATGGCAAAACACCTCCGGACGTCTCTTGCCTTGGGAGCTCCTAAGAAGTTGCCGTAGTTCAGCTGCAACTTGATGGTCCTTCCTACCCCACTGTGTGGGCATGCCAACGCTCTCGGTGCTGCCAGACCCAGAAGGCAGGAAGGCTGGCCCTCACCGCTACGTTGGTGCCCAGGAGGATGCTGGCACGGCTGGGAGATGCCCAGGGATGGAGTTAACCTTAGTTGGCTTCCACCGGGCCTTTCAAGCCGGGAACGCTCACCTGGGGCCCTCAGAATTACGCCTCCCGGAAAGGTGGCAAACACCTTTTCCAGTTATGGGGGCAGCTGAGGCTTTCTGGAGCCGGGCTGCCTTGCCATCCTGGGTGTTGGGAATAAGAGCTCCTGGTAGTTGGAGATTATCCCCATTCGTCGTTGGCAGAGCGGCACGGGTGGCTAGAACACAGCAGAAGCCCTTACCTCATTGATGCGTGAATCGCGCATTGATGGGATCCCCAATGTCGCGACTTACACAAAAGAAAGTCGAAAGGTCAGTTGTAGTTTCCCTCAATCTAATAAGAAGAGTATTTATTAGTGAACTCACCATTCTGGATAGAAAAGGTAGGGTAGATAGAGTCACTGTGCTATCCTGATCTAGCTGGATGGAGATGGGATGCAGGGACATCCATCCTCTCTCTAGGCATGGTAGGAAGAAAGAAAGTGGAGAAGGGGAGATCGGGAGGGAAGAAGCCGGAAGGAAGGAAGTCCCTGAGAGTATCAAGGTCTAACATCAAAGGGATAGTGAAACCAGCATGATAGAGTAAAGGCGTCAAATCACACCTCGGTCCCTATATCCCTAGCCACTGGCTCTCTAGTAAAACCCCCTCTGTAGGTTGAGGCAGGAAATAGCATAACAGTGTAAAGTCCTTCACTTTCAACACCTGGAAACCAGGAGGTGTTATCACTGATGGGTCCAGATAAGAAAAAGAGAGGCGGTGAGGAAGGAAGGAAGGAAGGAACAGAGAGAAAGAAAGAAAGAAAGAAAGAAAGAAAGAAAGAAAGAAAGAAAGAAAGAAAGAAAGAAAAGAAGAAAAGAAAGAAAGAAAGAAAGAAAGAAAGAAAGAAAGAAAGAAAGAAAGAAAGAAACTGACTGGTTATTAGGACCTATTGGCACTGGCAGCAGACTGGTTCGTGCCATGGGGAGGGGAAGCAGTGAGCCACCGTCAGCCGCCAGTTGCTGAATATGGCTCATGTCCTCCAACACAGCAGCTACTGTCACTTTGTTGGCATTAAATTCTGACAACTGTGGCTTTTTTCTGTGAGGAAGCATTTCCTTTTCTCTGTTGTGAGGAACACGCTGCCCGACAGCTTCATTAGGTGAAGTTCTAGGGTTGTGGGAGAGAAGAAAAAAGCTCTCTCTATAAGAACACAAGAACACGCCAGCTGGATCAGACCAGAGTCCATCTAGTCCAGCACTCTGCTACTCGCAGTGGCCCACCAGGTGCCTTGGGGAGCTCACAGGCAGGATGTGAAAGCAATGGCCTTCTGCTGCTGCTGCTGCTCCCGAGCACTGGTCTGCTGTTTGTGCAATCTCCAGATCCAAAAGGAGGGATCAAGATTGGATTTGCCGTAATCGACTTCTCACTCCATCAATCTGTCCAAGCCCTTTTAAAGAAGCTATCCAGGTGAGTGGCCATCACCCTCACCAGCCAGCAGCATATTCCAAACACCAATCACACGTTGTTGCGTGAAGAAGTGTTTCCTTTTATTAGTCCTAATTCTTCCCTCTATCCATTTTCTCCAGCCCCAGGATAATTTTGTAAACATCTTGTCTGCCCATAATAATCTTTTAAACATTTATTGAGAAGCCCCAGTCCTTTGGCAATCAGTCAATAATTTATTATGGTCATGGACTAGCAGAATAAAACATACATTAACAGAGTGGTTATAAGAATATATACAATATTCTGTTAAGGTATATATTTAAAAAGCAAACACGTGTCACTGAATGAACGCTGTGGTCCTTGGTAGGCTACAGAAGTTGCACAGAAGCTGGGAATTCTACCCAAGATTTCAGAATCAAGGTATGCAAGAAGAAAGGAGGGACCTCATTCTTCTGCTCTTCCTGGGATTTTTTGGAGGAGGGGAGTGATAAGTATATATGCAAGTATATATGCATAAGGAAGAGGCAGCAACGATTAGGCATTAGGAGGTTAAGAGCTCAGGTGTATCTCATCTGGAGGAACCCGAGGTTTGATTCCCAGCTCTGCCGCCTGAGCTGTGGAGAGCTTCTCTGGGAATTCAAGATTAAGCCTGGGCACTCCCACCATGCGCCAGCTCGGTGACCTGGGGCTAGTCACAGCTTCTGGGCGCTCTCTCAGCCCACCTACCTCACAGGAGGGTGTTTGTTTGTGGGGGGGGGGAGTAAAGGAGCAAGGAAGATTGTAGGCAACTTTTGAATCTCCTGCAGGAGAGAAGGGGGGGTATAAATCCAAACTCTTCTTCTTCATCATCTATATCTGTAAGGAAATGATTGAAGGGCCCGTTCGTTGCTTCTGTTTTGTTGCTTCTGTTTTAGTTCTGGCAAACTGTCGTGCCCCCTGGACTGTTCAGTGATGAGGCTCTGTGTTCAGCTGATTTCTTTATTATGAAGCAGCATCGGGAATCCGCATGTAGACTCCCATTGCCAGAATTAAAGCATAAGCAACAAAGCGCCCTCCATTATACCCCACGTCATGCCCCATGTCACACTACACCAGTCCTAACTACCAGTTCCCAAGGGCGGACGGCACCCCACCAGCTGCGTGGTCCAGAGACAATGCAGCCTTTTCCAGGGTCTAAACAACCGACATTCCACACTACTGACACAACTACAACAGCAGGTGTCTCAAGAGATTATAAGGCATTGCTTGGGAAGCGAACGTACAGAGAAGAAGAAAAGTTTGGATTTATATCCCCCCTTTCTCTCCTGCAGGAGACTCAAAGGGGCTGACAATCTCCTTGCCCTTCCCCCCTCACAACAAACACCCTGTGAGGTAGGTGGGGCTGAGAGAGCTCCGAGAAGCTGTGACTAGCCCAAAGATGCCCAGCTGGGCGTGTGTGTGGAGTGTGCAGGCTAATCTGAATTCCCCAGATAAACCTCCACAGCTCAGGCGGCAGAGCTGGGAATCAAACCCGGTTCCTCCAGATTAGAATGCACCTGCTCTTAACCACTACGCCACTGCTGCTCCTTTAGTGAGAAAGCACAACCACCACAGTAATTTAGAAGGAAGGGGGAAGAGGAGAGCAAGAAGACATTGAGGTGAGGCAGGATGAAATTTATCCCATGAGTTTTATAATGCGATTAAAACAATTTACAGCGAACAAGAAGCAGTTATCAATCTTAATGGAGAATACTCAAATAAAATCCAAATTGAGAAGGGAACTAGACAAGGCTGTCCTATATCACCTTTATTATTTATAAATACACTTGAAATACTTATAAAGAGCATTATTACACCAACAATTCTCTGAAGGAATAAAATCCAAAAATCATTCATATAAAAAACTAGCCATAGATGATATTGTATTATTATAGATGACCCGATAAACAAAGCTCAAAAGTATTTGATATAATAAAAGATTTTTTGGAAAATTGGCGAGGGTTTAAATTAAATTTACAAAAACCAAAATGCTGGCATTTAATTTAACAAAGACGAAAAAACAGAAGATCCAGGAAGCGATAAATATTAAAATTGAAAAAAATCAATTATTTAGGCATCACACACTAGAAGAAAATAATAAAAACTTAATTAAAAAATAACTATGACCAAATTGGCTAAAAGTCAAAAAAATAAATTGAATGGTTGGGGAAACAAACATCATTTTAGGGCGAATAAGTATTGTTAAAATGTGTATTCTCCTAAATTCATATTCCTTTTTTCATGAATATACCCTAATAACAATTTTGAAAGCTGGCAGAAAGAATTAAAGTAAATTCATATGGGAGGCAAAAGCCATGGAGTTCGATATATAAAAATACTATCCAACCCAAAAAAAACAAGGAGGTCTGGAATTATCAGACCTACGTCTTTTCTAAAATTCTGCAGCGTTAGGCTGGGTTAAAAGAATGGGTATTGTTAAAAATTATAAAATATTAGATCTTGAAGGATATAACCTTCGAGAAAGGATGGCACTCACACCTATGGCCGAATAAAGACAAACAACAAACACCAGGCAAGATTTTTTAAAATCATTTTATTAGGCAGGCACTATTAAAGTATGGAATAAATTATAGAAATATATATTTTATAGGAATCCTTGTGGATCTCAAGACTGGAAGCCCTGCTGAAAGATCAGCAATACATCAATGGCCTCGCTATTCAGATGTACTTTTATGGAACCAGGAAGTACCTATATTAAAAATAGAGAACAAATAATATGGAATGGACAAATATGCCATTGGTATACGTACTGCCAAATGAAAGTAACTTTTAAGACAGATACAAATCTAGTGGGGGATCGTAGAACGGAAAACAGAGATTGGATAGCAGTATTAACAAGAACGGAAATAAAAAATGTGAGTACCATATACAAAATACTTCTACTACAGAATACAGAACAGGAAGAGATAAAACATAACATGGTACAGTGGGCGGAAAACGCAGGGAAAGTAATCTCTCTTGAACAATGGACACGACACTATAAATATATATACAAATTCACACCTAGCTCGGCACTTTGGGAAAATAGTATCAAGATGTATTATAGGACGTATCTCACCCCAATAATATTGAATAAAATAAACCAAAGCATTCCACCAAAATGCTGGAAATGTGGGAACAAACAGGGTACGTTTTATCATTTATGGTGGACGTGCCCGAAAGTCAAAAAATACTGGGAGGAGATACATAACTTAATAATTAAAATAATAAAAATAAAATATAAAAAAAATTATATTACTTACTGTGGAGAAATGGCTCCTCCCCCCCCCCTTCCATTTCCTTTTTCTTTCATCCTCTCCTGGAACCAGCAGAGAGGAGTAGCAGCAGAAGAGACTTGGCCAGGAAGAGCAGAGTGACCTGCTGGTGTTCACTTTGGAGGGCTTTTCTCAAAGCCACAGCACTAAACAGTGTTATTTTGTAGGGTTATCTCTTTTCTCCTTGTAAGGCTGCTGAATCTGGAAGGTGGGGGGCTTAACAGGGGGTTAACCGAGTCCATTTCTTGTTCCTCTTTGTCCTAGGGGTGGGGCTTTTGTCCTGAGAGGTGGGGCTTTAGTTCAGTCTCTGGAACCAGCAGCCTTGTGTACAATTTTAGTCCAATTTTAATTTATTTTTTGTTTAAATTATGGGACATATTGACGAATGAATACGTGCAGATAGCTCCAGGGGGCAGTGACTAAAAGCGTAATATTTAAATATCTAAAACAAATCAGATATGAAGGCAGAAAGCCAGCAGGGGATGGGGCTTTCCAGTGTTTTGCACTGAGTGTCACATGTATGACTATCTGCCACTAGGACAGAAGTCATTAGGTGTGCCGCTGCAATAGGCTCCCTGGCACTCAAGGAGCGATGTCGCGTTCTCTTGAAGCCAAGGTGGCAGACCTGGAGAAGCTGAGAGAGGCAGAGAGGGTGACAGGCGAGGCTTTCAGGGACCTAACCGCCGGGCCCCACTCCCAAGGTGACATCTCTTCAGATGCCATGGAGAATGCAGGCCTCGGGGCTGGAGGGTGCCAGTCTGACGTGGCCGAAGATCCTCCCTTAGATGGGATCCCTTCCTTAACTGGTGATCAGCTATCCTCCGCACTGAGGATACCTACGAGGGAGGTGGGGGGGGCTCCTTGTAGTGGGTGATTCGATCATGAAATGTAGAGAGTTGGGTTTGTGAGAGGCATTGATGACATGGTGACTTGCCTGCACAGTGCGAAGGTTGCGGATGTCGCAACCGTCTATGGGCCAGGCTTTTAGACAGTGCTGGGGGTGGAGTCAACGGTTGTGGTCCACATTGGCACCAAACGACATTGGGAAATAGCGAAGGAGGTTCTGGAAGCTAAATTTAGGCTGCTAGGAAAAGGTTGAAGTCCAGGACCTCCAAGGTGGCATTCCTCAGAAATGCTACCGTTCCGCAGCAGGCTGAGCTAGGCAAGTGGAGATACAGGGTCTCTAATCGTGGATGAGAAGGAAGTGTAAAGCAGAGGGCTTCAGATTTGTCAGGGACTGGGGAACCTTTTGGGACCAGGCAGGCCTGTACAAGCGGGACGGGCTTCATCTTAACCAAAAGAGGAACCAGGCTGCTGGCTCAACATTTAAAAAGTGGCCAGAACAGGCTTTTAAGCTGATCACTGGGGAAAGCCGACAGGAGCTGAGGTGACTTCGGTTCAGAATACAGTATCTATGGGGATGCAGACAGAGAGGGAGATTTTCTAAATCAACCACATACAAGCGAGGAACATAGCAATGTGCATGTATGACAGGGATAGTGTCATGCAAAAGACTTGAGGGTAAAGTACATAAATCCCAGGTTGGGACAGGAGCAGACAGGGTATACAGGTGTCTCTATGCTAATAGTAGAAACATTAGGCCTAAAATGGGGGAGCTAGAGTACAGAGTTTTGAAGGAGGACTTTGATATAGTGGGCATTACAGAGACATGGTGGAATGAGGAGAACCAGTGGGATGCTGTTATACCAGGCTACAGGCTCTATAGGAAGGATAGGACACAGAGGCGCGTGGGGGGTGGAGTTGCCCTTTTACACATCAAAGAGAGCATAGTATCACATAAAATAGACAATGCAAAGGGAGCTGGTTCCCCTACAGAATCACTGTGGATATCAATACCAGGTGTGAGAAGGACAGTTTAATATTAGGAATATATTATGCGTCCCCTGACCAAAGTGCACAAAGAGGATTCTGACATGGAAAAAAAAAAATTAGAGGCCAACAAAAACAAAAATGGAGTGGTAATGGGTGATTTTAACTATCCCCATATAAACTGGAAAATGCATGTTCAGGTCATAGTAAGGAAGAGAGCATTCCTGGATATGCTAAAATGACTGTGGCTTAGAGCAGATGTGGTTGTGGAACCAACCAGGGAGAGGAGGTGATCCTAGATCTAATTCTATGTGGGACCCAGGACCTGGTCTTGGGGAAGTCAGTGTTGTTGAGCGATAGGGAACAGCGACCACAATGCTGTCAGATTCAGTATCTCAGCATGCGAAGAAGTGGCAACTACTAATGTAGTTACATTAAGCCTTCAGAAAGGGAAATTTCTCTCAAAAGATGGGGGGGGGGATATGTGCAGGGAAGCTGAAAGGGAAAATCAAAGAGAGTCAAAACTGTCCAGGATGCTTGGAGGTTATTTAAAAACACAGTAATAAAAGCTCAGCTGGAATGTGTTCCACAGGTTAGAAAAAAGGCAGCACCAGTCCAAAAGAAAGCCACCATAGTTAACAAGAGAGGTTGAGGAGAATTATCAGAAAAAAAAAAAATGTCTTTTAGAAATGGAAGTCCAGTTTGGCTGATGAAGAATATGAGAGGGAACACAAATGGTGGCAAAAGAGAAGCAAGTTAGCTGTAAGGGAGGCAAAAAAAAGGATTATGAGGCATGGCTGCAAACATCAAGACCAGCAACAAACAGTTCTTCAAAGTACATCAAAGCAGGAAGCCAGCAAGGAAGCGGTAGGCCCGTTAGATGACAAAGGAACAAAGGGTGTGCTAAAAGATGGCAGGAGATTGCAGAGAAGCTGAATGAATTCTTTGCATCTGTCTTCACCCAAGAGGAGGTGAGAAAATTCCTGCACCTGAACCAAGCTTCTTAGGGCCCGAATCCGAGGAACTAAGCGAAGAAGATAGTGATAGACAAGGAAGAAGTTCTGGCAGCCATTGATAAACTAAATGTTACCAAATCCCTGGCCCAGATTGCATTCACCCAAGAGTTCTTAAAGAGCTCAAGCATGAAATTGCTGATCTTCTCTCTTTTAATATGCAACTTATCCCACAATCCAGGCTCCATCCCTGAAGACTGGAAGATGGCCAATGTCACACCAATCTTTAAGAAAGGATCTAGGGGGGACCCGGGAAATTACAGGCCAGTCAGTTTGACATCTGTTCCTAGTAAAATTAGTAGAATCTATCATTAAAAGATAAAATTATAAAACATGTAGAAAAGCAAGACCTGCTGAGAAAAGAGTCAGCATGGCTTTTGCAGAGAGCAAAATCCTGTCTTACAAACTTACTAAGAGTTCTTTGAGGGTGTAAACAGGCATGTGGACAGGGGTGAACCGGTGGACATTGTCTACTTGGATTTCCAAAAGACTTTTGACAAAGTTCCTCACCAGAGACTGTTGAGAAAACTCAGCAATAAAAGGAATAAGAGGGGAAGTCCTCCTATGGATTAAAACTGGTTGAGAAACAGGAAACAAGAGTGGGTGTAAAAGGGAAGTTCTCACAATGGAGAGATGTAGAGAGTGGTGTACCCAAGGGATCCGTTTTGGGACCAGTGCTCTTTAACCTATTCATAAATGACCTGGAAGTAGGGGTGGGTAGCGTGGTGGCCAGTTTGCAGATGATACCAAATTATGTAGGGTGGTGAGAACCACAAAGGATTGCGAGAGCTCAAAGCGGACCTTGATAAGTGGGTGAGTGGGCTCAGAAATGGCAAATGCAGTTCAATGTAGCAAAATGTAAAGTGATGCACATAGGGGCAAAATCCAAAATTCACATACAGCTACAGGGGTCAGTGCTATCAGTCACAGACCAGGAAAGGGATTTAGGCGTCTTAGTTGATAGTTCCATAGGAATGTCAACTCAATGCATGGCAGCTGTAAAAAAAGGCAAACTCTATGCTGGGGATCATTAGAAAAGGAATTGATAATAAAACTGCAAAGATTGTCATGCCCTTATATAAAAGCAGTGAATGCGACCGCGCCGGAGTACTATGTTCAGTTCTGGTGCGCGCATCTCAAAAAGGATATTGAGGAGATAGAAAAAAGAGGTGCAGAGAAAGGGGCAACAAGGATGATTGAGGGACTGGAGCACCTTCCTATGAGGAGAGGCTGCAGCGTTTGGGACTCTTTAGTTTGGAGAGGAGGCGGCTGAGAGGGGATATGATTGAAGTCTACAAAATTATGCATGGGGTAGAAAATGTTGACAGAGAGACATTTTTCTCTCTTTCTCACAATACTAGAACCAGGGGGCATTCATTGAAAATGCTGGGGGGAAGAATTAGGACTAATAAAAGGAAACACTTCTTCACGCAACGTGTGATTGGTGTTTGGAATATGCTGCCACAGGTGGTGGTGATGGCCACTAACCTGGATAGCTTTAAAAGGGGCTTGGACAGATTTATGGAGGAGAAGTCGATTTATGGCTACCAATCTTGATCCTCTTTGATCTGAGATTGCAAATGCCTTAACAGACCAGGTGATCTGGAGTAACAGCCGCAGAAGGCCATTGCGTTCACATCCTACATGTGAGCTCCCAAAGGCACCTGGTGGGCCACTGCGAGTAGCAGAGAGCTGGACTAGATGGACTTTGGTCTGATCCAGCTGGCTTGTTCTTATGTTCTTATGTTCCTTCTCCAACCAGGTACCAGAGATTTGGAGGACTTAGAAATCCCAGAGAAACATCAGGAAATGCTACCTGACCTAGGGGGAAATGATATCTGGTCAAAGGAGGGTGGGGTCAGGGATCTGATAAATTGAGGGGAAGAGAAGGGCTCAGGTCTCTCTGGAGGGGAGCAGAGCTCTTGCCTGAACTGGGAAGGCGGCAGACATTTTCTGGACCATGTGCTCAGCCAGGTAATGTGAGCTTTTTGCCAATGGCAACATTTCAAGCTTTAAGGACCTACCCTGCTTTCTACCATCTTTAGCCAGGGTATGTATTAGTGGTAGGAGAAGAGGATTTGTGTTTTATCTCCTTTTATTTTGTAGCCCTTGCTAAATCTGGTGTGTGCTAAAACATATGGTAATCATTTTCCTTTTAATAAATACTTTTTAAAACCTTAGCTGTGGAGGAAAGTTCTCTGTACCACTTATGCCCTACTGTCTTGGACACGCTATTTAAACAGGAGGTAGAGGAAGGCTGAGCAGCTTTTCCTCCAGGATCTCCAGTCTACCCTGTGGAACCCAGGAGAGGGGAACCAAGGGGAAACTGAGGCAGGGGCCTCGTGCAGTTGGAAAGGAAGCTGGGAAATCCTGATCTTCCCCAGCAGGCAGTCCTCAAATGATCAGGTGGTGGCAGCATACCCAAAGAGAAAGTTAGCCCTCCCAGGAAAAGTCGGTAACTCCTGGGGGTGTGCAGAGTGCGAAATAGGGCATGCCAGCCAAAAGCAAGCTTGTTTCGCCACAATTTGGTGGCAGCGGTGGGATCAGAACAAACAGAGAACTGGTGATTTAAAAAACAAACAGGGAACTTGGAATTGGGCAAACGCACACACAGAGAGAGCAACGGAAGTTTTGTGTTTTTTTTTCCGGGTCAACTGGAGTAGGGTCAGAACAGTTTAGCTAGGATGGAGCTAGAGGAGCATGTGAGAATTCTAAAAATGACCAAGCAACAGCTTCAGGAGGAATGCCAGAAGCAGAATATATCCTGTGAGAACAAGTCTGTAGATGAGATGAAGGCTCTCCTGCTAAGCAAGTTGATGGCAGCAGGGGCAGCTTCAGCTCTCACCACCCAAACAAGCCCTAGCCCAAAGGATGCAGTCCGGATCCAGGAGTTAGAACTGGAAAAGTTGAGGCTGCAGGCAGAGAAAGAGATAGAACTCCAGAGGCTGAGAATCCAGGAGGAGCAATGCAAAGAGGTGCAAAGACAGGAAGACAGAGAAGCCCGCAGGAGAGAGCGCGAGTGGGAGGAAAAGATGCTGGAGAGAAAGGAGAAGATGCAGCAGGAACAGAGGAAGCATGACCTCGAGATGTTGCGTCTGCAGGAAGAAAGCAGGAGGAAAATAAATGTTACCCCCAAAGACTTTGCGCCATACAGGGAGGGGGAGGACCCCTCCATATATCTTGCAAATTTTGAAAGGGCAGCTATGCAGTGGGGAATTGCAGAGGCCCAGTACATGGCCTACCTCTGTAGCATTCTTACTGGGGAGCTGGCTGCCATCTATCATAGCATGCCAAGTGCGGATGGGGGAGTAACTTTTAAAGATTTCAAAGCTGCTATGCTTAAAAGGTTCAGACTGGGGGCTGACCTTTTTTGAAAGCAATTTCGGGTCTTATCCCCCCAGCAATGCAAAACGTATTCTGAATATGTGGTGAAAATGAGTGAGATGGGGAGGAGATGGGTGGAAGAAGCCAAAGCAGGGAACTTTGAATCATTATTCCAGTTACTGGTGCTAGACCAACTCTATTCCAAACTCCCCAAGGAGCTGAAATGTCTGGTAAAGGACAAGAGGCCCAAAAATGCTACTGAGGCCTCAGACATTGCGGATGAGTTGGTGCTGAACAAGGAGGGGTTGGACTGGAGGACTTCCCAGTTGGGAAGGGAAGGGAAAGGGTTCCAGAGGGGTGAGAAGGCAGAGTCTCAACCAAAGCGGGAAGGGGCTGCTGCTCCGGCAGAGGTTAAGAAAGCCCCAGATTCAGTTAATTGGAACCGGCCTCAAGTTAGGAAATGCTTTATCTGTGAGGGCACCGACCATTTGCGGGCGGCCTGCCCACAGTTACAAGTAAAAACCTCCAAACCGCCTCCAAAAGCACCAACCAGCCCAAAGGTAAAGGAGGAGCGGGTGGCTGTGGTGAACCATGAGTGCCTCTTTACCACAATGGAGCCTGCAGAAGCCTGGGGTGACTATGTGGAGCCAGTGCGGCTGAGGGACCAGCTGGTTTTCCGATATGCTGGCACAGGGTCCTCTGTTACCCTAGTGCGAGCTGATCTGGTGTCGGAGTCTGATATTCTGCCCAACACATCATTTAAAATCCAGGGGATTGGTGGGAGCCCCCTGACTGTTCCTGTGGCACGGATGCCTGTGGAATGGAGAGGGTTGGTGGGCCTCACGGAAATGGGGGTTATGAAGGACCAGCCCTACCCTGTGTTGATTGGCCGGGACCTTCTGGGAGGCCAGTACTCAGTAAATGTGGTAACCCGCAGCCAGACCCTGAGTGGGTGGGGCGGGAAAAGGGGTCTCTGAGGAGACCAGGACTCCACCTGCTAGGGGGGAGGTTGGGACCCCAGGTACTACAGGGGAAGGGGGAGCCCAGGTAACCCAGGAAGGGGAGGGCAAACCCATCTCAGAAACTGAGGGTGGGGTGTCACAAAAAGCAGTGAGAGGGGGCAGTTCTCCCCTGACACAGCTGGAGGCTGTGGGTCTTTCTGGCAAGGAAGAGTATCTGTCTTGCTCTGGTGGTGTGCAGACTGGGGGGACAGAGGTAACAGGTAGAGGGGGCAGTTCCCCCCAGGTGCAGCAGGAAGCTGAGGGTTTCGAGGAGGCAGAACTAGAGGGCACTGAGGCTAGCTTTGGCTCAGAGGAGCAGATAGCGGAATGTTTGGGTGCACCAGAAGGGTTTCTGAAAGAGGTTCAGTGTGATCCTAGTCTGGAACACCTTCGCCAAGTGGCTATAGATCAAGAGGTGGAATTCTCTGAGGCCCTGTCGGAGCAAGTTGTCTGGAAGCAGGGAAGGTTGTATAGACTTTGGTTGCCACAGGGCAGACAGGTAACCGGGGATGCCATCAGGCAGCTGGTAGTGCTGAGGAAGTATAGGAGGAGACTTATGGAGTTGGCACATGACATCCCATGTGCAGGGCATCTAGGTATCAACAAGACTAGACAGAGGCTTCTGTTGAACTTCTACTGGCCTAAGTTAGCACAGGATGGGAGGGCATATTGTAACTCCTGTCCAATCTGTCAGAGAGTGGGCAAGAGTGGGTGCAAGGCAAAGGCACCTTTACAGCCCCTCCCTTTCATGGGAGAGGCATTCCAGAGGGTAGGCATTGACATAGTTGGGCCTTTCCCAAAACCTACCCAGAGAGGGAAGAGGTTCATTCTAACTTTGGTGGACCATGCAACTAGGTACCCTGAGGCAGTACCACTGGCATCCACGGATGCCCCAGCAGTGGCGGAAGCTCTAGTTAAGGTCTTCTGTCAGTTAGGTTTTCCTACAGAGATCTTGACAGGGGCGCAATTTCCTGTCGGAGCTGATGGAATGTCTGTGGAAGTGTTGTGGGGTGAAACATCTTAAGACTACAGCTTACCACCCCCAGTCGAATGGACTCACAGAAAGATTTAATGGGACCCTGAAAGGGATGCTGAGGACAAATGTTGATTCTCACCCCCAGGACTGGGATGAGAAGTTGCCACAGTTGTTGTTTGCCTACAGGGAGGTTCCACAAGAGTCTACTGGTTTCTCCCCTTTTGAACTCATGTTTGGGAGAAGGGTCAGAGGGCCGCTAGATCTGGTAAAGGAAAGGTGGGAGGAGAAGATTCCTAAGGCAAAGAAGTCAGTGGTTGATTATGTCCTGTCATTCAGAGAACGGCTTAAAGATATGATGAGTGTTGTTCAGGAGAACCTAGCCAAGGCCCAAGCCACACAGAGCAGTTGGTATGATAAGACAGCAAGGTCTCGTACTTTTGAGTTAGGGGACAAAGTGATGGTTTTTCTGCCTCTTCGCTCAGACAAGCTGAAGGCGGCATGGGAAGGACCGCATGTGATTGTGGATAGGCTGGATGATGTTACTTATGCAGTGGCATTGGAAAGGTCTGGGAAAAAGACCAAGGCTGTACATGTTAATATGCTGAAGCCATATCTTAAGAGGAGGATGGTGTTGAATGTGACTAGGAGAGAGGAGGGAGACGAGGAACCAGATGACACCTTAGTGGATGTTTTGGCCCACTTCTCTGAACCTGCTCAGTGGGAGGAGCTGGTGTGGCCTGCAAGTGTACCGGCAATAGACAAGGAAAGAATAAGAACATAAGAACATAAGACAAGCCTGCTGGATCAGACCAGAGTCCATCTAGTCCAGCTCTCTGCTACTCGCAGTGGCCCACCAGGTGCCTTTGGGAGCTCACATGCAGGAGGTGAAAGCAAGGGCCTTCTGCTGCTGCTCCTGAGCACCTGGTCTGTTAAGGCATTTGCAATCTCAGATCAAGGAGGATCAAGATTGGTAGCCATAGATTGACTTCTCCTCCATAAATCTGTCCAAGCCCCTTTTAAAGCTATCCAGGTTAGTGGCCATCACCACCTCCCATGGCAGCATATTCCAAACACCAATCGCACGTTGCGTGAAGAAGTGTTTCCTTTTATTAGTCCTAATTCTTCCCCCCAGCATTTTCAATGAATGCCCCCTGGTTCTAGTATTGTGAGAAAGAGAGAAAAATGTCTCTCTGTCAACATTTTCTACCCCATGCATAATTTTGTAGACTTCAATCATATCCCCCCTCAGCTGCCTCCTCTCCAAACTAAAGAGTCCCAAACGCTGCAGCCTCTCCTCATAGGGAAGGTGCTCCAGTCCCTCAATCATCCTTGTTGCCCTTCTCTGCACTTTTTCTATCTCCTCAATATCCTTTTTGAGATGCAGCGACCAGAACTGGACACAGTACTCCAAGTGCGGTTGTACCACTGCTTTATATAAGGGCATGACAATCTTTGCAGTTTTATTCTCAATTCCTTTCCTAATGATCCCCAGCATAGAGTTTGCCTTTTTTACAGCTGCCATGCATTGAGTTGACATTCCCATGGAACTATCAACTAAGACGCCTAAATCCCTTTCCTGGTCTGTGACTGATAGCACTGACCCCTGTAGCGTGTATGTGAAGTTTGGATTTTTTGGAAATCCCGACAATGAATCCTGTCAGTGTTGCACAGGTTTGAGGATGTTTTTAGGAAAGAACCAGGGAGGACAACCTTGGCTAAGCATGGAATAGATACAGGGACCCATGGACCTATCCAGTGCCCCCCTTACCGGGTGAATGGGCGAGTGCTGGCAGATGTCCGGAGGGAGGTAGAAGAAATGTTGGGACTGGGAGTGATCCAGCCCTCACTAAGCCCATGGGCGGCCCCTGTTGTCCTAGTGGCCAAGCCAGATGGTTTGATTGGGTTTTGTGTGGACTACAGGAAGCTCAATAGTATCACAAAACCAGACGCTTACCCTATGCCTCGAACGTTTCGCCACACTTACCTATTAGGCCCGGCGATGTTGGAAATAAAACTTTCAAATCACTGTAAACACGTATTGTTTCACATGATCTCTGCAGCCCGGATTGTAATGGCACAGATGTGGAAAACCGAAAAAATCCCGACAATGGACCAATGGATACATAAGATGCAACAATTGTATATTATGGACCAAATATCATTTCAATTAAAAAATGGTAATTTAGAACAGTATAAACTGATATGGCAACCATGGTCAGACTATATTTTAGAAACTTACGACATGACAATATATCCAGCTTGATATTAATGATTTAAGATAGGAGATTTAATAACAAGTTAACTTTTTGTTTTAACTATAGAAATGTTATATACAAGGAATGTAGAGTGGAAGTCCGGGGTGGGGGTGGGGGGGATACAGAGGGGATGGGTGGAGGGTTTACATAGGACAAGAATAGCAATGCATTGTATTAGAGGAGGATATTATTAAATAGACGAAATGTTAGGATAATTTTGCATGGATTATATGGAATTTATGGAGCATTTGAGTTAATTCTTTCAATATTCATGCTTTGATTTTTGTTATCCTCTGACTCTTGTACAATAAAAAATTTAAAAAAAATTTATCCCATGTTTGGGATTCATAGAATGATAGAATCTCAGTTGAAAGAGACCCCCAAGGGCCATCTAGTCCAACCCCCTCCCATGCAGGAACCCACAATCAAAGCACTCCTGACAGACAGATGGCCATCCAGCCTCTCTTTAAAAACCTCCAAAGAAGGAGACTCCACCACAGATTCAATATCTTAAGACACCAGTTTCTTGCTCCTGAAGCAATGGTATTTTGCAGAGGAACTGAAAGTAGCAGCCATACTGCTTAGAGGTAAAGTTGCACCTGAGACAGAAAAGCTGAGAGGCAGGGATAGACGGCAGCTACCTGGCTAGCTAGGGAAGGAAGGAGGAACACAATGTCTGGGAAACAGGAAGACATTAAACCTGAGAGTATCGGTCTAAGGATGGGCAAGAGGAGACGCGAAAGGACAGAGGGATCCGTAACATTACATCTCTGTCTAGCTGACCACTTGCTCGCCCCCTGCAGGGCCTTATTTATTTGTGTTTTAGACATTGGTCATTCCAACAGTATCCTCTTGCCCTTTCCAACACCATGATAGACTGAGCTGGTCTTTTAAAATGATCCACTTGGGCCCCAATCTTCCATCTTGATTAGGCACTGGCTGGTGCAAACCTTGCTATCGGTTCTTTTAACTTCGGGTTGTCTTCCTACCCAGTGGTGGGATCCAAAAATTTTAGTAACAAGTTCCCACGGTGGTGGGATTCAAACTGTGGCGTAGAGCCAGTGGGGCTGGGCGGGGCATTCCGGGGGCGGGGCATTCCTGGGCGGGGCTGTGGCAAGGACGCAGCCGCTGCGCCAGTCCTTGGGCGGGAAACGAATGCACGCAGGCGCAGGCTGCCACACACGCCGGTGCACCTCCTGCTAGACTGCTTCCAGTTCTGCGCGCTACTGCTGAGAGGAGGGCGTAACTAAGGCAAAAATCACGGGGCAAAATCACCCATTAGTAACCCCCTCTCAGCACACCAATAATTAGGAACCTCCTCTCGGGAACCTGTGAGAACCTGCTGTATCCCACCTCTGTTCCTACCACTTTATAGTTTCCCTGGGAACCTTTTGCCCACAGACTCGGTCTGGAGAGATCCTTCTGCAGCTGTTCCGCATCCCCAGATGAGACGATTGAGCGCTAGCCACACATCTGTCAACTTTTGACAGTTTCTACCAGATGAAGTAGAAGAAGAGAGGAGTTTGGATTCCAAAGAATTTGGAAAAGAGATCCCACCTACACATCAGGAAAAACTTCATGACAGTCAGGGCTGTTTGATAGTGGAATGCACTGCCTCGGAGTGGGGATGCAGTCTCCTTCTGTGGAGGTTTTTAAACAGGCTGGGTGGCTATCTATCAGGAGTGCTTGGATTGTGTGTTCCTGCTTGGCAGGGGGTTGGATAGATGGTCCTTGAGGTCTCTTCCAACTCTATGGTTCTAGGCCAGTGATGGCGAACCTTTTCGAGACCGAGTGCAGCCCAAACTGCAACCCAAAACCCACTTATTTATCGCAAAGTGCCAACATGGCAATTGAACCTGAATACTGAGGTTTTAGTTTAGAAAAAATGGTTGGCTCCAAGCGCGTTACTCGGGAGTAAGCTTGGTGGTAGTCGGTGGCTTTGCTTTAAAGCAACCGTGCAACTCTTCCAACGGGTGAATCACGACACTATGAGGGTTTACTCAGAAGCAAGCCCCATTGCCAGCAACAGAAGCTTACTCCCAGGCAAAGGATCGTGCTTTATTTCTTTGCATGAAAATCAATGGGGTTTAGCAACGCTTAACAGGGTTACCTACACTGCTTCCCCAAAACTAGGTCTTAGGTTTAATCCTAATAATTGAGCCTCGCAGCCCAGGCCAGCCTAGGTGTGTGTGTGTGTGGGGGGGGGGGACTCTGAGCGTGCCCACAGAGAGGGCTCTGAGTGCCACCTCTGGCACCCATGCCATAGGTTCGCCACCACTATTCTATGCTATGTTCTAAGAAGACCAGTTTTATCTTTGTTAAAATATCCACAGCTGCCTTTCTGCTTCTGATTATTTAAAGGGATTCCTCCTCAGATATATTACTGTCCTCCTGCATTTGTTTGTTCAGGGTTTCCTCCCCTTCTCTTTCTCATCTGGACATTCGGACGAGACTCCCACGACTTGAAGGGAGC
Organism: Sphaerodactylus townsendi; assembly: GCF_021028975.2. Classification (NCBI taxonomy): domain Eukaryota; kingdom Metazoa; phylum Chordata; class Lepidosauria; order Squamata; family Sphaerodactylidae; genus Sphaerodactylus; species Sphaerodactylus townsendi. Next base: position 1,971,380 of record NC_059430.1, on the reverse strand, counting down.
CCTCCCTCCTCTCACCTTGCGGACCGTGCTCACTAAATGCATTGTCCTCCTCCAGCATTTATTTACGCCTTCCCTAACCTCTGCCATAAATCCCAGCTGAGCTTCTATTAGTGGGTTTTAAATAACCTCCAAGGACTTACTGTTCCTGGGTCTTGCTTTCTATTTTCTTTTAAAAATCCCAGTCCTCTCTCTTGAAATTATGTGCAATTGTGTCTAACTTCCAGGGTAAATTTCTCATTGCTTGTATTCAGCCTTCAATGTCTGTCTGTTTCTCTTCTGCCCTGGAGCCTTGAGAGTTGGGAGACAGGTGAAGTAATACAAAATTTAAAATATGCCAGCCCCTTTTTAGAAGAAGAAGAAGAGTTTGGATTTATATCCCCCCTTTCTCTCCTGCAGGAGACTCAAAGGGGCTGACAATCTCCTTGCCCTGCCCCCCTCACAACAAACACCCTGTGAGGTGGGTGGGGCTGAGAGAGCTCCGAGAAGCTGTGACTAGCCCAAGGTCACCCAGCTGGCGTGTGTGGGAGTGTACAGGCTAATCTGAATTCCCCAGATGAGCCTCCGCAGCTCAGGCGGCTGAGCTGGGAATCAAACCCGGTTCCTCCAGATTAGATACACGAGCTCTTAACCTCCTACGCCCAGCTGATAGGCACTTTAAAAGATATTCTGGCCCTGGAGTCCCGGGGGAGGGGGGTGGTGTTGCGGGGAAGGTAATTGTGAATTTTTTGCATTGGGCAGAGGGCGGAACCAGAAGTTTCATCTGGTGGAAACTTGCTTGTGGTCCCTGGACCGAAGGAAGGCAAACTGGCCTCAACCAGGGCCAGGACCTTCTCAGCCCTGACCCCGGTCTGGCGGGATGCTCTGTCCAATGAGACCAGGGCCCAGGGAGATTTAATGCAGTTTTGCAGGGCCTGTAAAATAGAATTGTTCCACCAGGCCAATGGTTGAGGCAGCGGCGGTTTCTCATCACTGGCCTCCTCTCGCTCCCCCCCAATGAAAAAAAATAGAATCCTAGCGTTGGAAGAGACCACCACCAGGGCCATGCAGGGACACACAATGACAGATTGACATCCAGCCTCCAAAGAAGGAGACTCCACCACCCTCCCAGGCAGTGTATTCCACGGCTGAACAGCACTTCATGTCAGGAAGTTCTCCTAATGTATTGTCGAAGGCTTTCACAGCCGGATTCAACTGGTTGTGGTGGGGTTTCCGGGCTTTGTGGCTGTGGTCTGGTGGATCTTGTTCCTATTGTTTCGCCTGCATCTGTGGCTGGCATCTTCAGAGGTGCATCACAGAGGGAAGTTTGTATTGTCGAAGGCTTTCACGGCCGGAATCACTGGGGTGCTGTCTGGTTTCCGGGCTGTGTGGCCGTGTTCTAGAAGCATTCTCTCCTGACGTTTTGCCTGCACCTGTGGCAGGCATCTTCAGAGGTCTACCTCCCAGGTGTATGGGGGGAGGGAGGGGGAGGAGGTGAGGCACATTTGCATCTGTCTGGGTGGAGTTTATTTGCAGTTGAATGCTTCCAGTTTTTTGGTTTTAGAGTTTTTTTTAGTACCGGTCGCCAGATTTTGTTGATTTTCTGACTCTTTTTGTTGAAACTGTCCCAGTGTTTGTGGATTCCAGTGGCTTCCTTGTGTAGTCTGACATAGGAGCAGTCAGAGCTGTGAATAATTTATGTATCTTCAAATAAGGTTCTATGTCCGGCTTGCTTTAGAGCATATTTGGCTACTGCTGATTTTTCAGGTTGGATCAGTCAGCAGTGCCTTTCATGTTCTTTAATTCTTGCCGGAATGTTGCATTCTTCTGTCTCTGTGCAAAGCGCACAGCTGCATGGGTTGCAATAGAGCATAGGTGTCAAACTTGCGGCCCTCCAGATGTTACGGACTGCAGCTCCCATCATCCCCTGCCAGCATGATGCTGGCAGGGGATGATGGGAACTGTAGTCCGTAACATCTGGAGGGCTGCGAGTTTGACACCTGTGCAGTAGAGACTCCTGCAGCGGGAAGGGGTCTCTCTCGTCCTTTTTCTGACCGTGGGTCTGAAGATTGTTTGAAGGTTGTTTTACCATCAGTTTTCGCATTAGATCTGTGATCCCCTTGATTTATGCTACAAAGACCTTCCCTGTGGGGGCTATTTTTCCTCAGTCCAGCTTTCCCCCCTCAGTTTTGCAGCTCTTCTGATTTCTGTTGCAGAGTAGCCATTTGCTTGAGAAGAAGAAGAATTATTTGGATTTATATCCCCCCTTTCTCTCCTGTAAGGAGACTCAAAGAGGCTGACAATCTCCTTCCCCCCCCCCCAACAAACACCCTGTGAGGTGGGTGAGGCTGAGAGAGCTCTGAAGAACTGTGACTAGCCCAAGGTCCCCCAGCTGGCATGTGTTGGAGTGCACAAGCTAATCGGCTTCACCAGATAAGCCTCCACAGCTCAAGTGGCAGAGCGGGGAATCAAACCCAGTTCTCCAGATTAGAGTGCACCTGCTCTTAACCACTACGCCACTTCTGGCTCTCTCGTAGCCCCATCTAGGTGATTCAGTTCATCAGTGAGAAGGTGAGGTTCACATATCCTGTGTGTGTGGTCTAGACTGGGTTCTGTCTTTCTGTTCCTCTAGAGCAGGGGTCCCCAAACTTTTTAAACAGGGGGCCAGTTCACTGTCCCTCAGACTGTCGGAGGGCCGGACTAAAAAAAACTATGAACAAATTCCTATGCACAAATGATTGTAAAATGTTTGATTTCACCTTTCAGCCTTTTTGTCATGGTCTATTTTTAGAACAGTGACCAAAGTATGTCAAGTACAGGGTGGGCTCCAAATATTGTTGGGGAGGCTGTGGAATACCCAACTTCCCTGTTAAAAAAAAAGCAGAACTTTCCCAATGGAAACATTCCCATCTAACCCAGGATCAGGTATCCTTCCCTGGGTTCTTTCCTCTCCTAGCAGCCAGTGATCAATTAGGCCTTAGCCTGGCTGAGTGCCAATGGGAGTGAGGGGGAACAGAAAGCCTGAGAGCAACACATGGAGTAGCTGAGAGGAGGGCGGAACAGGCATTGCCACATGTAAGGTTTCCAACTCTGGGTCAGAAAATTCATGGAGATTTGGGGGTGCCATCATGTAACTTGAGCAAGGAGTCTTTCCTGGTGGGTTGAAGGGAGGCATGATGGTCCGTCCACTCTTTAAAAAGACCGGTCATTAGATCCTAGTGATCCGGCCAATTACCGAAGCCCAGTTTCCGAATCTCGTTTCGTGGGCAAGGTACCTGAGAGAGTGCAGTGCTTGGGCAGCTTCATGTGGTTTTCTGGAGGACACATCGTAGCCTTCGATCCCTTCCAGGTCCGGCTTTTCCGTGCTGGAGGGCATGGGGCGGAGACTGTTCTCGTCAGCGGTCACAGACAGCATCCGTGCGCTTAGCTTGACCGAAATGCCGGGATCGAAACGCTGCTGAGTATTGCTTCTGGATCTTACCGCAGCGTTTGATGTGGTCGATCGCAATCTTTTGACCCACCGCCTGGCCGCTTCCGGGGTGTGGGGCACTGTCCTTCAGTGGATTGCCTCGTTTCTCCGGGACCGGAGTCAGCAAGTGTGGTGTGGGGACAAGGCCTCCCGAGGGGTGCCCGCTTTATTGGCGGTGTATGCGCTCAGTGGAGCGCTGCTGTCCCAGCTGTTATTCAACATCATCTATATACGACCCCTTGCTCCAGCTGGTATGCGGGCTTTGGGCTGGTCTGTCACCAGTTATGCTGATGACGCCCGGCTCATTCTGTCGATGGAGGGAACCGTCACCGCCCCTGCAGCTCTGCAGCACTGTTTGGAGGCCCGTGATTTGCTGGATGGTTTACAACAGAGCGAAGGTTAAAAGCTGAGATCCAACAAAGACGGAGATCCTTTGGCTAGGCCGAGAGCGGGGCAGGGGACTTTCAGCCAGCCCGGTGTGGGAGGGGGTCTCTATTGGCTTGACCATTTACCCCCTCAGTTCGCGATAGCCTGGCGGGGTCCACCTGGATTCGTCTCTTTCAATGGAGACCCAGGTGGCTCCATACAACCCGGACTCGCGTTTTTTTCCATCTTAGCCAGGCCACGGCGACTGGCTTTGCTCCACTCTCCCCAAGCGGACCTGGCCCGCAGTGGTCCATTACAGCAATGGTCACCGCCAGAATTAGACTATTGCAACTTTCACTCTCTGGCGAGGCCTCCCCTTGCTGGACTGATCCGGAAATTAAAAAATTGGTCCAGGCATCTCGTGACATCGATCTGCTCACAGGCGGTTGCAACTTTTAGAGATCACATCATGCCCGTGGTTGCGTCGCCTGCACTGGCTCCCCAGTTGAATTCAGGATGCGTCTTCTAAGGTATTGGTTTTAACTCTTTAAGGCCTTATGCGGCTTGGGACCCTCGTACCTACGCACAGACCGTCTGGCCCCATATGTCCCACCGCACGCGGTCTCCTGCTGGTTCTCGCGGAGGCCAGATCTGCTGGTGATCCCCGCCCCCTCTATGATGCGGCTGGCAGCCTCCACCAGGGCCAGGGCATTCACGCGACCCTGGCCCCTGCCTGGTGGCAATTAGATCTCTCCTTCCCCTCAGCTGTCGGGCCCTCGCGGGACCTCTGTGAAATGAGTTCATAGGGCCTGTAAGACTGAGAGCTTTTCCACCGGGCCTTTGGGGAGACCAGCAGCTGATGCGGGTGCCCGAAACAAACATGCTGAGAAACACTCTAGACGCCACTGTCCCTCTCTTAAGAGGAGGTTTTACTAGCTGGCGGATGCCATCTATTTTTAGAAACTTAAATAAGGTTTGATGTTGAATGCTGCATTTTGGGGTCTTAATTTATTTGTATCTTGAGTTTTATTGTCATGTTGTTAATGTTGGACACAGGGCCACCTGGGCCCTCCCGGGGGAGGGCGAGGTATAAAAAGAATGCAACAATAAATAAATAAATAAATAACTTCGGCAATCCAACTTAGCCGTTAGAAGGCACGGTTCCTCCTCTCCCCTCTCGGAGCCCCACCGATGCACATGAGATGGAACCATCGCCGCCATGCCTGGCGTGGCCTGGATAAATGCCTCCTCAGGGGCCACCATTTTGGCCCCCCCCGGGCGTGGATTTGGGGACCCTGCTACCAGAGCACAAGCTTTCAACAGCTGAGGCCTGCAAGACCTCTGTGCAAACGGCCAGGAAGCTCAAACCCTGAAGAAATCTGGAAGGGCCTCCCTGCATTGTGGCCTCTGTGTGTGCCTGCCTCCCACGCTACTTGGGAGGGGTGGGACAAAACGTTGCATGCGATATGATATGCTGGATTTCTTTTGGGCAGCCTTTGCATCCTGATTGTAGAGTCAGTGATCTGTACTACTGTAAATTCTCTCTCTCTCTCTCTCTCTCTCTCTCTCTCTCTCACACACACACACACACACACGTGCTCACGCACACACAGAGAGAGATGCCTCCAACCGTGTAGTGTTTCCCCCGTGGAAGGGGGTGTTTCACGGCCTCTGGAACCAAGCACGCCACGATTCCTCTGAGCCAGCGGCCTGGAATACCCGTGCCGGCACTAGAAATCAGCTCATTCTTGCTAGATGCTCAGCCAGGCATGCTAATTGCTGAGTCAAAGCAGGGCTGTTCGGTGGTAACTGAGCCCTCCTGCCAGCCCCCCTCCCCCCTCCCAGAAGTACATGAGCCAAGTCCTCCCGGCTGAACGTGGGGGTAAGGCTAATTGGCCCAGGCAGCCAGGTATGCGCCCGTCTTCAAACACACTGGCTCGGAACGTCTCCTACCAGCCATTTGTGCTGCCAGCCACGCGACCCGTGAGCAGTCAGACCGATCACTGGACCAAGAAGGCTTTTCCAGCGCCAGCCAAGAAAGGCATCAAACGGAGCAGAGAGCAGCCCCTTTTCAGACCGTAGAAACAGGGCTGCGGGAGGCAACTATGTGCTGGTGGTGTTATCCTGATTGTTCCCCCCCCCCCCCCGCATTCAGTAGGCCTGGCGAGTTTCCCAAAACCACAATCCTGAGTCCTTCCAACAACAGAAACTCAACATTAGTTGAGCCCCGCTGGGTCAGAGCAGGGAGGGTCCATCTAGTCCAGCATCCTGCCTCACACAGAGGCCAGCCAATTCCTCTGGGGGGCCAACAACAGGGCACAGAGGCCGAGGCCTTCCTCTTACTCTGATGTAATCCCACTAGCCACGGGATTTAGAGATAGACTGCCTCTGAACCTGCAGGTTCCTTTTAGTCACCATGGTTAGTAGCCACTGGTAGACTGCTCCTCCACAAATCCATCTAGTTCCATGTATTGTCGAAGGCTTTCACAGCCAGATTCAACTGGCTGTTGTGGGTTTTCCGGGCTGTGTGGTCATGGGCTGGTGGATCTTGGTCCTAACGTTTCGCCTGCATCTGTGGCTGGCATCTTCAGAAGCCATATGAAGCCATGTAAATTATATCTACAACCTGTGAGGCTGATGAAGCCATCAAAAAATGCGGATTAGGCGCAGTGCGTTTTCCTCCTTGTGTTTAAAAGAATTTGGACTTATGCCTGTGCACAATTTTGGACTTATTGAATACGTACAGAATACTTACCTGAGTGGATTTAAGAACATAAGAACATAAGAACTAGCCTGCTGGATCAGACCAGAGTCCATCTAGTCCAGCACTCTGCTACTCGCAGTGGCCCACCAGGTGCCTTTGGGAGCTCCCGTGCAGGATGTGAAAGCAATGGCCTTCTGCTGCTGCTGCTGCTCCCGATCACCTGGTCTGCTAAGGCATTTGCAATCTCAGATCAAGGAGGATCAAGATTGGTAGCCATAGATCGACTTTTCCTCCATAAATCTGTCCAAGCCCCTTTTAAAGCTATCCAGGTTAGTGGCCATCACCACCTCCTGTGGCAGCATATTCCAAACACCTATCACGCGTTGTGTGAAGAAGTGTTTCCTTTTATTAGTCCTAATTCTCCCCCCCAGCATTTTCAATGAATGCCCCCTGGTTCTAGTATTGTGAGAGAGAAAAACTTCTCTCTGTTATTTATATAACAGATTTATATAAAATGTTGATGAATCAAGATGGACTGAATATATATTTATGTGTATATATGTTTTCACATTGAGTGAATACTTCCCTTATGGATGTTGAACTGACGGGAGAATTGCATGAGACTAAATACCCATGGATACTAATATGGATGACCCTGAATCTATTCATTATAATTGTTAAAAATAAGTTGAACTTACCTGTTGGATGGTGTTGACAAGAAATGATTGTATTTATAGCTAATGAAATATAAAAAAAAATATGAACAATGATATAAACTCATGTATATAGATACACGCATTTGAAAAATTAGTTCTAGCCAGAGTGCGACAGTAGTTGTGGTCCTATTACTAATATTTACTGCTGCACCCCTTTTCTTATGTGAATCTTCAGAGGTGTATCACAGAGTGAAGTCTGTTACACACTGTGCCCAGATGTAACAGCACAGTGGAACCCCCTCTAGTGACCAGGGCCTATGAAGAAGAGGAACCAAGTGTGACCCCGAAGCTTTCCAGTAGGCTCTCACAACCGCCAGAGGCAAGTACGGTTGGGTGTGGCCATGTCTGATGTGCAAAGGAAGACCCAGCAGGGGATGGACAAACGGCCAGCTAGAGAGGGCTGCAAAGTCAGTGACTCAGCTGTGTCACCTCTTGTCTGTCCTTAGACTGGTGCTTTCAGATCTAATAACCCACTCTTCCTTGGAAGTTAATTGCAGAGACTTTTCCTAGCTAGCAAGATGGCAGCAGGCCATTTCCCCTCTTTCCTGTCCTAAATGCACTTCCTAATAAACATTTGCCCTTTTTATTCAAGTATGTTCGCCCCTTCTCTGTGCAGTAGAAGCCCAACGACTGACGACCGCACAGCTATCGCGACTTGCGATCACATCGCGACTGCGACTTGCGACTTTTGCGACGACAAAGACCTTGCGACGCGATCTTGCTTGCGCACGACCTTGACGCTATCCACCATTCCAGGCATCCTCCGAATGCAGCCTCTCACCTGCTAGCAGTTTTCAGAAAAGTGAGGCTTGGAGAAGAGTTAAGGGCTCACAAACTGGGCAAGGGGCCGATGTCTGGGAGAAGGGGGTGCTCCAGCCAGGGGTTTGCAGCAGAACGAAAGCGGTGCCCCTCCCCAAGGCCCAGAGAAGCCACACAAAAGAAGAAGGGTCAGAAGGGCAGTCAGGGGAACAGGGGGATTTATTTTCATTTGTTTAAGGCATTCCTTCACCATCTTTCTTCGTGATGGAGCTCAGGGCAGCTGACACATAAAACAGGGAGATTCAGCAGCCCCCGACGGAGCAAGGTTTTCAAGGTGTCACCAGCTCTTGAGAGTCGAAGCTCCTTTGTCTGTCTGTCAAAAGCTCAGACACCGAGCATCTCTCAGGCATTACCAGACTCAAATCTGGCTGCCCTACTTGGCCGCCCGCGGAAACTATCCACGCATAAAATAAAATACATTAAAAACATAAAACCCACAATTTAAAGCCACAGTTTAAGACTTCCAGTAATGGAATCAAACGCAGTTCTGAATGAATGTTGCCGCGCTGCCTGGTAACTTTTAAACTCCAGACCAATCAGCTCTTGGCAGCGCAGGGGAACACAAACGGGACCCAACACAGCGAGTATAGTAAATAAAAAGATTTTATTGAGATGCTGACCTATGTGTCAGCACCTCCGCACCACAGCAACTGCAACTGCCTAGCAGCTTTACAACAACTTAAATACACTTTCTCCCGCCCGGGAATCCGGGGGACTACAGGACAGCCTACAACCATTCATTTACAGATACATAGCAACCAACTAGAGTCCAGAGGGCCGTCCCTTCTTGAATTTCCCTGCAGAAACAGGGCGAGGCGATGACGTAGGCACAGGCGGGAAAAACACAAAAGAGTCCTTTGGGTGCTTGAGGCCAGGAAACGAAACCTAATGACGATTGTTCCATCTTTATTCAAAACAAGACCAGAAGTGGAATAAAATCACTTCTGGCTCTGCTATCATGAAGCCGTCTTCTGAAGCCCTCTGAAGACTGAAAGTGAGGGAGGGCAAGAGGGGGGCCTGAGGAGGTGGTTCCACAATCAAGAGGCTGTCACCAAAAAGGTCCTGTCACCTGTACCCACCAAAGGAACTTCTTTGATTGACGGGACAGTGGTTGGATCGTAGCACTGTCTAATGTGCAAAGGAACTGAGAAGAAGGCCCACTAGGGGGCAGGCTAGTCAACCAGAAAGGCTGTCAGGTGAGTGACCCCTCTGTCCGTTTGGGCCACTATTTGTCTGTCCTTAGATCCAAAGCTCTTGGGTCTAACAGCCTGCTTCTTTTCTGAAGTTCCTTGCAGAGACTTTTCCTAGCTAGCAAGACAGGAGCATGCCATCTTCCTCTCTTTCCTATTCTCAATTTAGTTCCTAATAAACATTCCTTTTGAACATTCACCTTTCGTTCCTTTTTAATCAGTGTGTTTCATGGGGCCGCCCCCCCGCCAGAGTTGGGGGGGGTGCCACCCTAACCAGCAGCCCGAGCACAGCTGTGCAGCCAGAGACGCCCCCCACCCCCCCGTAGAACAGCGCCCAGCGGGCTCGGCGTGGCTGTAGAGGCGGGCGTAGCAGGCGGGCCGGTGGCCAGAACCGACTCCCGCGAAACCCGTGCGCCGACACGCATCCAGCTGGACGTGGGGCCGGAGCCACGTGGGGAAAGGCGCCTTACCGGCGATCCCCGCTCCGGCCGCTGGGTGTCGCTCTTGTAGCGCCTTCTGAGCGCCGCCGCCGCCGATGCCCAGCAGCGGGTCCGGCCGAGTTGGGCGCCCCGCGGGCGGCGAAGAAAAAGGAACCGGCGGGCGGCTGTGGGGGGGGGGATGGGGGTGGGGGGGGGGGGGGGGGAGCGGAGAGTCCCGGCGGCCGCGACCAGCGAACGGCGGGGCGATCTTGGCCTGCTGGAAGAAGGCGGCTTCTGCGGCGCGGAACCCGCCAGGGGCTCTGACTGCTGGGCACTGCGGCAGAGACTGAAAGATCCCCCCCCCCGCCCCCCAAGCGCCTCCCGCAGGCCCATGTCCGGAGGGGGAGCGGCGCCGGCCGGTCTCGGGCTGAGACTCTGAAGTCTGTCTCTTCTCAGGCGCCCATTCTGCCTCTGTCCCCGATTACTGGCCGGCTGCCCTTGGCCCCTTGGCCCCTTGGCCCCCGACCGCCTCCGGGAGGGAGCGTGGCTCGTGCCCGCTGTCCTTTTGGGTCCGATCCCCGGCGCGCCTCTCCCTGGGACCGCTGACCCTGGACGAGGGAGGGAGGGAGGGAGGGAGCCCCGTTGGTGGCCCCCTCCGCTGTCTCTGTCGGTGCCGGGCAGTGAGGCGGGTTTCCTTTTCTGCCCCCCTTTCCCATCGCAGCTGCTGGACACAGAGTCTTTCGCCCCCTCCCCAAGAAGACGTCTCCCCAGTTCACTTTCTGTACTGGAGTTCCATTTCAACCCGTGGTGGGCCAGGGAGACCTTCCGGGGAGGGCCGCAGGAGGCCCCCCCCCGCCCTGGGAAGGGCCTTGCAGCCTCCTACTCCGTGACACCCCCCCCCCTCCTAGCCTGGAGGCCCATGCTGTGGAACGAACGGGGTTGCCCCAAAGAAACTGCCGCGGGTATGGGGGGGACAATGGGCGGGGGGGAGGGGAGGGGGCGTCCCAGCGTCCCCCTCAGAGTCTCCTCCCCAGAGGAAGGCGGCGAGGCTGCCGGAGAAGGAGGGGCGGCCGGGCCCGGAGAGCGGCCCCGAGGGCAGGTGGGGGGGGGGGCGAACGAGTCAGCCAGCCAGGCCGGCGGGAGGCGCCCTGGGGCGGAGGCGGCTGCTGGACCGAGGACGTTGCTCCCGTCCCCGCCGGCTGCGCCTCTCCCTTTCCCTTCGAGGCCGTGCGCCGCTGAGACGGATCGAGGCCCCGGGGGCGGGGAGGCCAAGAGCGGCTCTCTCGTTGGCTCTGGAACCGGACCGGTTGCTGCGGCCGCTCTCAGGGAGCTCCGGCCGGGCCGGGAGCAGCCGAAGCTTGGCCGGGCTGGGTCAGAGTGGGCAGAAGAAGACCCCCGCCCCCCCGCCTTCAAATCTTGCCTGAGGCTCCCCCCGGGGCTTCTAAGCCGGGGCTTTTCTTTGCCCGAGAGCACAGCAGCCCCGGAAAGTTTGGCAGCTCCTGAAACACCCGGAGAAAATCAGATCTCACCCGCACCGGCAGCTTTTAAGCAGCACCGGCACTTGTCTGGGGTGCTCTAGGGCTAGGCTGGTCGTGCATTGAGCACGGGTTGGTCTGGATGACCTTTAGGTCACCCTCTGTGAGGCTATGACATTCCTTCGGTACTTAACTGAGTCAGCAAAGGTCAGTATCTTTATCCAGTCAGCTCACATCATTTTATGTTTACCACAATCCCGTGAGGCAGGTTAGGTTGAGAGTCGGGCCCAACTTAGCTCATGCGGGAGGCTCCAATGGCAGAGTGGAGATTCGAACCGGGGACTCCCAGATCCCAGTGCTGCATTCCCTAACCACCACACCAATCTTCACAAGTGATAAGGTAAATGTAAAACTAGAAGAACCAGGTCATTTCTGACTCACAGAGTGGCATGACATCACAACATGTAGTGACAGACTAAGTTTATGATGTGGTTTGCCACACCCTCCCTCCCCCAGTCACCTGCACCTGGGTCTTCAGTTTACCTGCAGCAGAAGGAAGGGCTTCTGTCAGGATTGAACTCAAGTCGTGGGCTGCAAGGCTGCATTTCACTTCTCAAGGGCAGGGGCTCAACTCCATCCCTGTTGAGCTGTCTCATTTGTTCGTTTATAAGTTGAAGCATTTATTTCCCACCTTTCCTCCTGGTTCAAGACAGCCGACAATAACAGATTTAAAACATCTTCAGTTAAAACCAGAACAAAATGGCACCGAGCCCAGAGGCTCTTGCTCCCGACCACCGGAGGCCAGTGGGCGCCCCTTCGGCTGTTTCGGTCATGACTGCCAAGTGCTGCTTGGTGGGTCGGCAGCACTGAACTGAAGTGGGCGACCCAGAGCCCAAAGGCCTCTTGTGAGGCAGGTTCCCAAACCCACTCCCGGGCAGGTCAAGGGCTGTGTGGGTTGGCCTGGTGCTTGGTGATGGGCTCTCCACGTGTGCCATTCATGGTCAGAATAACGTGCCCTGAGCAAGCCTTTCGGCTTCCGTGGCTGCAGAAATAAGGAAGACTGGGGTGCTGCTCCAGTTGTGAAGGTTTAACCCCCATGCTCAGAATGGGTTGACCCAGAAAGGGGTGGAGACTCAAAGCAGCAGAAGGCTGCAGAGCTCATGTAGTTTGGAGGAGACGAGGCTACCAGACTCGGACCGTGGTTGTATAAGCCCTGAACACCTCGTTAAGGTAACTGCAATGTTGTTGAGAACTACTGGGAAGGGAGTTGTTTGTTTTTGCTATGTTGTAAATGTTGGCGTTGATTGTTTCAGGGTTTCTTTTTGTGTTTGTAATGGGTGAGAGTTCTCCTGGAAACCTTCATCATGTTGAATCCTGTTCACCAAGCCCTTGGAGTCTTCAGGAGCCAACCCACTTGCAAAGAAGAATTGGACTTGGCAGTATCAGACTGTAAATATAAGGACTTGAAAATGCAACCTGAACAGGACCTTGAAGGGTGATGCTAAATGTTGATGTTTGATGTTCTATGTTAAGAATGTAAACAATTTTGTTTTGTTTTAAATTTGTTGTTTCAAATTCATTCCAAGTTCTGCCCCACAGAACCCACAGATAGAGGTTACAAAGGCACCGCAGCCTGCTTCTTCTGTGGGTCTTCTGGACCCTGCTTGGTTCACAGCAGGTGTCTAGATGTGGCCCTCAGCCACTCTGCAGGAGTCAAGAGACACTCCAAGACAGAAGCATTTCCCATAAACAAATCCATCTAAGCTGCTGACTCAACCCCAACCCAGGAAAAACCAAGAGGGATGTGCGGGCCAAGCCTCACTAATCATGGTCTGACTTCAACCGTGCCCAATGCAAACATATTGCAAGAGGTCCAAAGAGAGATAAACAAAGTCCTTTCTGACATTCTGTACAGGCAGAAACTGCGCGGGTTGATGGACGTTCCAGTGCTTCATTGACCCGACTGTTCCTCCCAGTAGGAGCAGCTGAGAGACGCAGCCAGGAGAGAGAAGGCAGCTCAGCCGATAATGCCTCTGACAGGGACGTTGTCCAATCAGAACAGTCAGTCCACGTTCCTGCCCCCAAAAGATTGTCCCGGTCAACTTTTCTGGGTCCTGTTTCCACGTCTTCCCAGTTACTGCCTTTGAGAGCCAGCATGGCACACTGTGGTACACCGAGATACACCGTGGCACACCCTGCCGGTTCTCAAAGGCAGTAACTGGGAAGACGTGGAAACAGGACCCAGAAAAGTTGACTAGGACTAGGAGTGCTGGACTCTTATCTGGAGAACCAGGTTTGATTCCCCCTTCCTCCCCATGAATCCTGCTGGGTGATCTTGGGCTACTCACAGTCCTTTCAGAACTCTCTCAGCCCCACCTACAAGGTTTTGTTGTGGGGAAAGGGGTTTGTCAGCTGCTTCGATACTCCTTATAGGGGTACAAATCCAAACGCTTCTTCTCTTCTTCAATCTATCTGGTTATATAGAAGTACATTACCTGGTCTGTTAAATTATGCAAAGCTGTGTGCCCTCTTCTCTACCTGGATAACAGGTCCAGGATCTCTGACAGGTGGCCATGATCAAGCCAGGATGTAGCAGACCCTCCCCTACCACCCGAGTCAAAGCTGAGCCAGGACAGGCTCTGCCCATGCTCACGTGGTGGGACAGGCAAGCAGAGATGGGCCTTGCTTGCACCCACTGGAAGCCTGACACAGACTGGTTTTGGTTTTCCTGTGATAGGCATTTGCTCTGCTTTGCAAATTGTGTGTGTGTGGGGGGGGGGGGGGGAGGGATTCTGTTGTATAGCTTTACCACACCACCACCATGATGCCGAGGCAGGGGACGGGGGCAACAGCTTTGCTTACACATGGAGTCACAACATTTTGACCTCTCCCTGTCAGAGAAATGATCTATAGATAGAAGGAGGGGCCACTTGTGAACAGGTTGTTACCCTCTGATGATGATCTCCTAGGACATGTTCAGGTGTGGATAGCTTCAAGACGGCCCTCCAGATGTTATGGACTACAGTTCCCATCATCCCCTGCCAGCACCATGCTGGCAGGGGATGATGGGAACTGTAGTCCATAACATCTGGAGGGCCGCGAGTTTGACACCTGTGTCCCAGGAGAGCAAAGACCCCAAACAGATAGGCAATATTTGACTCCGGCAGCACTTCAAAGGCCAGCAAAGGTTGGGGAGGGGGGGAGGAGAAATTAGCTTTCAAGAATGGAGACTCCCTTTGTGATATACTCTTCTCTTCTAAGCTCATCCCCCCCCCCCCCCAGTGTTGTTGGTCTCTAAGGTGTTGTGAGGGTTTGTGCGAAGTGCCCTCAAGTTCCAGCTGACTTAACGGTGATTCCTCAAGAGGTTTTCAGGATTAGAGACCTTTCGAGGTGGTTTGCCTGCCTCTGAGGAGTGACCCTGGACGGCCCCAGTGGCCTCCCTCCCAAGCACTGGCCAGGGCGGACACTGCTTGACCTCTGGGGTGGCTTGAGCCATCCAGGCCTGGACAGGAAACATTCAGAGGTACTTTGCCCATTGCCGGCCTCTGCGTGACAGCCCTGGACTTCCTTTGTGGTCTCTCATCCAAGTACTAACCAGGTTCTGATGAGTTTGGGCTAACCCGGGCCATCCGTGCCGGGGTCTCCCAGGTGCCCCTGGACTCAAATCTAGCCATTCTTCTGCAGAACAACTTGCCAGCCCTTTGAATGGAGGAGTTCAAGACATCCTTCCTTCCTTCAGCACAGAAAGTAGCCCTGGCCTCTTCCCTGGACTCCAGCGAGACTCCCCAGGACCACCTGCCGCTCCAGAGAGCCCTCCAGCACCTCTATGCCAAGTCCCAAGACAGCAGGAAGCGCCACAGCCCTCCCGAGGAACTGGCTTCCTCAGCCTCTCTGGGGTTTGCTGGTGGGCAGAGGCCTCCTCCTCCCACTGGAAGGCCAGGTCTACCTGCCTGCCCTGCCGCTGCCACTGTGAGGCTCCCAGCTTGGCTCTTGGAGGCAGCCTTTCTCGGGGGAGCTAGCCATGGTCCTGAAAGACACAAATCCCATGGAGCAGCCCTTGCTCAGTGGGAATGTCCCGTGGGCAGCAGCCACCTATGCTGGCAGACAGGACCATTGGGGTGTGCGTGTGGGGCAGGGAATACACACCCCTCCCCCTGGATGACAGCACTGGCCAGTCCGACCACTCTGCCTGGGGAGCAGCAGTGGAGTAGGAGGTTAAGAGCTCGTGTATCTAATCTGGAGGAACCGGGTTTGATTCCCCGCTCTGCCGCCTGAGCTGTGGAGGCTTATCTGGGGAATTCAGATTAGCCTGTGCACTCCCACCCACGCCAGCTGGAGTGACCTCCTCGGCTAGTCACAGCTTCTCCGAGCTCCTCTCAGCCTCCCGCCCCTACCTCACAGGGTGTTTGTTGTGAGGGGGGAAGGGCAAGGAGATTGTCAGCCCCTTTGAGTCTCCTAACAGGAGAGAAAGGGGGGATATAAATCCAAACTCTTCTTCTTCTTCTAAACAAATGTTTGGCAGGTGGGGCTGCACTGATTGGGTGGGGCAGTTGCGCAGGCTGAGGTGTTGCCCTGTCCACCTGCTGTGGACAGCTTGGGGCGGGGGATAGAGGCAGAAATAATCACCACCACCACCACCACCCCAAAAAGAAAAGAAAAGCGAGGTGTAAACTTCAGTGATGAGGAAGGATGAATTAATTGCTCTGTGTGAGAAGGAGGGGCTGCTCTACAAATTGATACTGCGGAACACCATGGAAAAGTTTCCCATCCCTTTGCCCTCCTCTAAATCCCCTTAAGCTGGAAAAAAACAGTCAAGCATTCCTGCAAAGAAAGGCCTCCAGCCTGCCTGCACCGGCTCCCCACTTGCCTCTGGCATTGAAATTTAGAGCCCTAGATCAGGGGTCTGCAACCTGCGGCTCTCCAGATGTTCATGAACTACAATTCCCATCAGCCCCTGCCAGCATGGCCAACTGGTTGCGCTGACAGGGGCTGATGGGAATTGTAGTCCATGAACATCTGGAGAGCCGCAGGTTGCAGACCCCTGCCCTAGATGCTTCGGGATCTGCATGCCTGAAGTCTGTCTCCCCCTCCCCCTGAAATGAATGTACCCACCCAACCGCCTTGGTCACCTTGCTCTCCTGAGGGTACCTGGGTGCAGTGGTGGGATCCAAAAATTTTAGTAACAGGTTCCCATGGTGGTGGGATTCAAATAGTGATGTAGCGCCAATGGGGCTTGGCGGGGCATGACGGGGGCATGGCCGGGCATTCCGGGGGGGCATTCCTGGGTGGGGCTGTGGCAAGGACGCAGCCACTAAGCCAGTCCTTGGGTGGGAAACGAATGCACGCAGGCGCAGGCTGCCACGCACGCCGGTGCACCTCCTGCTAGACTGCTTCAAGTTCCCCATGCTGCTACTGCTGAGAGGTAAGTGGGCGTAATTCATGCATAAAAATCACGCGGGCAAAATCACCACTTTAAGTAACCTCTCTCGCACACACACAAATAATTAGTGTAACCTACTCTTAGGAACCTGTGGAGAACTCCCCTGCTGGATTCCACCTCTGCCTGGAGTGTCAGCCTTCTTGGTCAGACCCCCCCAAAACTTCTGGAACCTTCCTCCCCAAAGAGGAGTCCTCTGCTTGCCTGACTGTTGTGGGTTTCCTGTGGCTGCCATGCGTGGCTGTAGTCCAGTAGTTTTTGCTCCTAACGTTTCCTCCGTACCTGTGCCTGGCATCTTGACAGGCATGCCCTGGTGAGATACGGCACACTGTGTCACAGAGAGAATCACAGACAGGGCTTCTTTCTATGTGCCTGAAATCTGTCCTGGAGGCGCCACTGGGGCAGGGCCTCTGGCAGCAGCACCCCAAAGTGTGTGGGGTGGGGAGTGGGGGGAGACATGGGTATGGAAAATGTGTTTCCCGCTTCAAGCAGTGAAAAAGAAAGTTGGACTGATTCCCCAAACAGTTTGCTTTAATTGCAGTATTGAAGAACCCCACTTGGGATTTAAAATTGTGTTTTGCACACCCCTTATCACTTCAGAGAGAGATCTGAGTTACGTGTGTGGGGGAGGGGGGGCTCCTGCCCATAAGCCCAAGAGCAGCCCCAGCCCTGCTGGATGATCCTTGAGGGCTTTGTGGTTCACCGGCAGCCCTGTTATTGGGCATGGAAATGGTCCGCTGCAGGCTTGGTACTTGCGCGCTCAGAATCCCACGGGGTCCAGGTGTGCCACTTGGAAAGGGTCTCCAGCAGCAGAGAGCTTGAGTGAAGCTGGCCCACCCCAAAGGTGACTGGTGGGTGATATGCACAGGCGGAGGCCAGCAGGCCCAAGAACAGCCCTGCAAAAGATGGAAGGAAGGAAGGAAGGAAGGAAGGAAGGAAGGAAGGAAGGAAGGAAGGAAGGAAGGAAGGAAGGAAGGAAGGAGGAAGGAAGGAAGGAAGGAAGGAAGGAAGAGGGAAGGCAGGCAGGCAGGCAGGCAGGCAGGAAAGGAAGGAAGGAAGGAAGGAAGGAAGGAAGGAAGGAAGGAAGGAAGGAAGGAGAGAGGGTCAGTGCCAGGCCGAGGAACAACATCGACCTTCCTGGTTCATATTTCCCATGATGCCTGAGAGTGCTACCAATGCACCCCCTCCCTTGCAGCGCCCAGCGTTGGGCAGCCCTCCGAAGGGACCCTGGGCCAGCTGGACAAAGGCAGCTTCCCCCTCACAAGAGCAGCAAATGTTTTGGGAGGCAGGCGGCCTTCGTCTGAGCTGAGTTTCTCTCTCTGTGTGTGTCACTGAGGCAATAAAGCCTCTCTCGCTCTCGCTCTCCCTCCAATCCATCAGGAGCAGTTTAGAGCTGCCCAATTGCCCTGAAATGCCCATCAATATTCCTTTCCGGAATAATCAATGAGTCAGCATGTAGAGTGCTTTGTTCCAAGTAGTTATCTGGAAGCAGCTTCCCAGCGGGCTTCTGTTGTTGTTTTTTGAAAACAAGCCCTGCTTCCTCCGTGGCCTCGTGGCTCTTGGCAGGACTGGGCACCCTGGGAGGCAACCCAGGCTGTGGAAATGGACTGGGAGTCCCAGAACTTGGTTGGTAGATAGCCAGCGTGGTATAGTGGTTAAGAGCAGGCGGATTCTCATCTGGAGAACTGGGTTTGTGTCCCCACTCCCCCACCTGAGTGGCAGACTCTTATCTGGTGAACCAGATGTGTCTCTGTAACCTCAGCTTGTGGGTTCTGTGGGTAATTTCAAACACCAACCTTAAACAACAAAAATGGTTTACTTTTCTTTACAATTAACACTTCTTTAAAACATCAACATTTAACGTTACAATTCAAGGTCCTGTTCAGGTTGCATTTCAAGTCCTTCTATTTAGAGTCTACTGATATTGCCAAGTCCAAATCTTCTTTGCAAGTTGGCTGGCTCCTGAAGACTCCAAGGGCTTGATGAACAGGTTGCAACATGATGAAGGTCTCCAGGAGAACTCTCACCCATTACAACCACAAAAGAAAACCCTGAAACAATAAACTCCAACATTTACAACATAGCAAAACAAACAAACAACTACCTTCCCAGTAGTTCCCAACAATATTGAAATTACCTTAACAAGGTGTTAAGGGCTTATAGAAATCAAGGTCCGAGTCTGGTAGCCTTGTTCTTCTGCAAAAGAGCTCTTGCAGCCTCTGCCAGTTCGAAGCCCCACCCCCTTACTGGGTCAACCCATTCTGGGCCAACCCATTCTGGGCATGGGGGTTACATCTCCACACTGCTACATTCCTGCTGGGTGACCTTGGGCTAGTCACAGTTCTCTCTGATCTCTCTCAGCCCCACCTGCCTCACCAGGGGTCTGTTGTGGGGAGAGGAAGGGACCTTGTAAGCCACCTTGAGTCTCCTTACAGGAGAGAAATATGGGGTATGAATCCAAACTCTTCTTAATGCCTACCTCAAGCTACCCCCATCTCCCCTCCTACACTGAGACAGAGAAATGGATTGTTAGAAATGTTTAACCCCAAGGGATTCCTAAATTTCCTAAAACCAACATTAGTATTTATCAGTGACATGACTTTGCCTCTGGATTGGACCTTCTGTGCCCACTGGCACTGTGTGCTCAAGCACCCCCCCCCCCTCCATGCTAGAGGCCGCTGGCCGATGGATGCTTTGACTTGGTAGGATAAACTAAAGCAGTCGCGGAAACTACAGGGCAAAACAGAGAGTCTCTCTGGAGCCACGGCAGGCGTCTGCTACCAGTTTGTGTCACTGTTGAAAGTTAACAGAAAGAGGGGTGGTTTGGGGGATCATGGGACGAAAGACCCTTCCTGGCTGCAGGCTCTGTGTGCCCCCAGGCAACGACTCCCCAGGAACCCCGCTCAGAGCAGAGGGACCGTCCACCCAAGCTCTGGAGGAAGAGGCCTACGCGGCCAAGGCCTGCCTTGTTGGCTTCCTTCATTCACACCCCGCCTTTCTCCCCAGGGGGAGCCCATAGCAGCTGGTTGTGGCGGGTCCTCCGGGGGGGCCGTGTGGCCGTGGCCTGGTCGTTTCTGTGCCTAACGTTTCACCTGCATCCACGGCTGGCATCTTCAGAGGCCACTCGTCGTCAGCCACCCTGATCCTGCGAGGTGGACAAAACATCTACCCCACCACACCATCACGCCAGATTGTGCTAGGAAGAGAAACGCATCTCGCCGTGACCTGCTTCTGAAGATACCAGCCGTTAGGAGCAGAAACTACCAGACCACGTTGGCCACACAGCCCAGAAAGCCCACAGCTCTGAAAGCCTTCCACAAAACCCAAAGCAGCACAGCTTTGGTTGCATTCTCATGTTAGGTTTCTAGGGGTTCCTGGCCCGTCTTGCTGAACGCCGTACAAGGGCCTTGTCGGGTGGAAGACTACTTTGGTCCCGGGACTGTCTCCTCGCAGCTGAGCAACAACTCCTCTGACCCTCTGCTGCCACCACTGACGGGCCTGTGAGTACTGAAGTCAGCCCCCCACCCCCACCCATGCGTGTGGACTGGGGGTGGCGTTGGAAGCACATGATCTGTGGCCCTAGGAAACTGGCAAGGAAATGGGTCCAAATAACCCCTTGGCGGTGGAGGCAAGGCCCCCAGTAGGCAGGCTGCCGGAGTCTCTCTGAGCAGGAGCTGAGGGGCCCCACATGGCTCTCCTGCCTCCCCCAGCCTTCCTTCTGGGCCCCATGCCCCTTCCAGAACCTTCCTGCTCCCCTTGGGGCTCCATTCACCCGTCCTGGGCCTCACTCCCCTCTGCGCTCCCTGCGAGGGGTGGGACGCTCCTGGGCCGAGCGAGGGCAGCGGCCGCCAGTGAGGCACCGCAGCGCGAACCCAGCCGGCCTCCACAGGGCCCGTCAAAGGCATTTGTGCCCATAGAGTGGCGACTGGAGAACGCAAACCACATGTGAAGTTTCTAGGCCAACGCCATTTGTCAGAGATTACCTTCCGCACAAGAACTGCCAGCGCTTGTTTTGCAGGGTGAGAAACCCTCTCGCCGTCCTCCGTCCCGCTGCTCTCGGAAATGCCGGATCCAATTACTCTCAGCTGCCCAGAGGCAGCAGCCTGCCCAGGAGAAGGACGTGTGTGACCTGAGCTGCGGTGTGTGTGTGTGTGTGTCTGTGTGTGTGTCTGTGTTTGGAGGGGGCATCAGCACTGGGGCAGGGGCCTTGGGAGGGGGAAATGGGGGAGGAGGGAGCTGTGACCCAAACTGGGTGTTCACGCAGATCCAGCCAGCGGGAGGGAGGGAGGGAGGGAGGGAGGGAGGGGGAGCCGCTTGATGCTGAGCCCACGTGAGGAGCAGTTGGAAGAGAAGGCAGCTGAGGACTTGAAGGTGCTGCTGGGAATGAATCTCTTTGGGACGGGCACCCAGGGAAGGATTTCCGCATCCTGCCAAGAGCAGGTTGGGGCTGAGCAGTTGGGGAGACCCTGGGGAAACTACTTAAGAACATAAGAACATAAGAACTAGCCTGCTGGATCAGACCAGAGTCCATCTAGTCCAGCCTTCTGCCACCGGGCGGCCCACACCAGGAATTGCCTTTGGGAGCTCACATGCAGGAGGTGAAAGCAATGGCCTTAAGAACATAAGACCTAGCCAGCTGGATCAGACCAGAGTCCATCTAGTCCAGCTCTCTGCTACTCGAAGTGGCCCACCAGGTGCCTTTGGGAGCTCACCTGCAGGAGGTGAAAGCAATGGCCTTCTGCTGCTGCTGCTGCTCCTGAGCACCCTGAAAAGTCCTCGCGATGAGGAGGCATTTGTTACAATCCCCAGATCAAAGGGAGGATCAAAGATTAGAGGAGCCATAGATCGACTTCTCCATCCATCTGTCCAAGCCCCTTTTAAAGCTATCTGAGTGGCCATCACCACCTCCTGTGGCAGCATATTCCAAACACCAATCACATGTTGTGTGAAGAAGTGTTTCCTTTTATTAATCCTAATTCTTCCCCCCAGCATTTTCAATGAATGCCCCCTGGTTCTAGTATTGTGAGAAAGAGAGAAAAATTTCTCTCTGTCAACATTTTCTACCCCATGCATAATTTGATAGACTTCAATCATATCCCCCCTCAGACGTCTCCTCTCTAAACTAAAGAGTCCCAAACACTGCAGCCTTTCCTCATAAGGAAGGTGCTCCAATCCCTCAATCATTGGCGTTGCCCTTCTCTGCACTTTTTCTATCTCTTCGATCTCCTTTTTGAGATGTGGCGACCAGAACTGAACACTTGACCTCAAAGTGGCAGAATTGCTTGAGCTCAGAGTGGCAGCATTTGGAAATGGGAAGCCACCCACTGGGCCATTGCCTTGACACACGGGATCGTCGTGCAGCTTGGCTCACCTGCTTGACTTAGCTCTTTGTCCTGCAAGTCTCTCTTCCAAACTATGACCGCTTGCTGCTTGCTGAAGCCTGAACTGTGTGGGCTGGTCTGGGTAGAGGTCTAAAGGGCAGAGGGTCTGCACTTTTGGCCCAAGGAAAAGCCCCTCCATGGAGAAGGCTGCTCATGAATACATCTGAGCTTAGATTCAGGAGGGTCTGCAGGAGACCAAGTTTTGAATTCAGGAGCCCCTGAAGGGCCACCACGATTTCCAGGGTCTCAGCTTTCCAGAGTTAAAGGTCCCTTCATCAGATACAAGGAGGAAGGCTGGAGAATCACTTACCCGCCGGACACCTGGGCCTCCTCGTCTCTTGTGCAGAGTTGATCCCTCGCAAATACTTTTTGGGGTAAGGGCTTCCTGACTACTGACTGGGGGAACAGCAAGCCCAGACCGCAAAAAGATCCGAGAGAGAAACAGGCTGTGAGTGGCGGCCACTGGATCCTCCCCAGACCTGCAAGACAGCAAAGAGCAGCTGGGAACATGGACAGAGAAGGACGGACGGCACCAGCAGGGTTGGTTGTCCAGTCACGCCGCCACGGTGCACTTGTCGAGACCCAGCGGCGTCAGCAACCCTCGGGGCCGGAGTCCGACTCACTGCTGGCCATTCCCAAGGCTGGAGGAGACCACGGCTCTGACTACAAACCCCCTGCCCCTCCGTGGCATTGGCCAGCAGCTCAGAGTGGCCCTGGCCAGTGGTACGCCAGGAGGAGGTGGGGGTCCCAGGCTCGGGGCCGCAAAATACCTAAGCTAGTGTTACCCAGGTGTTTTGGTTGGATCTTAGGGCCCAGGGGACAAGAGCCCAGTAAGCCGTCAATAAGCTTGCTTATGTTGGAAGAGAAGGACTTGACACTGTGTCCGGCCTCATCCTACAGAGGGGGTTTTACTAGATAGCCAGTGGCTAGATAGGGACCTAGGAATTGTCACCTTTACTCTATCACGCTGGCGCTGTCCCTTTGATGTTAGACTGATACTCTTAGGGACTTTGCTTTCTTCTCGAGCCCCTTCTCCATCTTACCTTTACCATGCCTAGAGAAAGAATGGGTGCTCCGTGCATCCGTCCCCATCCAGGTAGATTAGGATAGATGATTTACAGAACAGTTAAACACTTAAATACATCATATAATCTTTTCTACTTTTCTATCCAGAATGGAGTTCACTAATAAATACTCTTTTATTAGATTAGTAACCACAACTGACTCCGAGTTTCTTTTGTGTAAACTTGCCACACATTGGGATCCTTCACGCGCGCACACTCGAGGCAAGGCTTCTGCTGTGCTTTTTCTAGCCACCCGTGCACTCTGCTAAATACGATTAGGAATAAACTCCAACTACCAGGGGCTCTTATTCCAGCAGCTTACTTATTACCAACTGCAAGAGCCCCACCCTCCTCGGTTGATGTGGTCTGCAGCAGGAGAAGGAAGGCCCACAGCTTAATTGGGGGGATTGCTTTTTTTTTTTTTACAGGCCCAAGTTGAACAAAGACCTTCAGCAGCTACACCCTGTGCAGGAGAACAGATGGATAAAGAGCACACCGCTAGCTTTTGGAGCAAGGCCTCACTTTCACAGCTCTGATCTTCTGGGGATCTTCTGGCTCCAAGGAAATTCAGCTTGCGTCAACCTGGGTCAGGGCCTTTTCAGCCCTGGCCCCTGCCTGGTGAAACACTCTGTCTGAGGAGGCCAGGACCAGAGACCCTGCAGGACGTAATGCAATTCCACAGGGCCTGTAAGACAGAGCTGTTCTGCCAGGCCTATGGTTGAGGCAGATGGTTACCACCTGGAGATCCACAACAAACACTAACATCGTCATATTGTCAAAGGCTTTCATGGCTGGAATCACTAGGGTGTTGTGGGTTTTCTAGGCTGCATGGCCATGTTCCAGTAGCATTTTCTCCTGACGTTTCACCTGCACCTGTGGCTGGCATCTTTCAAGCATCTTCAGTTGCAGATCCTACTAACACCCTCTAATACAGTGATGGTGAACCTTTTCGAGACCGAGTGCCCAAACTGCAACCCAAAACCACTTATTTATTGCAAAGTGCCAACATGGCAATTTAACCTGAATGCTGAGGTTTTAGTCCTGCGTGCACCCGCCGCTCTGCTCTGCGCTGCTCCAGTGCCTCCGCCCCACCCGCTCGAGCAGAGGCCAGCCTGCTCTAGCCTCCATCAAGTCCTGCACACACTGCTCTGCACCTCTCTAGCATCTCTGCCTCCTCTGCCTCTGCCCCTCCTCAGGCAGCAGCCACCTGGAGGACAGGCACCAGGCCCGCCAGCTGAGTCCTCCCTGCTCTCCGCAGGGCGTCATGCCCAGTGGCCCAAGCCAGCCTAGATGTATGTGGGGGAGGGGTGATTTTCTGCCCTCCTGCATGATGAACCTTGTGCGCGCGTGCCCACAGAGAGGGCTCTGAGTGCCACCTCTGGCACAGTGCCATAGGTTCGCCATCACTGCTCTAACATCATCAGTTCTACCGGCCTCAGTAAAGACCCCCTTCAACATGTAGGTTCTACGCTGATAGATTGGAGCACAAACGCCTCCCTCAGGGCAGCGCTTGGCTGAGAGACCGGGTGCCTCGGCTTGGGGCAGCGGGGGGATGGGGGGAGGCAGGAAATTCATTCTGAATGAAGATATAAATACTCAGCTCTGTGGCTTAGTCACAATGCTAAGCTGCTTTAGAAACTCAGTGACACAGAAGTTTCGAGTTAATGGGATCCATCCAGGCTCCAGTTTAAATCCATACGGCCGTCCAGCGTGGGAGTGGGTGACCAAGCATGTGGCTGCCGCGCAAACGGCAAATTCTGTGCCGGAGGCAATTAGGAAAGGGATGGAAAATAAATTCCCCTCGATAGATCTGTCCTGTGGCCTCGTTTCTGTGCGGGTCTGTTTGCCGTATCTTTAAAAGGACATTGCTGAGGTGGAAATAGTGCCAAGAGCCCCACTAGGATGATCGGGGCGGGGCGGGGGGGGGGGACGATGGAGCTCCTTCTCTAGGAGGGAAGCCTGACTTTTCCGCTTAGAAAAAGGACAACTGGGGCGGGGGTGTGTGTGTGTGTGATGAAAGAGGTTTATAAGAGGATGCAGCGGGGGGGGGGGCGGTGTTTCAAAGAAAGGGGGCACAGAGACCTTTGCCACCTGGAATACTGGCACTGGGGGTACTAGATTAAGGATACGATCATCGCTTGCTGGAGCTGCTGCTGTCTACTACCACAATTCGTCTTAATATTTTTGATTCATTGAATATTGGAGATACCGACTCTTTCAACTGACTGGAACGCAATATGACTATTGCAGGTTTCGTGCCTCATGGACAATGTTTATGACATGCTCTCGTTATATGTTTGTTTATTACCTTTATATCCAGTTAAATAATCACAATATGTCTTTATGAATAATCTTTGTGAACGGTTTATGAAGTATCTATTGAAATTATACTCAAACTAACTGCTTATACCTCATTGCCTTGTATCCCTATAGATACAGTCCTTGTTTTTTAAGCTTGGCTGGCCTCAAATTTTTCGGTACTAGATTCAGGACAGGAGAAACACCTTCATACCCCGAAGAGGTCTGGAGTGGCGTCATAGTCAGAGCATCAGATTAGAACCCGGAAAGGATGGGTGTGGCCTTGGGCCCTCCGCAATTTCTCAGCCTGATTTACCCCATTAAGGGCCGGGGGGGGGACACTTTGAACCCCTCATCAAAGAGAAGAGTGGGACAGAAATAGATTAATGATAATGGTGCATAATTAGCTTATGGATTTCACTGACAGAGCATGAAGTGGTATTCCCTGATTACGGTAAGAATTCCTTTGCCAAGAGAATTGATGGAGGTCAG
Organism: Sphaerodactylus townsendi; assembly: GCF_021028975.2. NCBI lineage: Eukaryota > Metazoa > Chordata > Lepidosauria > Squamata > Sphaerodactylidae > Sphaerodactylus > Sphaerodactylus townsendi. Next base: position 1,945,574 of record NC_059430.1, on the reverse strand, counting down.
ATCTGTACATGGCTATTAGCCATTTATAGCCATGACAAAGATCCTCCATCTCCAGAGGCAGTGTACCTTTGAGTGGCCGTGCTAGAGACAAAATCACAAGTGAAGCGTGCTCTTCTTGCAGGTCTTCCACCCATCGGGGGTGGGGCGTCTGCTCAGCAGGCAAAAGGTCTCAGCCCCTCCGGTGGACAGCCCCTGCCAAACCCAAGAGACATCGTGATTTGCCACGATGGCCCAATCAAGAGTCTGGCTTGGCAGAAGGCAACTTCTTGTGTGCATGAGGAAGACACAAAATGCCGCACATGACACACTCTTTTGTCAGTGTGGCTCCATTTGCAGGTGAAGGATTCGAAGGCACGGAAATATGTACTCAACCCAGCGAGCCATTGAATTCATGGTGAAAGTGCCAGGCAGATCCAAAAGCCAGAGGCTCCCAGCAAGGGGTTTTCAAGGCATAAGAACATAAGAACAAGCCAGCTGGATCAGACCAAAGTCCATCTAGTCCAGCTCTCTGCTACTCGCAGTGGCCCACCAGGTGCCTTTGGGAGCTCACAGGCAGGAGGTGAAAGCAATGGCCTTCTGCTGCTGCTGCTGCTGCTGCTGCTCATAAGAACATAAGAACAAGCCTGCTGGATCAGACCAGAGTCCATCTAGTCTAGCACTCTGCTACTCGCAGTGGCCCACCAGGTGCCTTTGGGAGCTCACGTGCAGGAGGTGAAAGCAATGGCCTTCTGCTGCTGCTGCTGCTCCCAAGCACCTGGTCTGCTAAGAACATAAGAACAAGCCAGCTGGATCAGACCACAGTCCATCTAGTCCAGCACTCTGCTACTCGCAGTGGCCCACCAGGTGCCTTTGGGAGCTCACATGCAGGAGGTGAAAGCAATGGCCTTCTGCTGCTGCTGCTGCTCCTGAGCACCTGGTCTGTTAAGGCATTTGCAATGTCAGATCAAGGAGGATGAAGATTGGTAGCCAGAGATCGACTTCTCCTCCATAAATCTGTCCAAGCCCCTTTTCAAGCTATCCAGGTTAGTGGCCCTCACCACCTCCTGTGGCAGTATATTCCAAACACCAACCACACGTTGCGTGAAGAAGGGTTTCCTTTTATGAGTCCTAATTCTTCCCCCCAGCATTTTCAGTGGGTGCCCCCTGGTTCTAGTATTGTGAGAAAGAGAGAAAAAGGCAAGTGAAAAGTGGAGGGGGGTTGCCGTGGCCTTCCTCTGCAGAGTCTTCATCCGTGGCCCTCAAGTCCCTGCTTGGTGTCCAAGAGCTAAACAACACCATTCCACGCCCCACCAGTGAGCCACAACCAGAGGAAAGCACACCCTGTCCTTTTCCAAACACACCAAGACACGCCCACTTTCCCTCCTCACTTCCCACCTTAGGCCTCAGGGAGAAAGCCAGGCGACAAATGAAATGACTAAATGAATGTCACAAAAACAGATCGGTCCCCTCCCCTCCCCTCCCCTCCCCACTCCACCCAACCGACACACAATTCTCCCCCACCTCCCTGTAATGTAGGCTCCTGTAGCAAGCACTGTAGTCCAGTGGCGTACCTGGAGCCCTGGGCAAAACCTGAGTTTGATGCCCCCCTCCAACAACAACAACAACCTTTATTAGGCATTGAAAGAATGAATGAAAGAAAGAAAACAAGCATTGGCAGGAAGGGGGTGGATTTAAAAGGAGAATCTGGGGAAATGTAGGGTGTGCCTGCTGTCAGGGGTGCAATTATTAAGATAGCAGCACCAAAATTTCAGAGTATCTTCATGAGCCCCTACTGATGATACCACCCAGGTTTGGTGAAGTTTGGTTCAGGGGGTCCAAAGTTATGCACCCTCAAAGGTGTAGCCCCATCTCCTATTAGCTCCCATTGGAAACAATGGGGGATGGGGACACTCCCTATGGGAGCCCATAACTTTGGACTCCCTAAACCAAACCTCACCAAACCTGGGCGATATCATTAGGATAGTCTCCTGAAAAATCCCTGGCCCCTTCCGCACACGCAAAATAATGCTTTTTCAAACCATTTTCACAACTGTTTGCAAGTGGATTTTGCTATTCCGCACAACTTCAAAGAGCACTGAAAGCAGTTTGAAAGTGCATTATTCTGCATGTGCGGAATGAGCCCCTGAAATTTTGGTGCTGCTAGCCTAAAAACTGCACCCCCTGCAGGCTAAAAACCGAAAAAACACTGAAAATTCAAAAAAATCCCACCTGCATTTTTGGCGCCCCCCCACAAGCTGGCGCCCTGGGCAACTGCCCACTTTGCCCAATGGGAGGAACGCCTCTGCTGTAGTCCCCATAAGCATAAGCAGAGTGCCCAAATGTGTCACTAAAGAAAGGAACTCTTGTTCCACTACGAGCCCCTGGCAGGAAAAAAACGAGACCTCTGCCCCAAGGTGGGGCAGGATTTAGATTGGAATCATATTGCATTTCTGCTGTGCTTATACCAGACAATTTAACGATATGTAATTTAGTTCAACCACACGAGAGAACTTGGGGCGAATCACGAGAACGCCAGAATTTATGCGCCGAGATGTGCAATCCTGTCAAATCGTGATTACAAACAATCAGAGGCCCATTTGGAGTTGCCACCGGGGCGCAGGCGAGGAGCAGGCCGCTCTCTCCCGAGGAGGCCGCCTCATCCGGAGGAAATTTCCCCGATTAATCTGATTTTGCTTAACTGGAGAAGCCTCTGCTCCCATTGAGCTGTCCCAAATTGCATAAATGCATTATTATATTCTGTCGAGGGCACTAATGAGGGGTGACAAATGGATATTATTCATCTCTGCGAATCCAGAATGCATCAGTTTGCAAATGGCTTTCAAAACGTTAACTTTGCACATTTCCTGACCATTAAGCTTCACTCGGGCCTTGATTGTTTCCTCGTATGATTCTTCTGCATCGAAATGCAGCCAGGGAGCCACGGAAGAGGAGATCCCCACCCCACCCCCATGAACAGATCTCCTGCCTGTGAACAGATCTGGCTGGAAGCCAGCGAAAGGCCGGAATCCCCCTGTGGACGCCGCTTGGGGAAGGGGTGGCAGAACAGAAAGCACCTCAGCACCAACCAGACTCTCCATGCATGTAGAAAACTAGCCTGTCTGGAAGGGCAGCCTCTTGGCCTTGATTTCTCTGTGCCTCTTTACACATTCAGACGCTGTTGGATTGTTGTTCTAGGAGCAGCAGTGGCATAGTGGTGAAGAGCAGGTGCATTCTAATCTGGAGGAACCGGGTTTGATTCCCCGCTCTGCCACCTGAGCTGTGGAGGCTTATCTGGGGAATTCAGATTTGCCTGTGCACTCCCACACACGCCAGCTGGGTGACCTTGGGCTAGTCACAGCTTCTCGGAGCTCTCTCAGCCCCGCCCACCTCCCAGGGTGTTTGTTGTGAGGGGGGAAGGGCAAGGAGATTGTAAGCCCCTTTGAGTCTCCTGCAGGAGAGAAAGGGGGGGATATAAATCTAAACTCTTCTTCTTCTTCTTCTTCTTCTTCTTCTTCTTCTTCTTCTTCTTCTTCTTCTTCTTCTTCTTCTTCTATGTGGGCGCACATTTTCATGGGAGTCCCTGGGGTGTGGCACTGAGCAGAAGCTCTGGTCTGTTCAGCTGTTCTGATCTGGCAGGGGAGCGGGTTCGCAGGTTCAATCCCAACCTACCTCACAGGGCTGTTGTGAGGATGGAATCCAGGAGAAGAGAATGACGTCAGCTGTTTTGATTCCCCACTCAGGAGAAAGGGGGATATAAAGGAAGCAAACAAACAATCAATAATATTGTCCCTTTGTGTATTTTGTTCACTTGCATAGTCTTTTAGCAATTGATAATTTATATCATTGTGATATATTATATATATATTATATCACAATGAGATATATATATCACAATGATATATCACAATGATAGTTATTTATTTATTTATTTATTTATTTATTTATTTATTTATTTATTTATTTTTCAAACTTATATACCGCCCAACCCCCGAAGGGCTCTGGGCGGTGAGCACCACAAAATTCAAATACAAATATACATATCACAATGATATATATCACAATGTGTGTGTGTGTGTGTGTGTGTGTGTGTGGGCTAGAACATAAATGGGCCATCCTCTGAAACACCCAGCTGTAGCAACTAGACCAGGGGTGGCCAACCTATGGTGCTCCAGATGTTCGTGGACGGGAATTGTAATCCATGAACATCTGGAGCACCATAGGTTGGCCACCCCTACATTAGATCATGGTGAAGAGAAAACCTCAACACAAACACCCCAGGCTACCCTGCGTTATGCCATAATCAGGATGGCTCAGGAATTGTTTTCCTTCCCTGGCAGGAGTCTAGTTCCTGAATGAACTTTTCGGGGCAGCCAGCAAAGGAACTGGGTGGGCAAAACGAGAAGCTGACGACAGGTTTCTCTGCAGCTGCCTCTTCCGTCAGCTCTGCCTCTTATTTTGCTCGGAAGGGCAACCATCTCGAGGCTTCATCTGGCACCGAACAAGTAGATTCTCCGCTGCTGGCAAACGTGCTTTCCTGTCTGCATTTCACAGCTCATTCCTCGCCCCAGAAGGGGCCGTGCGGTGGTGTTTGGCATCCATTCCTCTTATCGCTCGCTGCAGAATTGCCAGCTGTAATATTTCCGGAGTTGTCCAGCCTTAGCAGCTTGGTCACGGTCTGGCTTTCATTTTCTAAAGAAGCCTCTGCTAACCTTCATGGAGCCGGAGAAAAGTTGGAAAATGTGATCCCACTAAAGGGTCGGAAAGCTGAAAGAAACGGACAGCGGCCTTCACTCCTTCAGTCCGGAATCGCTTTCACCTGACCATGACTGGAAACACCTGGGCAGTTCCCACCAGCAAGACACGTCTCAAGAACGCCCTTTCCACACCGGGCAGCAAGAAGGCCTTTGGTTGCAGGTAGGAGGTGGAGGCATTCCCTCCCTCCCTCCCTCCCCATAGGGAAATTAACTCCACACAACCAGCCCCAGTCCAATACCAGATGGGTGGAATTGGCCATGCTGGCAGGGGCTGATGGGATTTGTAGTTCATGAACATCTGGAGAGCCGCAGGTTACAGACCCCTGACCTTATATATCACAGGTGTCAAACTCGCGGCCCTCCAGATGTCATGGACTACAGTTCCCATCATCCCCTGCCAGCATGATGGTGGCAGGGGATGATGATGAAGAAGAAGAGTTTGGATTTATATCCCCCCTTTATCTCCTGCAGGAGACTCAAAGGGGCTGACAATCTCCTTGCCCTTCCCCCCTCACAACAAACACCCTGTGAGGTAGGTGGGGCTGAGAGAGCTCCCAGAAGCTGTGACTAGCCCAAGGTCACCCAGCTGGCGTGTGTGGGAGTGCACAGGCTAATCTGAATTCCCCAGGTAAGCCTCCACAGCTCAGCCGGCAGAGCGGGGAATAAAACCCGGTTCCTCCAGATTAGATACACGAGCTCTTAACCTCCTATGCCACTGCTGCTCCTGATGGGAACTGTAGTCCATGACATCTGGAGGGCCGCGAGTTTGACACCTGTGTTATATATAATGGATAAATATTGAAAAGATGAGAATTATAACAACATTAGCTGCTTTGGAAGTCAAAGAGTTCAGTCAATTGGAAATATTATCCCCGGTGTGAAGGCAGAATGGGAACCGGTTAGAATTTTTTTCTCTACAGTTCTGGTCTCTTCTTTTCTAAATCTCACTGGATGGGTTATTGGTGACTTTCTGGGGGACAGAGTTTGATGCTTTATTATTTCTTTTCTGCTTTTTCTCTTTTCTTTTCATGTTGGGTGGTGGGTCTGCCATCTTGTAGTTGAAGTAGTTGGAAAAAGGAAAAGGCTCCCAGCACCCTTTCCTTTCCAGAGGGAACATTTCTTAGAAATCCAGGGATATCTGGTGTTTGGAATCTGCTGCCACGGGAGGTGGTGATGGCCACTAACCTGGATAGCTTGAAAAGGGGCTTGGACAGATTTATGGAGGAGAAGTTGATTTATGGCTACCAATCTTGATCCTCTTTGATCTGAGATTGCAAATGCCTTAACAGACCAGGTGCTCAGGAGCAGCAGCAGCAGAAGGCCCTTGCTTTCACATCCTGCACGTGAGCTCCCAAAGGCACCTGGTGGGCCACTGCGAGTAGCAGAGAGCTGGACTAGATGGACTCTGGTCTGATCCAGCAGGCTCCTTCTTATGTTCCTATGTTCTTAAGACGTTGGCCCCTTCCACACATGCAAAATAATGCACTTTCAATCCACTTTCACAACTGTTTGTGAGTGGATTTTGCTATTCCGCACAGCTGCAAAGTGCATTGAAAGTGGATTGAAAGTGCATTATTCGGCATGTGTGGAAGGGCCCAAAGATAAGGCAGAGGCTGGCTGGCTAGATCTGTAGTTCTCCCATACTAGGTGCATGAGTAGAACAGACAGGCTCTTCTCTCTCCTCCCCCCCTCCCATTTTCTTTAGTACATGGTAATGGTTTTTGTACTGCTGGGGACCAGGTCCTTGCTCGCCACCCCCCACCCCCCCACCCCCCACACAAATGCCAAAGATCAGGAAAAAGGCATAATGCCCCTGGAAGGGACACTCTCTGCATTGGTTGGGGGGGGGGGGCTGTGGAAAAGCCCCTCTCAGGCACTCCCAGGAACCCTTTTCATCTTCTACACTGGCTTCACCTCTCCTGAGTCACCTCTGCATGGAAAATGGAAATGTTTCTTCCTTTTTCTCACTGGTAGATTTTTATAGGGGAAAAAATTGTCAACAATTGAAAAGAAGAGAAAAAAAGGAAATAAAAGGAAAATAAAAGGAAGGTATGTATAAAGAAGCTTTTGATTCTCTCTGCAACAAATCCAAGTAAAATGACAAACTTAACATTTACTCCATAATTAGAAAGAAGAAAAAACTCCCTTTTTCTTTTAGCTAATTATTTCTTAATTGTGACATCTACAAATCATCAGTTCATTTTTCCCCCTGTTTTGTGCTAAAAAAGGCTACAAGAGGTTTCCAGTTGGTAGTAAAGGAAGATGTTGTCTTTTCTCTTGCTGCCTCCGTCATTATAAAAACAAAGTTCTATTTCTCTTTTCTTGCTGCTTGTCCCAAAAGAAAAACCTTGGGTTTCAATTGTACGTCAGTCTGTAGCATCTCATATTTTCCCCTTCCCGTACAATTCAGATATATCCTTCTGCCAGTGGTTTAAATGGAGCATTGATTGACAGAAAAGGTGTTGTCTGAAACAAAAATAACATTCCGGATAAAACATTAATCCTGTCATAGATATTCTCCCCCACAGAGACAACTGCAGTTTCTCCCATTCTGACATATCTTTTTTTAACTTCGTTCCATGCCTTAACATAATTGTTTTAAACTAACGCACAGTTCAGATTTGTCAAATATTGTAACCTTCTTTTCAATCTTAAAAACTATGTTATTAATAAATCTATTTGATCTTGTGTTTTTATATTTTTGCCACCAACCTAAACAACAACAACAACAACAACAACAACAACAACAACAACAACAACAACAACAACAACAACAACAATAATAATAATAATAATAATAATAATAATAATAATAATAATAATAATAATAATAATAATAGAGGCATAATACTGTTGCTCAGATGATTCACTGGAACTTGTGCCACAACTACCATCTGCCTGTGACAAAGAACTGGTGGAATCACAAACCTGAAAAGGTCACTGAAAATGAACACGTAAAACTACTCTGGGACTTCCGAATTCAGACTGACAAAGTTTTGGAACACAATACTCCTGACCTCACGATTGTGGAAAAAAAGAAAGTGTGGATAGTTGATGTTGCAATTCCTGGTGACAGCAGGATTGATGAGAAGCAACTGGAAAAAAACTTACGCGATCACGAGGATTTAAGGATTGAACTACAAAGAAGACTCTGGCTGGAAAAAACAAACCAGTAAAAGGTGGTCCCAGTGGTGATGTCGGCACACTGGAATTTTGCAGTGCCTATAAAGATCTTGAGCGGCACTTAAAAACAATTGAAACAGCTGACAAAATCACCATATGTCAGCTGCAAAAGGCCCTTTTCGGCTCTGCATTGATACGTCGATACATCACACAGTCCTAGATGCTTGGGAAGTGTCCGACGTGTGATGTAATACAAAATCCAGCATATTGATCTTGCTTGCTGTGTGTAACTGTTTTGTATCAATAATAATAATAATAATAATAATAATAATAATAATAATAATAATAATAATAATAATAATAATAATAATAATAATAATAATAATAGTACGGCCTGCCCTGTAGCAAGACCACAGAAAATGAAGAAGCAAAAATACTCTGGGACTTTAGAATGCAGACAGACAGACACCTGGCACACAACACCCCAGACATAACAGTGGTAGAGAAAAAACATGTTTGGATCATAGATGTTGCTGTGCCAGTTGACAGCAGAGTAGAGGACAAAGAGCTGGCAAAGATCACAAAATACAAGGACCTACAAATTGAAGGACCTACAAAAAGAACAACAGTAATCCCACTAGTAGTCGGTGCTCTAGGAGGAATCCCAAGAAATCTTGAAAAACATCTGGAAACCCTAAACTTGGACAGAACATCAGTCCACCTGCTGCAGAAAGCAGCACTTCTAGGAACTGCACATATTCTACGCAAATACCTCTAATATCCTAGGTCCTTGGGAAGGACTCGATATTCAGAGATGAATTCCAGACACTTGTGCTGTGTATAATAATAATAATAATAATAATAATAATAATAATAATAATAATAATAATAATAATAATAATAATAATAATAATAATAATAATAATAATAATAATAATAATAATAATAATAATAATAATAATAATAATAATAATAATAATAATAATAATAATAATAATAATGGTCAGCAGAAAATACACCAGAGGATCAGGAAAATAATTGAAATCCAAATTAAATGATGGGAATACCATCAAGGACATCGACACCAGGGCTGTACCCATCACCAGGTACTCCGCCGGAATCATCATTTGGACCCAGGCTGATTTGGAAGCACTGGATAGAAAAACTCAGAAGGTTCTGACAATGCACCATGTCTGACACCCACGTAGTGATACTGATAGACTATTCCTTCCCCTGGAGATCTGGTGGCAGAGGGTTACTGCAAGTAGAGCAAACAGCAGAGGAGGAGAAATATGTGCTGGCTGATTATGTGAATGAAAGTCAAGAACAGGCATTGACTGAAGTGAAAAACAGGCATTTACTGAAAGCCCAAAGAACCAAACAGGAGTATAGAAAAAAAATGTGATTAAAATGAGGACTGAAAGCTGGCACAACAAAGCACTGCATGGCCAATTTCTGGAGAAGATCAAGGACAAGATGGTCATGGAAAAGGCCTGGCTGTGATTAACAACTGAAACTCTGAAAAAGGAAACCGAATCCCTGATTTTAGCCACTCAAGAGCAGGCGATTAAAAGAAATATGATCAAGGCCAGAATCGAAAAATCCTCAGATGATGCAAAGTAAAGATTGTGCAAGGAAGCCAACGAAACCATGGATCACGTACTCAGCTGCTGCAAAAAGATCACCCAGACTGAATACAAACAGAGGCACAACTCAGTGGACAAGATGGGATTTATGCAAGAATTACAAACTCAGGACAGCTAAAAACTGATGGGAACATTGTCCAGAGAAAGTCATGGAAAATGAGAAGGTCAAGATCTTGTGGGACTTTCGAATCCAAAAGGACAAAGTATTGGCATATAATACACTGGACAAGATCGAGGGCAAGAAAGTGACCATCATTGACATAGCAGAACCTGGCGACGGCAGGGTCGTTGAAAAAGAACACAAGAAGGTCACTAAATACCAGGATTGGAAAACCGAGCTTTAGTGTCTATGGCACAAACCAACTGAGGTCATCCCAGTGGTAATCGGCACCCTGGACACCATTCCAAAAACACTGGGGCAGCACTTGAAACATCTTCAAACTGACCACATTAACATCTGTCAGATTCAGAAGGCAGGGTTAGGGATCTGCACAAATACTACTACGCCGATACATTTCAACTTCCTAGGCCTCTGGGTGAGGCTCGAATTGTAATGAAAGGCCAACAACCCGCTAAAGATCTGGCAGCTGTGATATTAAAATAATTTTCTGTATATTAATCTTAAAAGTTGCTATTGCACCAATTTTTTTCCAATTATGCTGTTAATTATTCAATTCCCTATAAGTAAGGTGACCAGATGGTCACCTTTGTGATCCGAGACGGGGAGGTGGCTGCGTGGAGTTGCAGGAGCGCACGGGCTCCTGGGGCTCGCCGTTTGCCGCCCTGTGACAGAGCAGCAAACTGCAAGCCCCAGAAGGCCACGCGCTCCTGCGGCCGGGTCCCCAAGGCAGTGCAGCAGCCTCCCCGCAATCGGGACAATTTGTAGAGCCCGCGGGATGCGGGACGAATTGTCCAAAGGTGAGACGGTCCCGCCAAAAGCGGGACGGCTGGTCAGCCTACCTATAAGGGATCTTCCACAATTAATACCCAGTCATCTGCAGAGGCTCCTAATTTATAAATATCTGCTGTTTAAAAATTTTTAAAAAGGATTTCAAGTTTGTCCCATCTATGTGAGATCTTTTTCTGTTTTGGTTTTTCAGTTAGAAAGGCATAACCTTTTCTCTCCAATTCTGTAATAAAATACTGGTGCCAAATCGGGTGGCTTGTCCTTTTCCTAATGAAATGCACCAGAGAGTCCCCCGGGAACTTTCTTGTTCTGGAACATCTGGAATTCATTCTGCAGCAGAAGGCTAAGCCTTGCCAATATCAGACCCTGTCTTCTTCCTCCCTATCAAAAAAAAAACCATGCCAAAGCTTTAGCGATCCTTTCTCTGATCTCTTCATCCCAAACCACTGGGATAGATCTACATCTCGGACAAAACTCTTTCTCTCTCAATTCCAGTAAAGCCAGGTTGTCTAATTCTCTTTCCAGCTCTGTCTATAACAGTGATGGCGAACCTTTTTGAGACCGAGTGCCCAAATTGCAACCCAAACCCCACTTATTTATTGCAAAGTGCCAACCCGGCAATTTAACCTGAATGCTGAGGTTTTAGTTTAGAAAAAAACGGTTGGCTCTCTCTTCCTCCGCCCCCACCCGCTCGAGCAGGGGCCAGCCTGCTGTAGGATCTAGCAAGTCCCACACGCACTTCTCTGTGCCTCTCTAGCATCTCTGCCCCCTCTACGCCCCCCCCCTCGGGCAGAAGCCACCTGGAGCACAGCCACCAGGCCCACCAGCCGAGTCCTCCCTGCTCACCTCGGTGCGCACACGTCGTGCTTAGTGGCCCAGGCCAGCCTAGATGGTGTGTGTGCGGGGGAGGGGGGTGATTTTCCACCCCCACATGACGAACTCTGTGTGCGTGTGCCCACAGAGAGGGCTCCGAGTGCCACCTTTGCCATAAGTTCGCCATCACTGGTCTATAACTTGTCCCTTATTATCTAAAATTTCCATTGTATCATTAGTTTGCTTTGTCTCTCTGCTGGAGGGGAGGTCTCGGAAGTCCCCAAACTTAAAGCCTACCCTGACTGTGCTCCGTGGAGAACCCACACAAGCGAGGTGGAGCGGAGCGGTTCTCAGCTGCCAGCTCCAAGTCTGAGGAAAGAGTAAGCCATGCTGAGCCACTGCATCCAAGGAAAACAGAACCTGTGCCAGAACAACCACTGGGGCTTCTGTCTCCCCGAATGGTGGTGACCAAATTTCTTTCTGCAACAGCAGCAGGGGGAGGGTCTGGGGGCATTGCCTTGGGCGGGGGGGGGGGGGGGGGGGGGGGGGGGGGGGGGGGGGGGGGGGGGGGGGGGGGGGGGGGGGGGGGGGCTCAAGCAGCCAAGGTTCCAGGGCTATGTGCCCCTGAGTCTTCCTGGTGGGTGTGTTTGGCAAGTGGTAGAAAGGTTCTGAATTTCTTTAGACAGCCCTACAAACAGAAATGTTTCTTAAGTCATGATCCCTAAATGAACTTTGTCAAAAGCAAATGACTTAGCAGACCAGGTGCTCGGGAGCAACAGCCGCAGCAGAAGGCCGTTGCTTTCATCTCCTGCAGGTGAGCTCCCAAAGGCACCTGGTGGGCCACTGCGAGTAGCAGAGAGCTGGACTAGATGGACTCTGGTCTGATCCAGCTGGCTTGTTCTTATGTTCTTATGTTCTTAAGGCCCTTGCTTTCACATCCTGCACGTGAGCTCCCAAAGGCACCTGGTGGGCCACTGCGAGTAGCAGAGAGCTGGACTAGATGGACTCTGGTCTGATCCAGCAGGCTCGTTCTTATGTTCTTATGTTCTTAGATAACAGGTTGCTGTTAGCAACAAGGTGAGAGTTTTCATTTTCACACAGGCATGTTTAGCAGGTGACAAGCAAGTGTTTGGAATGGGCCCTGTAAGAAGCTACAGGGGTTCCGGAAGAGTCTTTCTTTAGCCAGAAACCTCTTTGCAACCACTGCTGGTGAAGAAGAAGAAGAAGAAGAAGAAGAAGAAGAAGAAGAAGAAGAAGAAGAAGAAGAAGAAGAAGAAGAAGAAGAAGAAGAAGAAGAAGAAGGAGAAGAAGAAGAAGAAGAAGAAGAAGAAGAAGAAGAAGAAGAAGAAGAAGAAGAAGAAGAAGAAGGAGAAGGAGAAGGAGAAGGAGAAGGAGAAGGAGAAGAAGGAGGAGAAGAAGGAGAAGAAGGAGAAGAAGGAGAAGAAGAAGAAGAGGAGGAGGAGGAGGAGTTTGGATTTATATCCCCCCTTTCTCTCCTGCAGGAGACTCAAAGGGGCTTACAATCTCCTTGCCCTTCCCCCCCTCACAACAAACACCCTGTGAGGTGGGTGGGGCTGAGAGAGCTCCGAGAAGCTGTGACTAGCCCAAGGTCACCCAGCTGGCGTGTGTGGGAGTGCACAGGCTAATCTGAATTCCCCAGAGAAGCCTCCACAGCTCAGGCAGCAGAGCTGGGAATCAAGCCCGGTTCCTCCAGATTAGATACACGAGCTCTTAACCTCCTACGCCACTTCTGCTCCTCAGTGAAGACCTCCGTGCTGGGGCTTCCCTTTTTCTGTGAGCCAAATTCAAAATGGCACAAGCGATTTCAACCAAGCAAGCAGGGCAAGGGCCAAATTCCAGAGGCACCGAGTAGCCACAGATCAAGAACCCAAAATCGAGTCTCCACCTGTAGAGGTAGCTGTGGCATCACTAACTTTTTCTCGCTGAGGTTGGAAGCTCACCAAGAGTTCAAGCACTTTTCAAACGCCTGTTTGCTTAGAGTTACTTTTATCTGGGACAATTAATTGACGCAGCCACAGAAAAAGCTAGATTAATTGTTGTTTAAAAGAAGTTAAGAGTTGAGATTAGCCTTCTTATCTTGCTGTATCTTTGCACTTGATTGGTTTTCTTTGCGCTTCTGTAGATTATCTCATATTTAGTTATGAACCAATCAGTTATTTAGATAATAATCACATCATTATGATACAGCAGATTTAGAAAAAAGATAGGGTTGATATTTTCTACCGCGTTGCATTATGCGCTCCGTGACAAGCAGATCAGATTTCCCCGGGGGGAAATTTCAGAAGGAGACGAGGTGAGATTCCTGGGAGTGCCACTTGGGCTCTTTGACAATCACTAAAAGCAGTGGCCGTGAGGTGTCGTGGGCCAGGTGTCAGACAACAATCTGGGAGACCAGGTTCAACTCATAAGAACATAAGAACAAGCCAGCTGGATCAGACCAGAGTCCATCTAGTCCAGCACTCTGCTACTCACAGTGGCCCACCAGGTGCCTTTGGGAGCTCACAGGCAGGAGGTGAAAGCAATGGCCTTAAGAACATAAGAACAAGCCAGCTGGATCAGACCAGAGTCCATCTAGTCCAGCACTCTGCTACTCGCAGTGGCCCACCAGGTGCCTTTGGGAGCTCACGTGCAGGAGGTGAAAGCAATGGCCTTAAGAACATAAGAACAAGCCAGCTGGATCAGACCAGAGTCCATCTAGTCCAGCACTCTGCTACTCGCAGTGGCCCACCAGGTGCCTTTGGGAGCTCACGTGCAGGAGGTGAAAGCAATGGCCTTAGGGTATAAGAACAAGCCAGCTGGATCAGACCAGAGTCCATCTAGTCCAGCACTCTGCTACTCGCAGTGGCCCACCAGGTGCCTTTGGGAGCTCACGTGCAGGAGGTGAAAGCAATGGCCTTAAGAACATAAGAACAAGCCAGCTGGATCAGACCAGAGTCCATCTAGTCCAGCTCTCTGCTACTCACAGTGGCCCACCAGGTGCCTTTGGGAGCTCACGTGAAGGAGGTGAAAGCAATGGCCTTCTGCGGCTTTTGTTCCCGACACCTGGACTGTTAAGGCATTTGCAATCTCAGATCAAACTCCCCACACGCTCTCAGCCTTCTCGACCCAGGCAAGCATCTGGATGGGAGACCTCCAAGCAATACCAGGGTCGTGCGGCGGAGGCAGCTAATGGCAAACCACCTCTGAATATCTCTTGCCTTGAAAACCTAGGCTATGGGGTCACTTCAAGTCTGCTTTGACTTGACCCCCCCCCCCAAAAAAAAGTAGTGAGACAAAAACCCAGAACATGATTTGCTGGATAAAGTTCAAAGAACCAAATTTCCCCCCTTATTTGTTTGTATTACACGATATTAGACGATACAGGTCTGTCAAAACTAGGACAAAGAGGCTTAGAGACAGCTTCTACTCTAGAGCTGTGGCGATGCTGAACTCCGGGGCTTCGTGTTGATGTGTTTGGGGCTGTGTAGGGATGGGTGGAGGAAGGGGACAGTGAGGATGGGGGATGAGTCTGAAATTGTGTGCATCGAGGAATGCTGCTGTAAATTTCGTTGTGCGTGCACAGTGACAATAAATGCTTATGCTTATGCTTTATCTGAATGACAGGTTGATAACCATCCTTTAATACAGGGGTGTTAAACATGCAGGAGGGGGGGGGGAGAGAAAGATCTGGTCCCTTGAGACGGCTTATCAGGCCAGTGAGCCAGCTGAGGCAACATCCCCCCCTCCCAATTTGGCCTGGCAAGCACAGCCACACATCCCTTCCCCCCCCCCCCGCCGCCACTGTAGGCCCAAGTCCCATTTATGTTCTATCCAGCATTTGTAACAAGTGAGTTCCACACCCCAGCTTCAATAGATAAATCCTGGCGAACTCTGCTGCTAAACTGTTTGCTTAGGCAAAGCCTCTGAAAGTGTTTTGTTCGAATCCTCTAATTGGATGCGGGAGCGAATCTGTTGTCACAACCAGATTAGAGAGAGAGAGAGAGAGAAGGGGGGAGGGCAGTCTGCATAATCCAGTTGCATTTTTGAAAGCATAATTTTGGATACAGCACACTGAGGCAGGCTGCACCAGCCCATCCGCACAAGGGCAGCCGCCTCCACCAGCGTTTTCCCCTTGGGGAGGATCTGTGCCAGGCAGCCGTGTTGCATCTGGACAGGCTCCAGATGTGTGTTGACGACGTCAGCGTTCACGGACTAGAGATCCCCAAAGCAGATGTCACAGTTAACCTCCCAGTTCCAAAATGCCGCAAGGCTCTCTCTTGCCTTCCCCCCTCCCGCTCAGGACTGCACCTGGTTAAGAACATAAGAACATAAGAACTAGCCTGCTGGATCAGACCAGAGTCCATCTAGTCCAGCACTCTGCTACTCGCAGTGGCCCACCAGGTGACTTTGGGAGCTCCCAGGCAGGAGGTGAAAGCAAGGGCCTTCTGCTGCTGCTGCTGCTCCTCCTGAGCATCTGGTCTGCTGAGGCATTTGCAGTCTCAGATCAAGGAGGATCAAGATTGGTAGCCATAGATCGACTTCTCCTCCATCAATCTGTCCAAGCCCCTTTTAAAGCTATCCAGGTTAGTGGCCATCACCACCTCCTGTGGCAGCATATTCCAAACACCAATCACCCGTTGCGTGAAGAAGTGTTTCCTTTTATTAGTCCTAATTCTTCCCCCCAGCATTTTCAATGGATGCCCCCTGGTTCCCCTTTGCTGGACCCGTTCTCTTTGACCCAACAGCAGGATCTGAAGGCCTTGTGCCCCCCCCCCGCCCCCCTGCTGATAGTGAGTGGACGACCAGCCCTAGTGCCCCACGTGTTTGCTTCAAAGCACAGAGGCCTGCATTTTGCTTCCAAAATCAAATCTCATTTCATTTCGAGCTCCAGTGAACTATTAATTAGATGGGAAGTGAACCTTTGCTGCTGCCACCCTCCTCGTCTCCAATTTGCAACTGCTCACTGGAGTGAAAAATCCAGTCCTGATCAGTGGCCCCCATGAAGAGGATTCGGGGGGGGGGGGGGCGGCAGGGTCTTGTGTTCACTCAGACATTTGGCCATCATTTTTTTAAAAAACACATTAATTAATGTATCGATTGCTCAGTTTTCTATTTGCTGTGTTTTGTTTCACTTTGTTGTTACTTTGCTGGATTTTCCCAACTTGGTATTTTGCTATTGATTCTCCTACTTAATGAAGCTGTAATTAGTGATGTTAGTAAGGAAGTAATCAAAGTTCCTTACTTCATTGAACAGAATAGAATTACCTAAAACTGAGCTGTGCAGGGTTCATCTGGGACTTGTCTGCAGTGACGGCAGGAGAAGGACTCGGCAGCCAGCCCCAGATAAAGCCGAGTTTTAGAGCTCCAACAAAGGATGCGGAGAACTCACTTGCCGGGCAAGCAGGCTTCGCTGGAGCACCTGGCCCGGCTCATCTGCTGAGTCTCAAACTGCTTTGCCTCACCCTGACCACACACTCACTATTTGTCCCTATCTATCTATCTATCTATCTATCTATCTATCTATCTATCTATCTATCTATCTATCTATCTATCTATCTATCTATCTATCTATCTATCTATCTATCTATCTATCTATCTATCTATCTATCTATCTATCTATCTATCTATCTATCTATCTATCTATCTATCTATCTATCTATCTCTATTCTATTCTATTCTATCTATCTATTCTATCTATCTATTCTATCCATCCATCTATCCATCTATCCATCTATCCATCCATCCATCCATCCTTCCTCTATCATCTTTCATCTACCATCTACCATCTACCATCTACCATCTACCATCTACCATCTACCATCTACCATCTACCATCCATCCATCCATCCATCCATCCATCCATCCATCCATCCATCCATCCATCCATCCATCCATCCATCCGGTCCGTCCGTCCGTCCGTCCGTCCGTCCGTCCGTCCGTCGATCCGTCGATCCGTCGATCCGTCAATCTGTCTGTCTATCTGTCTATCTGTCTATCTGTCTGTCTGTCTGTCTGTCTATCTGTCTGTCTATCTATCTATCTATCTATCTATCTATCTATCTATCTATCTATCTATCTATTGTTTAGTTTTATACACCGCCCTATCCCCAAAGGGCTCTGGGCGGTGTACAACAAAATTAAATCATAATGCAATAGAGCCTGATCAAAGACTAAATGATTAGGGATTCCAATACCGATAGATTGGTTAAATCCCCTTTAAAAACAGCGGTTAATACAAAATTTAAAATCGAAGTCGAGGCGCCCAGCAAAGCCCATTTTAAAGCCCCCCTAAAGCCCCCCCCCCGGCCCAAATTGGGCAGTTCTGCAACTGGGCCACGACCACACATGGACAATGAGAGTTCAGGACCATTCCCAGGGGCCCTGTTAGTTGGAGGGCCGTCAGCAAATGCATTTCAATCTGTTTGCTTCTAATGCAGTTCTTCATGGCATCCACTTGGGGTGCTGGGAAGGCAGAACACAGTGCTTATCTATTAGCTGTGTAACTTTCTGCAAAGTTACTACTAGGAGGCTGAGCAAAATCCCGGCCTATGGACCCTTCTATAGCCATCAGCAACGCCAGCACTGAGATCCAGCGCGGCGTGGTGGTCAAGAGTGGTGGACTCTAATCTGGAGAACTGGATTTGATTCCCCACTCCTCCGCATGAGCAGTGGACTCGAGGGAACCGGGTTTGTTTCCCTCCCCCTCCTTCACATAAAGTCTGCTGGGTGACCTTGGGCCAGTCTTAGTTTGTTCTCTCTGAACTCTCTCAGGCCCACAACGTGTCTCAATTATTACATTCCAGTCATGAAATTCATCCCAGCAGGTTTTGGTGATGCTTATTATATCATATCCCTGACGCTGTGCTAAGAGTTCCAGTTCATCCTGCTCATTGCCCATACTTCGTGCATTAGTGTAGAGCAGTGGTGGCGAACCTATGGCACGGGTGCCAGAGGTGGCACTCAGAGCCCTCTCTGTGGGCAGGTGCAAACAGAGTTGCTCCCCTCCCCACACATCTAGACTGGCCTGGGCCACTGGGCACGATTATTAGCATTAAACCTAAGACCTAGTTTTGGGGAAGCAGTGTAGGTAACCCTGATAAGTGTTAAACCCCACTGATTTTCATGCGCGATCCTTTACCTGGGACTAAAGTGCGATCCTTTACCTGGGAGCAAGCTCGGTTGCTGGCAATGGGGCTTGCTTCTGAGCGAACCCTCCTACGTTGGTGATTCAACCGTTGGAAGAGTTGCACGGCTGCTTCAGAGAAGAGCCACCGGCTACCTAAAGCTTACTCCCGAGTGCGCTGTACTCGAATAACCATTTTTTCTAAACTAAAACCTCAGTATTCAGGTTAAATTGCCGTGTGGGCACTTTGCGATCAACAAGTGGGTTTTGGGTTGCAATTTGGGCACTCGGTCTCGAAAAGGTTCGCCATCACTGGTGTAGAGACATCTAAGACTGTAAGGAATTCCATAGAAGCAGAAATAAAAGGCTCTTTGGTGTAAAAGACCGTTTATTCAGACATCTTAGAAAGCTCAAGTACACGCAGTGGCAGGAATAAGATCTCCCGCCAGAAACACAGGTTATAACTCTGTCCATCCCATCCCCCCTCCCGGATTCCCATGGGAACCCGGAGGTCTCAGCTCTCCCTTACGCAGAGATAAAAGGTCTCCGCCCGGGGGAAGCTGGCCCGCTCCTCGAAGACTGTGGAATGTACTAAAGGCCAGAAGCGGCTGCCCTTCTCATCAACACCATTGAATCCTTTACATGGGGGGGGGGGTGGGGGGGGGGGGGGGTGGGGGGGGGGGGGGGTGGGGGGGGGGGGGGGTGGGGGGGGGGGGGGGTGGGGGGGGGGGGGGGTGGGGGGGGGGGGGGGTGGGGGGGGGGGGGGGTGGGGGGGGGGGGGGGTGGGGGGGGGGGGGGGTGGGGGGGGGGGGGGGTGGGGGGGGGGGGGGGTGGGGGGGGGGGGGGGTGGGGGGGGGGGGGGGTGGGGGGGGGGGGGGGTGGGGGGGGGGGGGGGTGGGGGGGGGGGGGGGTGGGGGGGGGGGGGGGTGGGGGGGGGGGGGGGTGGGGGGGGGGGGGGGTGGGGGGGGGGGGGGGTGGGGGGGGGGGGGGGTGGGGGGGGGGGGGGGTGGGGGGGGGGGGGGGTGGGGGGGGGGGGGGGTGGGGGGGGGGGGGGGTGGGGGGGGGGGGGGGTGGGGGGGGGGGGGGGTGGGGGGGGGGGGGGGTGGGGGGGGGGGGGGGTGGGGGGGGGGGGGGGTGGGGGGGGGGGGGGGTGGGGGGGGGGGGGGGTGGGGGGGGGGGGGGGTGGGGGGGGGGGGGGGTGGGGGGGGGGGGGGGTGGGGGGGGGGGGGGGTGGGGGGGGGGGGGGGTGGGGGGGGGGGGGGGTGGGGGGGGGGGGGGGTGGGGGGGGGGGGGGGTGGGGGGGGGGGGGGGTGGGGGGGGGGGGGGGTGGGGGGGGGGGGGGGTGGGGGGGGGGGGGGGTGGGGGGGGGGGGGGGTGGGGGGGGGGGGGGGTGGGGGGGGGGGGGGGTGGGGGGGGGGGGGGGTGGGGGGGGGGGGGGGTGGGGGGGGGGGGGGGTGGGGGGGGGGGGGGGTGGGGGGGGGGGGGGGTGGGGGGGGGGGGGGGTGGGGGGGGGGGGGGGTGGGGGGGGGGGGGGGTGGGGGGGGGGGGGGGTGGGGGGGGGGGGGGGTGGGGGGGGGGGGGGGTGGGGGGGGGGGGGGGTGGGGGGGGGGGGGGGTGGGGGGGGGGGGGGGTGGGGGGGGGGGGGGGTGGGGGGGGGGGGGGGTGGGGGGGGGGGGGGGTGGGGGGGGGGGGGGGTGGGGGGGGGGGGGGGTGGGGGGGGGGGGGGGTGGGGGGGGGGGGGGGTGGGGGGGGGGGGGGGTGGGGGGGGGGGGGGGTGGGGGGGGGGGGGGGTGGGGGGGGGGGGGGGTGGGGGGGGGGGGGGGTGGGGGGGGGGGGGGGTGGGGGGGGGGGGGGGTGGGGGGGGGGGGGGGTGGGGGGGGGGGGGGGTGGGGGGGGGGGGGGGTGGGGGGGGGGGGGGGTGGGGGGGGGGGGGGGTGGGGGGGGGGGGGGGTGGGGGGGGGGGGGGGTGGGGGGGGGGGGGGGTGGGGGGGGGGGGGGGTGGGGGGGGGGGGGGGTGGGGGGGGGGGGGGGTGGGGGGGGGGGGGGGTGGGGGGGGGGGGGGGTGGGGGGGGGGGGGGGTGGGGGGGGGGGGGGGTGGGGGGGGGGGGGGGTGGGGGGGGGGGGGGGTGGGGGGGGGGGGGGGTGGGGGGGGGGGGGGGTGGGGGGGGGGGGGGGTGGGGGGGGGGGGGGGTGGGGGGGGGGGGGGGTGGGGGGGGGGGGGGGTGGGGGGGGGGGGGGGTGGGGGGGGGGGGGGGTGGGGGGGGGGGGGGGTGGGGGGGGGGGGGGGTGGGGGGGGGGGGGGGTGGGGGGGGGGGGGGGTGGGGGGGGGGGGGGGTGGGGGGGGGGGGGGGTGGGGGGGGGGGGGGGTGGGGGGGGGGGGGGGTGGGGGGGGGGGGGGGTGGGGGGGGGGGGGGGTGGGGGGGGGGGGGGGTGGGGGGGGGGGGGGGTGGGGGGGGGGGGGGGTGGGGGGGGGGGGGGGTGGGGGGGGGGGGGGGTGGGGGGGGGGGGGGGTGGGGGGGGGGGGGGGTGGGGGGGGGGGGGGGTGGGGGGGGGGGGGGGTGGGGGGGGGGGGGGGTGGGGGGGGGGGGGGGTGGGGGGGGGGGGGGGTGGGGGGGGGGGGGGGTGGGGGGGGGGGGGGGTGGGGGGGGGGGGGGGTGGGGGGGGGGGGGGGTGGGGGGGGGGGGGGGTGGGGGGGGGGGGGGGTGGGGGGGGGGGGGGGTGGGGGGGGGGGGGGGTGGGGGGGGGGGGGGGTGGGGGGGGGGGGGGGTGGGGGGGGGGGGGGGTGGGGGGGGGGGGGGGTGGGGGGGGGGGGGGGTGGGGGGGGGGGGGGGTGGGGGGGGGGGGGGGTGGGGGGGGGGGGGGGTGGGGGGGGGGGGGGGTGGGGGGGGGGGGGGGTGGGGGGGGGGGGGGGTGGGGGGGGGGGGGGGTGGGGGGGGGGGGGGGTGGGGGGGGGGGGGGGTGGGGGGGGGGGGGGGTGGGGGGGGGGGGGGGTGGGGGGGGGGGGGGGTGGGGGGGGGGGGGGGTGGGGGGGGGGGGGGGTGGGGGGGGGGGGGGGTGGGGGGGGGGGGGGGTGGGGGGGGGGGGGGGTGGGGGGGGGGGGGGGTGGGGGGGGGGGGGGGTGGGGGGGGGGGGGGGTGGGGGGGGGGGGGGGTGGGGGGGGGGGGGGGTGGGGGGGGGGGGGGGTGGGGGGGGGGGGGGGTGGGGGGGGGGGGGGGTGGGGGGGGGGGGGGGTGGGGGGGGGGGGGGGTGGGGGGGGGGGGGGGTGGGGGGGGGGGGGGGTGGGGGGGGGGGGGGGTGGGGGGGGGGGGGGGTGGGGGGGGGGGGGGGTGGGGGGGGGGGGGGGTGGGGGGGGGGGGGGGTGGGGGGGGGGGGGGGTGGGGGGGGGGGGGGGTGGGGGGGGGGGGGGGTGGGGGGGGGGGGGGGTGGGGGGGGGGGGGGGTGGGGGGGGGGGGGGGTGGGGGGGGGGGGGGGTGGGGGGGGGGGGGGGTGGGGGGGGGGGGGGGTGGGGGGGGGGGGGGGTGGGGGGGGGGGGGGGTGGGGGGGGGGGGGGGTGGGGGGGGGGGGGGGTGGGGGGGGGGGGGGGTGGGGGGGGGGGGGGGTGGGGGGGGGGGGGGGTGGGGGGGGGGGGGGGTGGGGGGGGGGGGGGGTGGGGGGGGGGGGGGGTGGGGGGGGGGGGGGGTGGGGGGGGGGGGGGGTGGGGGGGGGGGGGGGTGGGGGGGGGGGGGGGTGGGGGGGGGGGGGGGTGGGGGGGGGGGGGGGTGGGGGGGGGGGGGGGTGGGGGGGGGGGGGGGTGGGGGGGGGGGGGGGTGGGGGGGGGGGGGGGTGGGGGGGGGGGGGGGTGGGGGGGGGGGGGGGTGGGGGGGGGGGGGGGTGGGGGGGGGGGGGGGTGGGGGGGGGGGGGGGTGGGGGGGGGGGGGGGTGGGGGGGGGGGGGGGTGGGGGGGGGGGGGGGTGGGGGGGGGGGGGGGTGGGGGGGGGGGGGGGTGGGGGGGGGGGGGGGTGGGGGGGGGGGGGGGTGGGGGGGGGGGGGGGTGGGGGGGGGGGGGGGTGGGGGGGGGGGGGGGTGGGGGGGGGGGGGGGTGGGGGGGGGGGGGGGTGGGGGGGGGGGGGGGTGGGGGGGGGGGGGGGTGGGGGGGGGGGGGGGTGGGGGGGGGGGGGGGTGGGGGGGGGGGGGGGTGGGGGGGGGGGGGGGTGGGGGGGGGGGGGGGTGGGGGGGGGGGGGGGTGGGGGGGGGGGGGGGTGGGGGGGGGGGGGGGTGGGGGGGGGGGGGGGTGGGGGGGGGGGGGGGTGGGGGGGGGGGGGGGTGGGGGGGGGGGGGGGTGGGGGGGGGGGGGGGTGGGGGGGGGGGGGGGTGGGGGGGGGGGGGGGTGGGGGGGGGGGGGGGTGGGGGGGGGGGGGGGTGGGGGGGGGGGGGGGTGGGGGGGGGGGGGGGTGGGGGGGGGGGGGGGTGGGGGGGGGGGGGGGTGGGGGGGGGGGGGGGTGGGGGGGGGGGGGGGTGGGGGGGGGGGGGGGTGGGGGGGGGGGGGGGTGGGGGGGGGGGGGGGTGGGGGGGGGGGGGGGTGGGGGGGGGGGGGGGTGGGGGGGGGGGGGGGTGGGGGGGGGGGGGGGTGGGGGGGGGGGGGGGTGGGGGGGGGGGGGGGTGGGGGGGGGGGGGGGTGGGGGGGGGGGGGGGTGGGGGGGGGGGGGGGTGGGGGGGGGGGGGGGTGGGGGGGGGGGGGGGTGGGGGGGGGGGGGGGTGGGGGGGGGGGGGGGTGGGGGGGGGGGGGGGTGGGGGGGGGGGGGGGTGGGGGGGGGGGGGGGTGGGGGGGGGGGGGGGTGGGGGGGGGGGGGGGTGGGGGGGGGGGGGGGTGGGGGGGGGGGGGGGTGGGGGGGGGGGGGGGTGGGGGGGGGGGGGGGTGGGGGGGGGGGGGGGTGGGGGGGGGGGGGGGTGGGGGGGGGGGGGGGTGGGGGGGGGGGGGGGTGGGGGGGGGGGGGGGTGGGGGGGGGGGGGGGTGGGGGGGGGGGGGGGTGGGGGGGGGGGGGGGTGGGGGGGGGGGGGGGTGGGGGGGGGGGGGGGTGGGGGGGGGGGGGGGTGGGGGGGGGGGGGGGTGGGGGGGGGGGGGGGTGGGGGGGGGGGGGGGTGGGGGGGGGGGGGGGTGGGGGGGGGGGGGGGTGGGGGGGGGGGGGGGTGGGGGGGGGGGGGGGTGGGGGGGGGGGGGGGTGGGGGGGGGGGGGGGTGGGGGGGGGGGGGGGTGGGGGGGGGGGGGGGTGGGGGGGGGGGGGGGTGGGGGGGGGGGGGGGTGGGGGGGGGGGGGGGTGGGGGGGGGGGGGGGTGGGGGGGGGGGGGGGTGGGGGGGGGGGGGGGTGGGGGGGGGGGGGGGTGGGGGGGGGGGGGGGTGGGGGGGGGGGGGGGTGGGGGGGGGGGGGGGTGGGGGGGGGGGGGGGTGGGGGGGGGGGGGGGTGGGGGGGGGGGGGGGTGGGGGGGGGGGGGGGTGGGGGGGGGGGGGGGTGGGGGGGGGGGGGGGTGGGGGGGGGGGGGGGTGGGGGGGGGGGGGGGTGGGGGGGGGGGGGGGTGGGGGGGGGGGGGGGTGGGGGGGGGGGGGGGTGGGGGGGGGGGGGGGTGGGGGGGGGGGGGGGTGGGGGGGGGGGGGGGTGGGGGGGGGGGGGGGTGGGGGGGGGGGGGGGTGGGGGGGGGGGGGGGTGGGGGGGGGGGGGGGTGGGGGGGGGGGGGGGTGGGGGGGGGGGGGGGTGGGGGGGGGGGGGGGTGGGGGGGGGGGGGGGTGGGGGGGGGGGGGGGTGGGGGGGGGGGGGGGTGGGGGGGGGGGGGGGTGGGGGGGGGGGGGGGTGGGGGGGGGGGGGGGTGGGGGGGGGGGGGGGTGGGGGGGGGGGGGGGTGGGGGGGGGGGGGGGTGGGGGGGGGGGGGGGTGGGGGGGGGGGGGGGTGGGGGGGGGGGGGGGTGGGGGGGGGGGGGGGTGGGGGGGGGGGGGGGTGGGGGGGGGGGGGGGTGGGGGGGGGGGGGGGTGGGGGGGGGGGGGGGTGGGGGGGGGGGGGGGTGGGGGGGGGGGGGGGTGGGGGGGGGGGGGGGTGGGGGGGGGGGGGGGTGGGGGGGGGGGGGGGTGGGGGGGGGGGGGGGTGGGGGGGGGGGGGGGTGGGGGGGGGGGGGGGTGGGGGGGGGGGGGGGTGGGGGGGGGGGGGGGTGGGGGGGGGGGGGGGTGGGGGGGGGGGGGGGTGGGGGGGGGGGGGGGTGGGGGGGGGGGGGGGTGGGGGGGGGGGGGGGTGGGGGGGGGGGGGGGTGGGGGGGGGGGGGGGTGGGGGGGGGGGGGGGTGGGGGGGGGGGGGGGTGGGGGGGGGGGGGGGTGGGGGGGGGGGGGGGTGGGGGGGGGGGGGGGTGGGGGGGGGGGGGGGTGGGGGGGGGGGGGGGTGGGGGGGGGGGGGGGTGGGGGGGGGGGGGGGTGGGGGGGGGGGGGGGTGGGGGGGGGGGGGGGTGGGGGGGGGGGGGGGTGGGGGGGGGGGGGGGTGGGGGGGGGGGGGGGTGGGGGGGGGGGGGGGTGGGGGGGGGGGGGGGTGGGGGGGGGGGGGGGTGGGGGGGGGGGGGGGTGGGGGGGGGGGGGGGTGGGGGGGGGGGGGGGTGGGGGGGGGGGGGGGTGGGGGGGGGGGGGGGTGGGGGGGGGGGGGGGTGGGGGGGGGGGGGGGTGGGGGGGGGGGGGGGTGGGGGGGGGGGGGGGTGGGGGGGGGGGGGGGTGGGGGGGGGGGGGGGTGGGGGGGGGGGGGGGTGGGGGGGGGGGGGGGTGGGGGGGGGGGGGGGTGGGGGGGGGGGGGGGTGGGGGGGGGGGGGGGTGGGGGGGGGGGGGGGTGGGGGGGGGGGGGGGTGGGGGGGGGGGGGGGTGGGGGGGGGGGGGGGTGGGGGGGGGGGGGGGTGGGGGGGGGGGGGGGTGGGGGGGGGGGGGGGTGGGGGGGGGGGGGGGTGGGGGGGGGGGGGGGTGGGGGGGGGGGGGGGTGGGGGGGGGGGGGGGTGGGGGGGGGGGGGGGTGGGGGGGGGGGGGGGTGGGGGGGGGGGGGGGTGGGGGGGGGGGGGGGTGGGGGGGGGGGGGGGTGGGGGGGGGGGGGGGTGGGGGGGGGGGGGGGTGGGGGGGGGGGGGGGTGGGGGGGGGGGGGGGTGGGGGGGGGGGGGGGTGGGGGGGGGGGGGGGTGGGGGGGGGGGGGGGTGGGGGGGGGGGGGGGTGGGGGGGGGGGGGGGTGGGGGGGGGGGGGGGTGGGGGGGGGGGGGGGTGGGGGGGGGGGGGGGTGGGGGGGGGGGGGGGTGGGGGGGGGGGGGGGTGGGGGGGGGGGGGGGTGGGGGGGGGGGGGGGTGGGGGGGGGGGGGGGTGGGGGGGGGGGGGGGTGGGGGGGGGGGGGGGTGGGGGGGGGGGGGGGTGGGGGGGGGGGGGGGTGGGGGGGGGGGGGGGTGGGGGGGGGGGGGGGTGGGGGGGGGGGGGGGTGGGGGGGGGGGGGGGTGGGGGGGGGGGGGGGTGGGGGGGGGGGGGGGTGGGGGGGGGGGGGGGTGGGGGGGGGGGGGGGTGGGGGGGGGGGGGGGTGGGGGGGGGGGGGGGTGGGGGGGGGGGGGGGTGGGGGGGGGGGGGGGTGGGGGGGGGGGGGGGTGGGGGGGGGGGGGGGTGGGGGGGGGGGGGGGTGGGGGGGGGGGGGGGTGGGGGGGGGGGGGGGTGGGGGGGGGGGGGGGTGGGGGGGGGGGGGGGTGGGGGGGGGGGGGGGTGGGGGGGGGGGGGGGTGGGGGGGGGGGGGGGTGGGGGGGGGGGGGGGTGGGGGGGGGGGGGGGTGGGGGGGGGGGGGGGTGGGGGGGGGGGGGGGTGGGGGGGGGGGGGGGTGGGGGGGGGGGGGGGTGGGGGGGGGGGGGGGTGGGGGGGGGGGGGGGTGGGGGGGGGGGGGGGTGGGGGGGGGGGGGGGTGGGGGGGGGGGGGGGTGGGGGGGGGGGGGGGTGGGGGGGGGGGGGGGTGGGGGGGGGGGGGGGTGGGGGGGGGGGGGGGTGGGGGGGGGGGGGGGTGGGGGGGGGGGGGGGTGGGGGGGGGGGGGGGTGGGGGGGGGGGGGGGTGGGGGGGGGGGGGGGTGGGGGGGGGGGGGGGTGGGGGGGGGGGGGGGTGGGGGGGGGGGGGGGTGGGGGGGGGGGGGGGTGGGGGGGGGGGGGGGTGGGGGGGGGGGGGGGTGGGGGGGGGGGGGGGTGGGGGGGGGGGGGGGTGGGGGGGGGGGGGGGTGGGGGGGGGGGGGGGTGGGGGGGGGGGGGGGTGGGGGGGGGGGGGGGTGGGGGGGGGGGGGGGTGGGGGGGGGGGGGGGTGGGGGGGGGGGGGGGTGGGGGGGGGGGGGGGTGGGGGGGGGGGGGGGTGGGGGGGGGGGGGGGTGGGGGGGGGGGGGGGTGGGGGGGGGGGGGGGTGGGGGGGGGGGGGGGTGGGGGGGGGGGGGGGTGGGGGGGGGGGGGGGTGGGGGGGGGGGGGGGTGGGGGGGGGGGGGGGTGGGGGGGGGGGGGGGTGGGGGGGGGGGGGGGTGGGGGGGGGGGGGGGTGGGGGGGGGGGGGGGTGGGGGGGGGGGGGGGTGGGGGGGGGGGGGGGTGGGGGGGGGGGGGGGTGGGGGGGGGGGGGGGTGGGGGGGGGGGGGGGTGGGGGGGGGGGGGGGTGGGGGGGGGGGGGGGTGGGGGGGGGGGGGGGTGGGGGGGGGGGGGGGTGGGGGGGGGGGGGGGTGGGGGGGGGGGGGGGTGGGGGGGGGGGGGGGTGGGGGGGGGGGGGGGTGGGGGGGGGGGGGGGTGGGGGGGGGGGGGGGTGGGGGGGGGGGGGGGTGGGGGGGGGGGGGGGTGGGGGGGGGGGGGGGTGGGGGGGGGGGGGGGTGGGGGGGGGGGGGGGTGGGGGGGGGGGGGGGTGGGGGGGGGGGGGGGTGGGGGGGGGGGGGGGTGGGGGGGGGGGGGGGTGGGGGGGGGGGGGGGTGGGGGGGGGGGGGGGTGGGGGGGGGGGGGGGTGGGGGGGGGGGGGGGTGGGGGGGGGGGGGGGTGGGGGGGGGGGGGGGTGGGGGGGGGGGGGGGTGGGGGGGGGGGGGGGTGGGGGGGGGGGGGGGTGGGGGGGGGGGGGGGTGGGGGGGGGGGGGGGTGGGGGGGGGGGGGGGTGGGGGGGGGGGGGGGTGGGGGGGGGGGGGGGTGGGGGGGGGGGGGGGTGGGGGGGGGGGGGGGTGGGGGGGGGGGGGGGTGGGGGGGGGGGGGGGTGGGGGGGGGGGGGGGTGGGGGGGGGGGGGGGTGGGGGGGGGGGGGGGTGGGGGGGGGGGGGGGTGGGGGGGGGGGGGGGTGGGGGGGGGGGGGGGTGGGGGGGGGGGGGGGTGGGGGGGGGGGGGGGTGGGGGGGGGGGGGGGTGGGGGGGGGGGGGGGTGGGGGGGGGGGGGGGTGGGGGGGGGGGGGGGTGGGGGGGGGGGGGGGTGGGGGGGGGGGGGGGTGGGGGGGGGGGGGGGTGGGGGGGGGGGGGGGTGGGGGGGGGGGGGGGTGGGGGGGGGGGGGGGTGGGGGGGGGGGGGGGTGGGGGGGGGGGGGGGTGGGGGGGGGGGGGGGTGGGGGGGGGGGGGGGTGGGGGGGGGGGGGGGTGGGGGGGGGGGGGGGTGGGGGGGGGGGGGGGTGGGGGGGGGGGGGGGTGGGGGGGGGGGGGGGTGGGGGGGGGGGGGGGTGGGGGGGGGGGGGGGTGGGGGGGGGGGGGGGTGGGGGGGGGGGGGGGTGGGGGGGGGGGGGGGTGGGGGGGGGGGGGGGTGGGGGGGGGGGGGGGTGGGGGGGGGGGGGGGTGGGGGGGGGGGGGGGTGGGGGGGGGGGGGGGTGGGGGGGGGGGGGGGTGGGGGGGGGGGGGGGTGGGGGGGGGGGGGGGTGGGGGGGGGGGGGGGTGGGGGGGGGGGGGGGTGGGGGGGGGGGGGGGTGGGGGGGGGGGGGGGTGGGGGGGGGGGGGGGTGGGGGGGGGGGGGGGTGGGGGGGGGGGGGGGTGGGGGGGGGGGGGGGTGGGGGGGGGGGGGGGTGGGGGGGGGGGGGGGTGGGGGGGGGGGGGGGTGGGGGGGGGGGGGGGTGGGGGGGGGGGGGGGTGGGGGGGGGGGGGGGTGGGGGGGGGGGGGGGTGGGGGGGGGGGGGGGTGGGGGGGGGGGGGGGTGGGGGGGGGGGGGGGTGGGGGGGGGGGGGGGTGGGGGGGGGGGGGGGTGGGGGGGGGGGGGGGTGGGGGGGGGGGGGGGTGGGGGGGGGGGGGGGTGGGGGGGGGGGGGGGTGGGGGGGGGGGGGGGTGGGGGGGGGGGGGGGTGGGGGGGGGGGGGGGTGGGGGGGGGGGGGGGTGGGGGGGGGGGGGGGTGGGGGGGGGGGGGGGTGGGGGGGGGGGGGGGTGGGGGGGGGGGGGGGTGGGGGGGGGGGGGGGTGGGGGGGGGGGGGGGTGGGGGGGGGGGGGGGTGGGGGGGGGGGGGGGTGGGGGGGGGGGGGGGTGGGGGGGGGGGGGGGTGGGGGGGGGGGGGGGTGGGGGGGGGGGGGGGTGGGGGGGGGGGGGGGTGGGGGGGGGGGGGGGTGGGGGGGGGGGGGGGTGGGGGGGGGGGGGGGTGGGGGGGGGGGGGGGTGGGGGGGGGGGGGGGTGGGGGGGGGGGGGGGTGGGGGGGGGGGGGGGTGGGGGGGGGGGGGGGTGGGGGGGGGGGGGGGTGGGGGGGGGGGGGGGTGGGGGGGGGGGGGGGTGGGGGGGGGGGGGGGTGGGGGGGGGGGGGGGTGGGGGGGGGGGGGGGTGGGGGGGGGGGGGGGTGGGGGGGGGGGGGGGTGGGGGGGGGGGGGGGTGGGGGGGGGGGGGGGTGGGGGGGGGGGGGGGTGGGGGGGGGGGGGGGTGGGGGGGGGGGGGGGTGGGGGGGGGGGGGGGTGGGGGGGGGGGGGGGTGGGGGGGGGGGGGGGTGGGGGGGGGGGGGGGTGGGGGGGGGGGGGGGTGGGGGGGGGGGGGGGTGGGGGGGGGGGGGGGTGGGGGGGGGGGGGGGTGGGGGGGGGGGGGGGTGGGGGGGGGGGGGGGTGGGGGGGGGGGGGGGTGGGGGGGGGGGGGGGTGGGGGGGGGGGGGGGTGGGGGGGGGGGGGGGTGGGGGGGGGGGGGGGTGGGGGGGGGGGGGGGTGGGGGGGGGGGGGGGTGGGGGGGGGGGGGGGTGGGGGGGGGGGGGGGTGGGGGGGGGGGGGGGTGGGGGGGGGGGGGGGTGGGGGGGGGGGGGGGTGGGGGGGGGGGGGGGTGGGGGGGGGGGGGGGTGGGGGGGGGGGGGGGTGGGGGGGGGGGGGGGTGGGGGGGGGGGGGGGTGGGGGGGGGGGGGGGTGGGGGGGGGGGGGGGTGGGGGGGGGGGGGGGTGGGGGGGGGGGGGGGTGGGGGGGGGGGGGGGTGGGGGGGGGGGGGGGTGGGGGGGGGGGGGGGTGGGGGGGGGGGGGGGTGGGGGGGGGGGGGGGTGGGGGGGGGGGGGGGTGGGGGGGGGGGGGGGTGGGGGGGGGGGGGGGTGGGGGGGGGGGGGGGTGGGGGGGGGGGGGGGTGGGGGGGGGGGGGGGTGGGGGGGGGGGGGGGTGGGGGGGGGGGGGGGTGGGGGGGGGGGGGGGTGGGGGGGGGGGGGGGTGGGGGGGGGGGGGGGTGGGGGGGGGGGGGGGTGGGGGGGGGGGGGGGTGGGGGGGGGGGGGGGTGGGGGGGGGGGGGGGTGGGGGGGGGGGGGGGTGGGGGGGGGGGGGGGTGGGGGGGGGGGGGGGTGGGGGGGGGGGGGGGTGGGGGGGGGGGGGGGTGGGGGGGGGGGGGGGTGGGGGGGGGGGGGGGTGGGGGGGGGGGGGGGTGGGGGGGGGGGGGGGTGGGGGGGGGGGGGGGTGGGGGGGGGGGGGGGTGGGGGGGGGGGGGGGTGGGGGGGGGGGGGGGTGGGGGGGGGGGGGGGTGGGGGGGGGGGGGGGTGGGGGGGGGGGGGGGTGGGGGGGGGGGGGGGTGGGGGGGGGGGGGGGTGGGGGGGGGGGGGGGTGGGGGGGGGGGGGGGTGGGGGGGGGGGGGGGTGGGGGGGGGGGGGGGTGGGGGGGGGGGGGGGTGGGGGGGGGGGGGGGTGGGGGGGGGGGGGGGTGGGGGGGGGGGGGGGTGGGGGGGGGGGGGGGTGGGGGGGGGGGGGGGTGGGGGGGGGGGGGGGTGGGGGGGGGGGGGGGTGGGGGGGGGGGGGGGTGGGGGGGGGGGGGGGTGGGGGGGGGGGGGGGTGGGGGGGGGGGGGGGTGGGGGGGGGGGGGGGTGGGGGGGGGGGGGGGTGGGGGGGGGGGGGGGTGGGGGGGGGGGGGGGTGGGGGGGGGGGGGGGTGGGGGGGGGGGGGGGTGGGGGGGGGGGGGGGTGGGGGGGGGGGGGGGTGGGGGGGGGGGGGGGTGGGGGGGGGGGGGGGTGGGGGGGGGGGGGGGTGGGGGGGGGGGGGGGTGGGGGGGGGGGGGGGTGGGGGGGGGGGGGGGTGGGGGGGGGGGGGGGTGGGGGGGGGGGGGGGTGGGGGGGGGGGGGGGTGGGGGGGGGGGGGGGTGGGGGGGGGGGGGGGTGGGGGGGGGGGGGGGTGGGGGGGGGGGGGGGTGGGGGGGGGGGGGGGTGGGGGGGGGGGGGGGTGGGGGGGGGGGGGGGTGGGGGGGGGGGGGGGTGGGGGGGGGGGGGGGTGGGGGGGGGGGGGGGTGGGGGGGGGGGGGGGTGGGGGGGGGGGGGGGTGGGGGGGGGGGGGGGTGGGGGGGGGGGGGGGTGGGGGGGGGGGGGGGTGGGGGGGGGGGGGGGTGGGGGGGGGGGGGGGTGGGGGGGGGGGGGGGTGGGGGGGGGGGGGGGTGGGGGGGGGGGGGGGTGGGGGGGGGGGGGGGTGGGGGGGGGGGGGGGTGGGGGGGGGGGGGGGTGGGGGGGGGGGGGGGTGGGGGGGGGGGGGGGTGGGGGGGGGGGGGGGTGGGGGGGGGGGGGGGTGGGGGGGGGGGGGGGTGGGGGGGGGGGGGGGTGGGGGGGGGGGGGGGTGGGGGGGGGGGGGGGTGGGGGGGGGGGGGGGTGGGGGGGGGGGGGGGTGGGGGGGGGGGGGGGTGGGGGGGGGGGGGGGTGGGGGGGGGGGGGGGTGGGGGGGGGGGGGGGTGGGGGGGGGGGGGGGTGGGGGGGGGGGGGGGTGGGGGGGGGGGGGGGTGGGGGGGGGGGGGGGTGGGGGGGGGGGGGGGTGGGGGGGGGGGGGGGTGGGGGGGGGGGGGGGTGGGGGGGGGGGGGGGTGGGGGGGGGGGGGGGTGGGGGGGGGGGGGGGTGGGGGGGGGGGGGGGTGGGGGGGGGGGGGGGTGGGGGGGGGGGGGGGTGGGGGGGGGGGGGGGTGGGGGGGGGGGGGGGTGGGGGGGGGGGGGGGTGGGGGGGGGGGGGGGTGGGGGGGGGGGGGGGTGGGGGGGGGGGGGGGTGGGGGGGGGGGGGGGTGGGGGGGGGGGGGGGTGGGGGGGGGGGGGGGTGGGGGGGGGGGGGGGTGGGGGGGGGGGGGGGTGGGGGGGGGGGGGGGTGGGGGGGGGGGGGGGTGGGGGGGGGGGGGGGTGGGGGGGGGGGGGGGTGGGGGGGGGGGGGGGTGGGGGGGGGGGGGGGTGGGGGGGGGGGGGGGTGGGGGGGGGGGGGGGTGGGGGGGGGGGGGGGTGGGGGGGGGGGGGGGTGGGGGGGGGGGGGGGTGGGGGGGGGGGGGGGTGGGGGGGGGGGGGGGTGGGGGGGGGGGGGGGTGGGGGGGGGGGGGGGTGGGGGGGGGGGGGGGTGGGGGGGGGGGGGGGTGGGGGGGGGGGGGGGTGGGGGGGGGGGGGGGTGGGGGGGGGGGGGGGTGGGGGGGGGGGGGGGTGGGGGGGGGGGGGGGTGGGGGGGGGGGGGGGTGGGGGGGGGGGGGGGTGGGGGGGGGGGGGGGTGGGGGGGGGGGGGGGTGGGGGGGGGGGGGGGTGGGGGGGGGGGGGGGTGGGGGGGGGGGGGGGTGGGGGGGGGGGGGGGTGGGGGGGGGGGGGGGTGGGGGGGGGGGGGGGTGGGGGGGGGGGGGGGTGGGGGGGGGGGGGGGTGGGGGGGGGGGGGGGTGGGGGGGGGGGGGGGTGGGGGGGGGGGGGGGTGGGGGGGGGGGGGGGTGGGGGGGGGGGGGGGTGGGGGGGGGGGGGGGTGGGGGGGGGGGGGGGTGGGGGGGGGGGGGGGTGGGGGGGGGGGGGGGTGGGGGGGGGGGGGGGTGGGGGGGGGGGGGGGTGGGGGGGGGGGGGGGTGGGGGGGGGGGGGGGTGGGGGGGGGGGGGGGTGGGGGGGGGGGGGGGTGGGGGGGGGGGGGGGTGGGGGGGGGGGGGGGTGGGGGGGGGGGGGGGTGGGGGGGGGGGGGGGTGGGGGGGGGGGGGGGTGGGGGGGGGGGGGGGTGGGGGGGGGGGGGGGTGGGGGGGGGGGGGGGTGGGGGGGGGGGGGGGTGGGGGGGGGGGGGGGTGGGGGGGGGGGGGGGTGGGGGGGGGGGGGGGTGGGGGGGGGGGGGGGTGGGGGGGGGGGGGGGTGGGGGGGGGGGGGGGTGGGGGGGGGGGGGGGTGGGGGGGGGGGGGGGTGGGGGGGGGGGGGGGTGGGGGGGGGGGGGGGTGGGGGGGGGGGGGGGTGGGGGGGGGGGGGGGTGGGGGGGGGGGGGGGTGGGGGGGGGGGGGGGTGGGGGGGGGGGGGGGTGGGGGGGGGGGGGGGTGGGGGGGGGGGGGGGTGGGGGGGGGGGGGGGTGGGGGGGGGGGGGGGTGGGGGGGGGGGGGGGTGGGGGGGGGGGGGGGTGGGGGGGGGGGGGGGTGGGGGGGGGGGGGGGTGGGGGGGGGGGGGGGTGGGGGGGGGGGGGGGTGGGGGGGGGGGGGGGTGGGGGGGGGGGGGGGTGGGGGGGGGGGGGGGTGGGGGGGGGGGGGGGTGGGGGGGGGGGGGGGTGGGGGGGGGGGGGGGTGGGGGGGGGGGGGGGTGGGGGGGGGGGGGGGTGGGGGGGGGGGGGGGTGGGGGGGGGGGGGGGTGGGGGGGGGGGGGGGTGGGGGGGGGGGGGGGTGGGGGGGGGGGGGGGTGGGGGGGGGGGGGGGTGGGGGGGGGGGGGGGTGGGGGGGGGGGGGGGTGGGGGGGGGGGGGGGTGGGGGGGGGGGGGGGTGGGGGGGGG
Source organism: Sphaerodactylus townsendi (assembly GCF_021028975.2). Lineage (NCBI taxonomy): Eukaryota > Metazoa > Chordata > Lepidosauria > Squamata > Sphaerodactylidae > Sphaerodactylus > Sphaerodactylus townsendi. The sequence continues at coordinate 1,912,148 of NC_059430.1, read as the reverse complement.
GGGGGGTGGGGGGGGGGGGGGGTGGGGGGGGGGGGGGGTGGGGGGGGGGGGGGGTGGGGGGGGGGGGGGGTGGGGGGGGGGGGGGGTGGGGGGGGGGGGGGGTGGGGGGGGGGGGGGGTGGGGGGGGGGGGGGGTGGGGGGGGGGGGGGGTGGGGGGGGGGGGGGGTGGGGGGGGGGGGGGGTGGGGGGGGGGGGGGGTGGGGGGGGGGGGGGGTGGGGGGGGGGGGGGGTGGGGGGGGGGGGGGGTGGGGGGGGGGGGGGGTGGGGGGGGGGGGGGGTGGGGGGGGGGGGGGGTGGGGGGGGGGGGGGGTGGGGGGGGGGGGGGGTGGGGGGGGGGGGGGGTGGGGGGGGGGGGGGGTGGGGGGGGGGGGGGGTGGGGGGGGGGGGGGGTGGGGGGGGGGGGGGGTGGGGGGGGGGGGGGGTGGGGGGGGGGGGGGGTGGGGGGGGGGGGGGGTGGGGGGGGGGGGGGGTGGGGGGGGGGGGGGGTGGGGGGGGGGGGGGGTGGGGGGGGGGGGGGGTGGGGGGGGGGGGGGGTGGGGGGGGGGGGGGGTGGGGGGGGGGGGGGGTGGGGGGGGGGGGGGGTGGGGGGGGGGGGGGGTGGGGGGGGGGGGGGGTGGGGGGGGGGGGGGGTGGGGGGGGGGGGGGGTGGGGGGGGGGGGGGGTGGGGGGGGGGGGGGGTGGGGGGGGGGGGGGGTGGGGGGGGGGGGGGGTGGGGGGGGGGGGGGGTGGGGGGGGGGGGGGGTGGGGGGGGGGGGGGGTGGGGGGGGGGGGGGGTGGGGGGGGGGGGGGGTGGGGGGGGGGGGGGGTGGGGGGGGGGGGGGGTGGGGGGGGGGGGGGGTGGGGGGGGGGGGGGGTGGGGGGGGGGGGGGGTGGGGGGGGGGGGGGGTGGGGGGGGGGGGGGGTGGGGGGGGGGGGGGGTGGGGGGGGGGGGGGGTGGGGGGGGGGGGGGGTGGGGGGGGGGGGGGGTGGGGGGGGGGGGGGGTGGGGGGGGGGGGGGGTGGGGGGGGGGGGGGGTGGGGGGGGGGGGGGGTGGGGGGGGGGGGGGGTGGGGGGGGGGGGGGGTGGGGGGGGGGGGGGGTGGGGGGGGGGGGGGGTGGGGGGGGGGGGGGGTGGGGGGGGGGGGGGGTGGGGGGGGGGGGGGGTGGGGGGGGGGGGGGGTGGGGGGGGGGGGGGGTGGGGGGGGGGGGGGGTGGGGGGGGGGGGGGGTGGGGGGGGGGGGGGGTGGGGGGGGGGGGGGGTGGGGGGGGGGGGGGGTGGGGGGGGGGGGGGGTGGGGGGGGGGGGGGGTGGGGGGGGGGGGGGGTGGGGGGGGGGGGGGGTGGGGGGGGGGGGGGGTGGGGGGGGGGGGGGGTGGGGGGGGGGGGGGGTGGGGGGGGGGGGGGGTGGGGGGGGGGGGGGGTGGGGGGGGGGGGGGGTGGGGGGGGGGGGGGGTGGGGGGGGGGGGGGGTGGGGGGGGGGGGGGGTGGGGGGGGGGGGGGGTGGGGGGGGGGGGGGGTGGGGGGGGGGGGGGGTGGGGGGGGGGGGGGGTGGGGGGGGGGGGGGGTGGGGGGGGGGGGGGGTGGGGGGGGGGGGGGGTGGGGGGGGGGGGGGGTGGGGGGGGGGGGGGGTGGGGGGGGGGGGGGGTGGGGGGGGGGGGGGGTGGGGGGGGGGGGGGGTGGGGGGGGGGGGGGGTGGGGGGGGGGGGGGGTGGGGGGGGGGGGGGGTGGGGGGGGGGGGGGGTGGGGGGGGGGGGGGGTGGGGGGGGGGGGGGGTGGGGGGGGGGGGGGGTGGGGGGGGGGGGGGGTGGGGGGGGGGGGGGGTGGGGGGGGGGGGGGGTGGGGGGGGGGGGGGGTGGGGGGGGGGGGGGGTGGGGGGGGGGGGGGGTGGGGGGGGGGGGGGGTGGGGGGGGGGGGGGGTGGGGGGGGGGGGGGGTGGGGGGGGGGGGGGGTGGGGGGGGGGGGGGGTGGGGGGGGGGGGGGGTGGGGGGGGGGGGGGGTGGGGGGGGGGGGGGGTGGGGGGGGGGGGGGGTGGGGGGGGGGGGGGGTGGGGGGGGGGGGGGGTGGGGGGGGGGGGGGGTGGGGGGGGGGGGGGGTGGGGGGGGGGGGGGGTGGGGGGGGGGGGGGGTGGGGGGGGGGGGGGGTGGGGGGGGGGGGGGGTGGGGGGGGGGGGGGGTGGGGGGGGGGGGGGGTGGGGGGGGGGGGGGGTGGGGGGGGGGGGGGGTGGGGGGGGGGGGGGGTGGGGGGGGGGGGGGGTGGGGGGGGGGGGGGGTGGGGGGGGGGGGGGGTGGGGGGGGGGGGGGGTGGGGGGGGGGGGGGGTGGGGGGGGGGGGGGGTGGGGGGGGGGGGGGGTGGGGGGGGGGGGGGGTGGGGGGGGGGGGGGGTGGGGGGGGGGGGGGGTGGGGGGGGGGGGGGGTGGGGGGGGGGGGGGGTGGGGGGGGGGGGGGGTGGGGGGGGGGGGGGGTGGGGGGGGGGGGGGGTGGGGGGGGGGGGGGGTGGGGGGGGGGGGGGGTGGGGGGGGGGGGGGGTGGGGGGGGGGGGGGGTGGGGGGGGGGGGGGGTGGGGGGGGGGGGGGGTGGGGGGGGGGGGGGGTGGGGGGGGGGGGGGGTGGGGGGGGGGGGGGGTGGGGGGGGGGGGGGGTGGGGGGGGGGGGGGGTGGGGGGGGGGGGGGGTGGGGGGGGGGGGGGGTGGGGGGGGGGGGGGGTGGGGGGGGGGGGGGGTGGGGGGGGGGGGGGGTGGGGGGGGGGGGGGGTGGGGGGGGGGGGGGGTGGGGGGGGGGGGGGGTGGGGGGGGGGGGGGGTGGGGGGGGGGGGGGGTGGGGGGGGGGGGGGGTGGGGGGGGGGGGGGGTGGGGGGGGGGGGGGGTGGGGGGGGGGGGGGGTGGGGGGGGGGGGGGGTGGGGGGGGGGGGGGGTGGGGGGGGGGGGGGGTGGGGGGGGGGGGGGGTGGGGGGGGGGGGGGGTGGGGGGGGGGGGGGGTGGGGGGGGGGGGGGGTGGGGGGGGGGGGGGGTGGGGGGGGGGGGGGGTGGGGGGGGGGGGGGGTGGGGGGGGGGGGGGGTGGGGGGGGGGGGGGGTGGGGGGGGGGGGGGGTGGGGGGGGGGGGGGGTGGGGGGGGGGGGGGGTGGGGGGGGGGGGGGGTGGGGGGGGGGGGGGGTGGGGGGGGGGGGGGGTGGGGGGGGGGGGGGGTGGGGGGGGGGGGGGGTGGGGGGGGGGGGGGGTGGGGGGGGGGGGGGGTGGGGGGGGGGGGGGGTGGGGGGGGGGGGGGGTGGGGGGGGGGGGGGGTGGGGGGGGGGGGGGGTGGGGGGGGGGGGGGGTGGGGGGGGGGGGGGGTGGGGGGGGGGGGGGGTGGGGGGGGGGGGGGGTGGGGGGGGGGGGGGGTGGGGGGGGGGGGGGGTGGGGGGGGGGGGGGGTGGGGGGGGGGGGGGGTGGGGGGGGGGGGGGGTGGGGGGGGGGGGGGGTGGGGGGGGGGGGGGGTGGGGGGGGGGGGGGGTGGGGGGGGGGGGGGGTGGGGGGGGGGGGGGGTGGGGGGGGGGGGGGGTGGGGGGGGGGGGGGGTGGGGGGGGGGGGGGGTGGGGGGGGGGGGGGGTGGGGGGGGGGGGGGGTGGGGGGGGGGGGGGGTGGGGGGGGGGGGGGGTGGGGGGGGGGGGGGGTGGGGGGGGGGGGGGGTGGGGGGGGGGGGGGGTGGGGGGGGGGGGGGGTGGGGGGGGGGGGGGGTGGGGGGGGGGGGGGGTGGGGGGGGGGGGGGGTGGGGGGGGGGGGGGGTGGGGGGGGGGGGGGGTGGGGGGGGGGGGGGGTGGGGGGGGGGGGGGGTGGGGGGGGGGGGGGGTGGGGGGGGGGGGGGGTGGGGGGGGGGGGGGGTGGGGGGGGGGGGGGGTGGGGGGGGGGGGGGGTGGGGGGGGGGGGGGGTGGGGGGGGGGGGGGGTGGGGGGGGGGGGGGGTGGGGGGGGGGGGGGGTGGGGGGGGGGGGGGGTGGGGGGGGGGGGGGGTGGGGGGGGGGGGGGGTGGGGGGGGGGGGGGGTGGGGGGGGGGGGGGGTGGGGGGGGGGGGGGGTTGGGGGGGGGGGGGGTGGGGGGGGGTGGGGTTGGGAGGGGGGGGGGGGTGGGGGGGGGGGGGGGTGGGGGGGGGGTGGGTTGGGGGGGGGGGGGGGGGGGGGGGGGGGGGGGGGGGGGGGGGGGGGGGGGGGGGGGGGGGGGTGTTGGGGGGGGGGGGGGGGGGGGCGGGGGGGGGGGGGGGGGGGGGGGGGGGGGGGGGGGGGGGGGGGTGGGGGGGGGGGGGGGGGTGTGGGGGTGGGGGGGGGGTGGGGGGGGGGGGGTGTGGGGGGGGGGGGGGTGGGGGGGGGGGGGGGTGGGGGGGGGGGGGGGGGGGGGGGGGGGGGGTGGGGGGGGGGGGGGGTGGGGGGGGGGGGGGGTGGGGGGGGGGGGGGGTGGGGGGGGGGGGGGGTGGGGGGGGGGGGGGGTGGGGGGGGGGGGGGGTGGGGGGGGGGGGGGGTGGGGGGGGGGGGGGGTGGGGGGGGGGGGGGGTGGGGGGGGGGGGGGGTGGGGGGGGGGGGGGGTGGGGGGGGGGGGGGGTGGGGGGGGGGGGGGGTGGGGGGGGGGGGGGGTGGGGGGGGGGGGGGGTGGGGGGGGGGGGGGGTGGGGGGGGGGGGGGGTGGGGGGGGGGGGGGGTGGGGGGGGGGGGGGGTGGGGGGGGGGGGGGGTGGGGGGGGGGGGGGGTGGGGGGGGGGGGGGGTGGGGGGGGGGGGGGGTGGGGGGGGGGGGGGGTGGGGGGGGGGGGGGGTGGGGGGGGGGGGGGGTGGGGGGGGGGGGGGGTGGGGGGGGGGGGGGGTGGGGGGGGGGGGGGGTGGGGGGGGGGGGGGGTGGGGGGGGGGGGGGGTGGGGGGGGGGGGGGGTGGGGGGGGGGGGGGGTGGGGGGGGGGGGGGGTGGGGGGGGGGGGGGGTGGGGGGGGGGGGGGGTGGGGGGGGGGGGGGGTGGGGGGGGGGGGGGGTGGGGGGGGGGGGGGGTGGGGGGGGGGGGGGGTGGGGGGGGGGGGGGGTGGGGGGGGGGGGGGGTGGGGGGGGGGGGGGGTGGGGGGGGGGGGGGGTGGGGGGGGGGGGGGGTGGGGGGGGGGGGGGGTGGGGGGGGGGGGGGGTGGGGGGGGGGGGGGGTGGGGGGGGGGGGGGGTGGGGGGGGGGGGGGGTGGGGGGGGGGGGGGGTGGGGGGGGGGGGGGGTGGGGGGGGGGGGGGGTGGGGGGGGGGGGGGGTGGGGGGGGGGGGGGGTGGGGGGGGGGGGGGGTGGGGGGGGGGGGGGGTGGGGGGGGGGGGGGGTGGGGGGGGGGGGGGGTGGGGGGGGGGGGGGGTGGGGGGGGGGGGGGGTGGGGGGGGGGGGGGGTGGGGGGGGGGGGGGGTGGGGGGGGGGGGGGGTGGGGGGGGGGGGGGGTGGGGGGGGGGGGGGGTGGGGGGGGGGGGGGGTGGGGGGGGGGGGGGGTGGGGGGGGGGGGGGGTGGGGGGGGGGGGGGGTGGGGGGGGGGGGGGGTGGGGGGGGGGGGGGGTGGGGGGGGGGGGGGGTGGGGGGGGGGGGGGGTGGGGGGGGGGGGGGGTGGGGGGGGGGGGGGGTGGGGGGGGGGGGGGGTGGGGGGGGGGGGGGGTGGGGGGGGGGGGGGGTGGGGGGGGGGGGGGGTGGGGGGGGGGGGGGGTGGGGGGGGGGGGGGGTGGGGGGGGGGGGGGGTGGGGGGGGGGGGGGGTGGGGGGGGGGGGGGGTGGGGGGGGGGGGGGGTGGGGGGGGGGGGGGGTGGGGGGGGGGGGGGGTGGGGGGGGGGGGGGGTGGGGGGGGGGGGGGGTGGGGGGGGGGGGGGGTGGGGGGGGGGGGGGGTGGGGGGGGGGGGGGGTGGGGGGGGGGGGGGGTGGGGGGGGGGGGGGGTGGGGGGGGGGGGGGGTGGGGGGGGGGGGGGGTGGGGGGGGGGGGGGGTGGGGGGGGGGGGGGGTGGGGGGGGGGGGGGGTGGGGGGGGGGGGGGGTGGGGGGGGGGGGGGGTGGGGGGGGGGGGGGGTGGGGGGGGGGGGGGGTGGGGGGGGGGGGGGGTGGGGGGGGGGGGGGGTGGGGGGGGGGGGGGGTGGGGGGGGGGGGGGGTGGGGGGGGGGGGGGGTGGGGGGGGGGGGGGGTGGGGGGGGGGGGGGGTGGGGGGGGGGGGGGGTGGGGGGGGGGGGGGGTGGGGGGGGGGGGGGGTGGGGGGGGGGGGGGGTGGGGGGGGGGGGGGGTGGGGGGGGGGGGGGGTGGGGGGGGGGGGGGGTGGGGGGGGGGGGGGGTGGGGGGGGGGGGGGGTGGGGGGGGGGGGGGGTGGGGGGGGGGGGGGGTGGGGGGGGGGGGGGGTGGGGGGGGGGGGGGGTGGGGGGGGGGGGGGGTGGGGGGGGGGGGGGGTGGGGGGGGGGGGGGGTGGGGGGGGGGGGGGGTGGGGGGGGGGGGGGGTGGGGGGGGGGGGGGGTGGGGGGGGGGGGGGGTGGGGGGGGGGGGGGGTGGGGGGGGGGGGGGGTGGGGGGGGGGGGGGGTGGGGGGGGGGGGGGGTGGGGGGGGGGGGGGGTGGGGGGGGGGGGGGGTGGGGGGGGGGGGGGGTGGGGGGGGGGGGGGGTGGGGGGGGGGGGGGGTGGGGGGGGGGGGGGGTGGGGGGGGGGGGGGGTGGGGGGGGGGGGGGGTGGGGGGGGGGGGGGGTGGGGGGGGGGGGGGGTGGGGGGGGGGGGGGGTGGGGGGGGGGGGGGGTGGGGGGGGGGGGGGGTGGGGGGGGGGGGGGGTGGGGGGGGGGGGGGGTGGGGGGGGGGGGGGGTGGGGGGGGGGGGGGGTGGGGGGGGGGGGGGGTGGGGGGGGGGGGGGGTGGGGGGGGGGGGGGGTGGGGGGGGGGGGGGGTGGGGGGGGGGGGGGGTGGGGGGGGGGGGGGGTGGGGGGGGGGGGGGGTGGGGGGGGGGGGGGGTGGGGGGGGGGGGGGGTGGGGGGGGGGGGGGGTGGGGGGGGGGGGGGGTGGGGGGGGGGGGGGGTGGGGGGGGGGGGGGGTGGGGGGGGGGGGGGGTGGGGGGGGGGGGGGGTGGGGGGGGGGGGGGGTGGGGGGGGGGGGGGGTGGGGGGGGGGGGGGGTGGGGGGGGGGGGGGGTGGGGGGGGGGGGGGGTGGGGGGGGGGGGGGGTGGGGGGGGGGGGGGGTGGGGGGGGGGGGGGGTGGGGGGGGGGGGGGGTGGGGGGGGGGGGGGGTGGGGGGGGGGGGGGGTGGGGGGGGGGGGGGGTGGGGGGGGGGGGGGGTGGGGGGGGGGGGGGGTGGGGGGGGGGGGGGGTGGGGGGGGGGGGGGGTGGGGGGGGGGGGGGGTGGGGGGGGGGGGGGGTGGGGGGGGGGGGGGGTGGGGGGGGGGGGGGGTGGGGGGGGGGGGGGGTGGGGGGGGGGGGGGGTGGGGGGGGGGGGGGGTGGGGGGGGGGGGGGGTGGGGGGGGGGGGGGGTGGGGGGGGGGGGGGGTGGGGGGGGGGGGGGGTGGGGGGGGGGGGGGGTGGGGGGGGGGGGGGGTGGGGGGGGGGGGGGGTGGGGGGGGGGGGGGGTGGGGGGGGGGGGGGGTGGGGGGGGGGGGGGGTGGGGGGGGGGGGGGGTGGGGGGGGGGGGGGGTGGGGGGGGGGGGGGGTGGGGGGGGGGGGGGGTGGGGGGGGGGGGGGGTGGGGGGGGGGGGGGGTGGGGGGGGGGGGGGGTGGGGGGGGGGGGGGGTGGGGGGGGGGGGGGGTGGGGGGGGGGGGGGGTGGGGGGGGGGGGGGGTGGGGGGGGGGGGGGGTGGGGGGGGGGGGGGGTGGGGGGGGGGGGGGGTGGGGGGGGGGGGGGGTGGGGGGGGGGGGGGGTGGGGGGGGGGGGGGGTGGGGGGGGGGGGGGGTGGGGGGGGGGGGGGGTGGGGGGGGGGGGGGGTGGGGGGGGGGGGGGGTGGGGGGGGGGGGGGGTGGGGGGGGGGGGGGGTGGGGGGGGGGGGGGGTGGGGGGGGGGGGGGGTGGGGGGGGGGGGGGGTGGGGGGGGGGGGGGGTGGGGGGGGGGGGGGGTGGGGGGGGGGGGGGGTGGGGGGGGGGGGGGGTGGGGGGGGGGGGGGGTGGGGGGGGGGGGGGGTGGGGGGGGGGGGGGGTGGGGGGGGGGGGGGGTGGGGGGGGGGGGGGGTGGGGGGGGGGGGGGGTGGGGGGGGGGGGGGGTGGGGGGGGGGGGGGGTGGGGGGGGGGGGGGGTGGGGGGGGGGGGGGGTGGGGGGGGGGGGGGGTGGGGGGGGGGGGGGGTGGGGGGGGGGGGGGGTGGGGGGGGGGGGGGGTGGGGGGGGGGGGGGGTGGGGGGGGGGGGGGGTGGGGGGGGGGGGGGGTGGGGGGGGGGGGGGGTGGGGGGGGGGGGGGGTGGGGGGGGGGGGGGGTGGGGGGGGGGGGGGGTGGGGGGGGGGGGGGGTGGGGGGGGGGGGGGGTGGGGGGGGGGGGGGGTGGGGGGGGGGGGGGGTGGGGGGGGGGGGGGGTGGGGGGGGGGGGGGGTGGGGGGGGGGGGGGGTGGGGGGGGGGGGGGGTGGGGGGGGGGGGGGGTGGGGGGGGGGGGGGGTGGGGGGGGGGGGGGGTGGGGGGGGGGGGGGGTGGGGGGGGGGGGGGGTGGGGGGGGGGGGGGGTGGGGGGGGGGGGGGGTGGGGGGGGGGGGGGGTGGGGGGGGGGGGGGGTGGGGGGGGGGGGGGGTGGGGGGGGGGGGGGGTGGGGGGGGGGGGGGGTGGGGGGGGGGGGGGGTGGGGGGGGGGGGGGGTGGGGGGGGGGGGGGGTGGGGGGGGGGGGGGGTGGGGGGGGGGGGGGGTGGGGGGGGGGGGGGGTGGGGGGGGGGGGGGGTGGGGGGGGGGGGGGGTGGGGGGGGGGGGGGGTGGGGGGGGGGGGGGGTGGGGGGGGGGGGGGGTGGGGGGGGGGGGGGGTGGGGGGGGGGGGGGGTGGGGGGGGGGGGGGGTGGGGGGGGGGGGGGGTGGGGGGGGGGGGGGGTGGGGGGGGGGGGGGGTGGGGGGGGGGGGGGGTGGGGGGGGGGGGGGGTGGGGGGGGGGGGGGGTGGGGGGGGGGGGGGGTGGGGGGGGGGGGGGGTGGGGGGGGGGGGGGGTGGGGGGGGGGGGGGGTGGGGGGGGGGGGGGGTGGGGGGGGGGGGGGGTGGGGGGGGGGGGGGGTGGGGGGGGGGGGGGGTGGGGGGGGGGGGGGGTGGGGGGGGGGGGGGGTGGGGGGGGGGGGGGGTGGGGGGGGGGGGGGGTGGGGGGGGGGGGGGGTGGGGGGGGGGGGGGGTGGGGGGGGGGGGGGGTGGGGGGGGGGGGGGGTGGGGGGGGGGGGGGGTGGGGGGGGGGGGGGGTGGGGGGGGGGGGGGGTGGGGGGGGGGGGGGGTGGGGGGGGGGGGGGGTGGGGGGGGGGGGGGGTGGGGGGGGGGGGGGGTGGGGGGGGGGGGGGGTGGGGGGGGGGGGGGGTGGGGGGGGGGGGGGGTGGGGGGGGGGGGGGGTGGGGGGGGGGGGGGGTGGGGGGGGGGGGGGGTGGGGGGGGGGGGGGGTGGGGGGGGGGGGGGGTGGGGGGGGGGGGGGGTGGGGGGGGGGGGGGGTGGGGGGGGGGGGGGGTGGGGGGGGGGGGGGGTGGGGGGGGGGGGGGGTGGGGGGGGGGGGGGGTGGGGGGGGGGGGGGGTGGGGGGGGGGGGGGGTGGGGGGGGGGGGGGGTGGGGGGGGGGGGGGGTGGGGGGGGGGGGGGGTGGGGGGGGGGGGGGGTGGGGGGGGGGGGGGGTGGGGGGGGGGGGGGGTGGGGGGGGGGGGGGGTGGGGGGGGGGGGGGGTGGGGGGGGGGGGGGGTGGGGGGGGGGGGGGGTGGGGGGGGGGGGGGGTGGGGGGGGGGGGGGGTGGGGGGGGGGGGGGGTGGGGGGGGGGGGGGGTGGGGGGGGGGGGGGGTGGGGGGGGGGGGGGGTGGGGGGGGGGGGGGGTGGGGGGGGGGGGGGGTGGGGGGGGGGGGGGGTGGGGGGGGGGGGGGGTGGGGGGGGGGGGGGGTGGGGGGGGGGGGGGGTGGGGGGGGGGGGGGGTGGGGGGGGGGGGGGGTGGGGGGGGGGGGGGGTGGGGGGGGGGGGGGGTGGGGGGGGGGGGGGGTGGGGGGGGGGGGGGGTGGGGGGGGGGGGGGGTGGGGGGGGGGGGGGGTGGGGGGGGGGGGGGGTGGGGGGGGGGGGGGGTGGGGGGGGGGGGGGGTGGGGGGGGGGGGGGGTGGGGGGGGGGGGGGGTGGGGGGGGGGGGGGGTGGGGGGGGGGGGGGGTGGGGGGGGGGGGGGGTGGGGGGGGGGGGGGGTGGGGGGGGGGGGGGGTGGGGGGGGGGGGGGGTGGGGGGGGGGGGGGGTGGGGGGGGGGGGGGGTGGGGGGGGGGGGGGGTGGGGGGGGGGGGGGGTGGGGGGGGGGGGGGGTGGGGGGGGGGGGGGGTGGGGGGGGGGGGGGGTGGGGGGGGGGGGGGGTGGGGGGGGGGGGGGGTGGGGGGGGGGGGGGGTGGGGGGGGGGGGGGGTGGGGGGGGGGGGGGGTGGGGGGGGGGGGGGGTGGGGGGGGGGGGGGGTGGGGGGGGGGGGGGGTGGGGGGGGGGGGGGGTGGGGGGGGGGGGGGGTGGGGGGGGGGGGGGGTGGGGGGGGGGGGGGGTGGGGGGGGGGGGGGGTGGGGGGGGGGGGGGGTGGGGGGGGGGGGGGGTGGGGGGGGGGGGGGGTGGGGGGGGGGGGGGGTGGGGGGGGGGGGGGGTGGGGGGGGGGGGGGGTGGGGGGGGGGGGGGGTGGGGGGGGGGGGGGGTGGGGGGGGGGGGGGGTGGGGGGGGGGGGGGGTGGGGGGGGGGGGGGGTGGGGGGGGGGGGGGGTGGGGGGGGGGGGGGGTGGGGGGGGGGGGGGGTGGGGGGGGGGGGGGGTGGGGGGGGGGGGGGGTGGGGGGGGGGGGGGGTGGGGGGGGGGGGGGGTGGGGGGGGGGGGGGGTGGGGGGGGGGGGGGGTGGGGGGGGGGGGGGGTGGGGGGGGGGGGGGGTGGGGGGGGGGGGGGGTGGGGGGGGGGGGGGGTGGGGGGGGGGGGGGGTGGGGGGGGGGGGGGGTGGGGGGGGGGGGGGGTGGGGGGGGGGGGGGGTGGGGGGGGGGGGGGGTGGGGGGGGGGGGGGGTGGGGGGGGGGGGGGGTGGGGGGGGGGGGGGGTGGGGGGGGGGGGGGGTGGGGGGGGGGGGGGGTGGGGGGGGGGGGGGGTGGGGGGGGGGGGGGGTGGGGGGGGGGGGGGGTGGGGGGGGGGGGGGGTGGGGGGGGGGGGGGGTGGGGGGGGGGGGGGGTGGGGGGGGGGGGGGGTGGGGGGGGGGGGGGGTGGGGGGGGGGGGGGGTGGGGGGGGGGGGGGGTGGGGGGGGGGGGGGGTGGGGGGGGGGGGGGGTGGGGGGGGGGGGGGGTGGGGGGGGGGGGGGGTGGGGGGGGGGGGGGGTGGGGGGGGGGGGGGGTGGGGGGGGGGGGGGGTGGGGGGGGGGGGGGGTGGGGGGGGGGGGGGGTGGGGGGGGGGGGGGGTGGGGGGGGGGGGGGGTGGGGGGGGGGGGGGGTGGGGGGGGGGGGGGGTGGGGGGGGGGGGGGGTGGGGGGGGGGGGGGGTGGGGGGGGGGGGGGGTGGGGGGGGGGGGGGGTGGGGGGGGGGGGGGGTGGGGGGGGGGGGGGGTGGGGGGGGGGGGGGGTGGGGGGGGGGGGGGGTGGGGGGGGGGGGGGGTGGGGGGGGGGGGGGGTGGGGGGGGGGGGGGGTGGGGGGGGGGGGGGGTGGGGGGGGGGGGGGGTGGGGGGGGGGGGGGGTGGGGGGGGGGGGGGGTGGGGGGGGGGGGGGGTGGGGGGGGGGGGGGGTGGGGGGGGGGGGGGGTGGGGGGGGGGGGGGGTGGGGGGGGGGGGGGGTGGGGGGGGGGGGGGGTGGGGGGGGGGGGGGGTGGGGGGGGGGGGGGGTGGGGGGGGGGGGGGGTGGGGGGGGGGGGGGGTGGGGGGGGGGGGGGGTGGGGGGGGGGGGGGGTGGGGGGGGGGGGGGGTGGGGGGGGGGGGGGGTGGGGGGGGGGGGGGGTGGGGGGGGGGGGGGGTGGGGGGGGGGGGGGGTGGGGGGGGGGGGGGGTGGGGGGGGGGGGGGGTGGGGGGGGGGGGGGGTGGGGGGGGGGGGGGGTGGGGGGGGGGGGGGGTGGGGGGGGGGGGGGGTGGGGGGGGGGGGGGGTGGGGGGGGGGGGGGGTGGGGGGGGGGGGGGGTGGGGGGGGGGGGGGGTGGGGGGGGGGGGGGGTGGGGGGGGGGGGGGGTGGGGGGGGGGGGGGGTGGGGGGGGGGGGGGGTGGGGGGGGGGGGGGGTGGGGGGGGGGGGGGGTGGGGGGGGGGGGGGGTGGGGGGGGGGGGGGGTGGGGGGGGGGGGGGGTGGGGGGGGGGGGGGGTGGGGGGGGGGGGGGGTGGGGGGGGGGGGGGGTGGGGGGGGGGGGGGGTGGGGGGGGGGGGGGGTGGGGGGGGGGGGGGGTGGGGGGGGGGGGGGGTGGGGGGGGGGGGGGGTGGGGGGGGGGGGGGGTGGGGGGGGGGGGGGGTGGGGGGGGGGGGGGGTGGGGGGGGGGGGGGGTGGGGGGGGGGGGGGGTGGGGGGGGGGGGGGGTGGGGGGGGGGGGGGGTGGGGGGGGGGGGGGGTGGGGGGGGGGGGGGGTGGGGGGGGGGGGGGGTGGGGGGGGGGGGGGGTGGGGGGGGGGGGGGGTGGGGGGGGGGGGGGGTGGGGGGGGGGGGGGGTGGGGGGGGGGGGGGGTGGGGGGGGGGGGGGGTGGGGGGGGGGGGGGGTGGGGGGGGGGGGGGGTGGGGGGGGGGGGGGGTGGGGGGGGGGGGGGGTGGGGGGGGGGGGGGGTGGGGGGGGGGGGGGGTGGGGGGGGGGGGGGGTGGGGGGGGGGGGGGGTGGGGGGGGGGGGGGGTGGGGGGGGGGGGGGGTGGGGGGGGGGGGGGGTGGGGGGGGGGGGGGGTGGGGGGGGGGGGGGGTGGGGGGGGGGGGGGGTGGGGGGGGGGGGGGGTGGGGGGGGGGGGGGGTGGGGGGGGGGGGGGGTGGGGGGGGGGGGGGGTGGGGGGGGGGGGGGGTGGGGGGGGGGGGGGGTGGGGGGGGGGGGGGGTGGGGGGGGGGGGGGGTGGGGGGGGGGGGGGGTGGGGGGGGGGGGGGGTGGGGGGGGGGGGGGGTGGGGGGGGGGGGGGGTGGGGGGGGGGGGGGGTGGGGGGGGGGGGGGGTGGGGGGGGGGGGGGGTGGGGGGGGGGGGGGGTGGGGGGGGGGGGGGGTGGGGGGGGGGGGGGGTGGGGGGGGGGGGGGGTGGGGGGGGGGGGGGGTGGGGGGGGGGGGGGGTGGGGGGGGGGGGGGGTGGGGGGGGGGGGGGGTGGGGGGGGGGGGGGGTGGGGGGGGGGGGGGGTGGGGGGGGGGGGGGGTGGGGGGGGGGGGGGGTGGGGGGGGGGGGGGGTGGGGGGGGGGGGGGGTGGGGGGGGGGGGGGGTGGGGGGGGGGGGGGGTGGGGGGGGGGGGGGGTGGGGGGGGGGGGGGGTGGGGGGGGGGGGGGGTGGGGGGGGGGGGGGGTGGGGGGGGGGGGGGGTGGGGGGGGGGGGGGGTGGGGGGGGGGGGGGGTGGGGGGGGGGGGGGGTGGGGGGGGGGGGGGGTGGGGGGGGGGGGGGGTGGGGGGGGGGGGGGGTGGGGGGGGGGGGGGGTGGGGGGGGGGGGGGGTGGGGGGGGGGGGGGGTGGGGGGGGGGGGGGGTGGGGGGGGGGGGGGGTGGGGGGGGGGGGGGGTGGGGGGGGGGGGGGGTGGGGGGGGGGGGGGGTGGGGGGGGGGGGGGGTGGGGGGGGGGGGGGGTGGGGGGGGGGGGGGGTGGGGGGGGGGGGGGGTGGGGGGGGGGGGGGGTGGGGGGGGGGGGGGGTGGGGGGGGGGGGGGGTGGGGGGGGGGGGGGGTGGGGGGGGGGGGGGGTGGGGGGGGGGGGGGGTGGGGGGGGGGGGGGGTGGGGGGGGGGGGGGGTGGGGGGGGGGGGGGGTGGGGGGGGGGGGGGGTGGGGGGGGGGGGGGGTGGGGGGGGGGGGGGGTGGGGGGGGGGGGGGGTGGGGGGGGGGGGGGGTGGGGGGGGGGGGGGGTGGGGGGGGGGGGGGGTGGGGGGGGGGGGGGGTGGGGGGGGGGGGGGGTGGGGGGGGGGGGGGGTGGGGGGGGGGGGGGGTGGGGGGGGGGGGGGGTGGGGGGGGGGGGGGGTGGGGGGGGGGGGGGGTGGGGGGGGGGGGGGGTGGGGGGGGGGGGGGGTGGGGGGGGGGGGGGGTGGGGGGGGGGGGGGGTGGGGGGGGGGGGGGGTGGGGGGGGGGGGGGGTGGGGGGGGGGGGGGGTGGGGGGGGGGGGGGGTGGGGGGGGGGGGGGGTGGGGGGGGGGGGGGGTGGGGGGGGGGGGGGGTGGGGGGGGGGGGGGGTGGGGGGGGGGGGGGGTGGGGGGGGGGGGGGGTGGGGGGGGGGGGGGGTGGGGGGGGGGGGGGGTGGGGGGGGGGGGGGGTGGGGGGGGGGGGGGGTGGGGGGGGGGGGGGGTGGGGGGGGGGGGGGGTGGGGGGGGGGGGGGGTGGGGGGGGGGGGGGGTGGGGGGGGGGGGGGGTGGGGGGGGGGGGGGGTGGGGGGGGGGGGGGGTGGGGGGGGGGGGGGGTGGGGGGGGGGGGGGGTGGGGGGGGGGGGGGGTGGGGGGGGGGGGGGGTGGGGGGGGGGGGGGGTGGGGGGGGGGGGGGGTGGGGGGGGGGGGGGGTGGGGGGGGGGGGGGGTGGGGGGGGGGGGGGGTGGGGGGGGGGGGGGGTGGGGGGGGGGGGGGGTGGGGGGGGGGGGGGGTGGGGGGGGGGGGGGGTGGGGGGGGGGGGGGGTGGGGGGGGGGGGGGGTGGGGGGGGGGGGGGGTGGGGGGGGGGGGGGGTGGGGGGGGGGGGGGGTGGGGGGGGGGGGGGGTGGGGGGGGGGGGGGGTGGGGGGGGGGGGGGGTGGGGGGGGGGGGGGGTGGGGGGGGGGGGGGGTGGGGGGGGGGGGGGGTGGGGGGGGGGGGGGGTGGGGGGGGGGGGGGGTGGGGGGGGGGGGGGGTGGGGGGGGGGGGGGGTGGGGGGGGGGGGGGGTGGGGGGGGGGGGGGGTGGGGGGGGGGGGGGGTGGGGGGGGGGGGGGGTGGGGGGGGGGGGGGGTGGGGGGGGGGGGGGGTGGGGGGGGGGGGGGGTGGGGGGGGGGGGGGGTGGGGGGGGGGGGGGGTGGGGGGGGGGGGGGGTGGGGGGGGGGGGGGGTGGGGGGGGGGGGGGGTGGGGGGGGGGGGGGGTGGGGGGGGGGGGGGGTGGGGGGGGGGGGGGGTGGGGGGGGGGGGGGGTGGGGGGGGGGGGGGGTGGGGGGGGGGGGGGGTGGGGGGGGGGGGGGGTGGGGGGGGGGGGGGGTGGGGGGGGGGGGGGGTGGGGGGGGGGGGGGGTGGGGGGGGGGGGGGGTGGGGGGGGGGGGGGGTGGGGGGGGGGGGGGGTGGGGGGGGGGGGGGGTGGGGGGGGGGGGGGGTGGGGGGGGGGGGGGGTGGGGGGGGGGGGGGGTGGGGGGGGGGGGGGGTGGGGGGGGGGGGGGGTGGGGGGGGGGGGGGGTGGGGGGGGGGGGGGGTGGGGGGGGGGGGGGGTGGGGGGGGGGGGGGGTGGGGGGGGGGGGGGGTGGGGGGGGGGGGGGGTGGGGGGGGGGGGGGGTGGGGGGGGGGGGGGGTGGGGGGGGGGGGGGGTGGGGGGGGGGGGGGGTGGGGGGGGGGGGGGGTGGGGGGGGGGGGGGGTGGGGGGGGGGGGGGGTGGGGGGGGGGGGGGGTGGGGGGGGGGGGGGGTGGGGGGGGGGGGGGGTGGGGGGGGGGGGGGGTGGGGGGGGGGGGGGGTGGGGGGGGGGGGGGGTGGGGGGGGGGGGGGGTGGGGGGGGGGGGGGGTGGGGGGGGGGGGGGGTGGGGGGGGGGGGGGGTGGGGGGGGGGGGGGGTGGGGGGGGGGGGGGGTGGGGGGGGGGGGGGGTGGGGGGGGGGGGGGGTGGGGGGGGGGGGGGGTGGGGGGGGGGGGGGGTGGGGGGGGGGGGGGGTGGGGGGGGGGGGGGGTGGGGGGGGGGGGGGGTGGGGGGGGGGGGGGGTGGGGGGGGGGGGGGGTGGGGGGGGGGGGGGGTGGGGGGGGGGGGGGGTGGGGGGGGGGGGGGGTGGGGGGGGGGGGGGGTGGGGGGGGGGGGGGGTGGGGGGGGGGGGGGGTGGGGGGGGGGGGGGGTGGGGGGGGGGGGGGGTGGGGGGGGGGGGGGGTGGGGGGGGGGGGGGGTGGGGGGGGGGGGGGGTGGGGGGGGGGGGGGGTGGGGGGGGGGGGGGGTGGGGGGGGGGGGGGGTGGGGGGGGGGGGGGGTGGGGGGGGGGGGGGGTGGGGGGGGGGGGGGGTGGGGGGGGGGGGGGGTGGGGGGGGGGGGGGGTGGGGGGGGGGGGGGGTGGGGGGGGGGGGGGGTGGGGGGGGGGGGGGGTGGGGGGGGGGGGGGGTGGGGGGGGGGGGGGGTGGGGGGGGGGGGGGGTGGGGGGGGGGGGGGGTGGGGGGGGGGGGGGGTGGGGGGGGGGGGGGGTGGGGGGGGGGGGGGGTGGGGGGGGGGGGGGGTGGGGGGGGGGGGGGGTGGGGGGGGGGGGGGGTGGGGGGGGGGGGGGGTGGGGGGGGGGGGGGGTGGGGGGGGGGGGGGGTGGGGGGGGGGGGGGGTGGGGGGGGGGGGGGGTGGGGGGGGGGGGGGGTGGGGGGGGGGGGGGGTGGGGGGGGGGGGGGGTGGGGGGGGGGGGGGGTGGGGGGGGGGGGGGGTGGGGGGGGGGGGGGGTGGGGGGGGGGGGGGGTGGGGGGGGGGGGGGGTGGGGGGGGGGGGGGGTGGGGGGGGGGGGGGGTGGGGGGGGGGGGGGGTGGGGGGGGGGGGGGGTGGGGGGGGGGGGGGGTGGGGGGGGGGGGGGGTGGGGGGGGGGGGGGGTGGGGGGGGGGGGGGGTGGGGGGGGGGGGGGGTGGGGGGGGGGGGGGGTGGGGGGGGGGGGGGGTGGGGGGGGGGGGGGGTGGGGGGGGGGGGGGGTGGGGGGGGGGGGGGGTGGGGGGGGGGGGGGGTGGGGGGGGGGGGGGGTGGGGGGGGGGGGGGGTGGGGGGGGGGGGGGGTGGGGGGGGGGGGGGGTGGGGGGGGGGGGGGGTGGGGGGGGGGGGGGGTGGGGGGGGGGGGGGGTGGGGGGGGGGGGGGGTGGGGGGGGGGGGGGGTGGGGGGGGGGGGGGGTGGGGGGGGGGGGGGGTGGGGGGGGGGGGGGGTGGGGGGGGGGGGGGGTGGGGGGGGGGGGGGGTGGGGGGGGGGGGGGGTGGGGGGGGGGGGGGGTGGGGGGGGGGGGGGGTGGGGGGGGGGGGGGGTGGGGGGGGGGGGGGGTGGGGGGGGGGGGGGGTGGGGGGGGGGGGGGGTGGGGGGGGGGGGGGGTGGGGGGGGGGGGGGGTGGGGGGGGGGGGGGGTGGGGGGGGGGGGGGGTGGGGGGGGGGGGGGGTGGGGGGGGGGGGGGGTGGGGGGGGGGGGGGGTGGGGGGGGGGGGGGGTGGGGGGGGGGGGGGGTGGGGGGGGGGGGGGGTGGGGGGGGGGGGGGGTGGGGGGGGGGGGGGGTGGGGGGGGGGGGGGGTGGGGGGGGGGGGGGGTGGGGGGGGGGGGGGGTGGGGGGGGGGGGGGGTGGGGGGGGGGGGGGGTGGGGGGGGGGGGGGGTGGGGGGGGGGGGGGGTGGGGGGGGGGGGGGGTGGGGGGGGGGGGGGGTGGGGGGGGGGGGGGGTGGGGGGGGGGGGGGGTGGGGGGGGGGGGGGGTGGGGGGGGGGGGGGGTGGGGGGGGGGGGGGGTGGGGGGGGGGGGGGGTGGGGGGGGGGGGGGGTGGGGGGGGGGGGGGGTGGGGGGGGGGGGGGGTGGGGGGGGGGGGGGGTGGGGGGGGGGGGGGGTGGGGGGGGGGGGGGGTGGGGGGGGGGGGGGGTGGGGGGGGGGGGGGGTGGGGGGGGGGGGGGGTGGGGGGGGGGGGGGGTGGGGGGGGGGGGGGGTGGGGGGGGGGGGGGGTGGGGGGGGGGGGGGGTGGGGGGGGGGGGGGGTGGGGGGGGGGGGGGGTGGGGGGGGGGGGGGGTGGGGGGGGGGGGGGGTGGGGGGGGGGGGGGGTGGGGGGGGGGGGGGGTGGGGGGGGGGGGGGGTGGGGGGGGGGGGGGGTGGGGGGGGGGGGGGGTGGGGGGGGGGGGGGGTGGGGGGGGGGGGGGGTGGGGGGGGGGGGGGGTGGGGGGGGGGGGGGGTGGGGGGGGGGGGGGGTGGGGGGGGGGGGGGGTGGGGGGGGGGGGGGGTGGGGGGGGGGGGGGGTGGGGGGGGGGGGGGGTGGGGGGGGGGGGGGGTGGGGGGGGGGGGGGGTGGGGGGGGGGGGGGGTGGGGGGGGGGGGGGGTGGGGGGGGGGGGGGGTGGGGGGGGGGGGGGGTGGGGGGGGGGGGGGGTGGGGGGGGGGGGGGGTGGGGGGGGGGGGGGGTGGGGGGGGGGGGGGGTGGGGGGGGGGGGGGGTGGGGGGGGGGGGGGGTGGGGGGGGGGGGGGGTGGGGGGGGGGGGGGGTGGGGGGGGGGGGGGGTGGGGGGGGGGGGGGGTGGGGGGGGGGGGGGGTGGGGGGGGGGGGGGGTGGGGGGGGGGGGGGGTGGGGGGGGGGGGGGGTGGGGGGGGGGGGGGGTGGGGGGGGGGGGGGGTGGGGGGGGGGGGGGGTGGGGGGGGGGGGGGGTGGGGGGGGGGGGGGGTGGGGGGGGGGGGGGGTGGGGGGGGGGGGGGGTGGGGGGGGGGGGGGGTGGGGGGGGGGGGGGGTGGGGGGGGGGGGGGGTGGGGGGGGGGGGGGGTGGGGGGGGGGGGGGGTGGGGGGGGGGGGGGGTGGGGGGGGGGGGGGGTGGGGGGGGGGGGGGGTGGGGGGGGGGGGGGGTGGGGGGGGGGGGGGGTGGGGGGGGGGGGGGGTGGGGGGGGGGGGGGGTGGGGGGGGGGGGGGGTGGGGGGGGGGGGGGGTGGGGGGGGGGGGGGGTGGGGGGGGGGGGGGGTGGGGGGGGGGGGGGGTGGGGGGGGGGGGGGGTGGGGGGGGGGGGGGGTGGGGGGGGGGGGGGGTGGGGGGGGGGGGGGGTGGGGGGGGGGGGGGGTGGGGGGGGGGGGGGGTGGGGGGGGGGGGGGGTGGGGGGGGGGGGGGGTGGGGGGGGGGGGGGGTGGGGGGGGGGGGGGGTGGGGGGGGGGGGGGGTGGGGGGGGGGGGGGGTGGGGGGGGGGGGGGGTGGGGGGGGGGGGGGGTGGGGGGGGGGGGGGGTGGGGGGGGGGGGGGGTGGGGGGGGGGGGGGGTGGGGGGGGGGGGGGGTGGGGGGGGGGGGGGGTGGGGGGGGGGGGGGGTGGGGGGGGGGGGGGGTGGGGGGGGGGGGGGGTGGGGGGGGGGGGGGGTGGGGGGGGGGGGGGGTGGGGGGGGGGGGGGGTGGGGGGGGGGGGGGGTGGGGGGGGGGGGGGGTGGGGGGGGGGGGGGGTGGGGGGGGGGGGGGGTGGGGGGGGGGGGGGGTGGGGGGGGGGGGGGGTGGGGGGGGGGGGGGGTGGGGGGGGGGGGGGGTGGGGGGGGGGGGGGGTGGGGGGGGGGGGGGGTGGGGGGGGGGGGGGGTGGGGGGGGGGGGGGGTGGGGGGGGGGGGGGGTGGGGGGGGGGGGGGGTGGGGGGGGGGGGGGGTGGGGGGGGGGGGGGGTGGGGGGGGGGGGGGGTGGGGGGGGGGGGGGGTGGGGGGGGGGGGGGGTGGGGGGGGGGGGGGGTGGGGGGGGGGGGGGGTGGGGGGGGGGGGGGGTGGGGGGGGGGGGGGGTGGGGGGGGGGGGGGGTGGGGGGGGGGGGGGGTGGGGGGGGGGGGGGGTGGGGGGGGGGGGGGGTGGGGGGGGGGGGGGGTGGGGGGGGGGGGGGGTGGGGGGGGGGGGGGGTGGGGGGGGGGGGGGGTGGGGGGGGGGGGGGGTGGGGGGGGGGGGGGGTGGGGGGGGGGGGGGGTGGGGGGGGGGGGGGGTGGGGGGGGGGGGGGGTGGGGGGGGGGGGGGGTGGGGGGGGGGGGGGGTGGGGGGGGGGGGGGGTGGGGGGGGGGGGGGGTGGGGGGGGGGGGGGGTGGGGGGGGGGGGGGGTGGGGGGGGGGGGGGGTGGGGGGGGGGGGGGGTGGGGGGGGGGGGGGGTGGGGGGGGGGGGGGGTGGGGGGGGGGGGGGGTGGGGGGGGGGGGGGGTGGGGGGGGGGGGGGGTGGGGGGGGGGGGGGGTGGGGGGGGGGGGGGGTGGGGGGGGGGGGGGGTGGGGGGGGGGGGGGGTGGGGGGGGGGGGGGGTGGGGGGGGGGGGGGGTGGGGGGGGGGGGGGGTGGGGGGGGGGGGGGGTGGGGGGGGGGGGGGGTGGGGGGGGGGGGGGGTGGGGGGGGGGGGGGGTGGGGGGGGGGGGGGGTGGGGGGGGGGGGGGGTGGGGGGGGGGGGGGGTGGGGGGGGGGGGGGGTGGGGGGGGGGGGGGGTGGGGGGGGGGGGGGGTGGGGGGGGGGGGGGGTGGGGGGGGGGGGGGGTGGGGGGGGGGGGGGGTGGGGGGGGGGGGGGGTGGGGGGGGGGGGGGGTGGGGGGGGGGGGGGGTGGGGGGGGGGGGGGGTGGGGGGGGGGGGGGGTGGGGGGGGGGGGGGGTGGGGGGGGGGGGGGGTGGGGGGGGGGGGGGGTGGGGGGGGGGGGGGGTGGGGGGGGGGGGGGGTGGGGGGGGGGGGGGGTGGGGGGGGGGGGGGGTGGGGGGGGGGGGGGGTGGGGGGGGGGGGGGGTGGGGGGGGGGGGGGGTGGGGGGGGGGGGGGGTGGGGGGGGGGGGGGGTGGGGGGGGGGGGGGGTGGGGGGGGGGGGGGGTGGGGGGGGGGGGGGGTGGGGGGGGGGGGGGGTGGGGGGGGGGGGGGGTGGGGGGGGGGGGGGGTGGGGGGGGGGGGGGGTGGGGGGGGGGGGGGGTGGGGGGGGGGGGGGGTGGGGGGGGGGGGGGGTGGGGGGGGGGGGGGGTGGGGGGGGGGGGGGGTGGGGGGGGGGGGGGGTGGGGGGGGGGGGGGGTGGGGGGGGGGGGGGGTGGGGGGGGGGGGGGGTGGGGGGGGGGGGGGGTGGGGGGGGGGGGGGGTGGGGGGGGGGGGGGGTGGGGGGGGGGGGGGGTGGGGGGGGGGGGGGGTGGGGGGGGGGGGGGGTGGGGGGGGGGGGGGGTGGGGGGGGGGGGGGGTGGGGGGGGGGGGGGGTGGGGGGGGGGGGGGGTGGGGGGGGGGGGGGGTGGGGGGGGGGGGGGGTGGGGGGGGGGGGGGGTGGGGGGGGGGGGGGGTGGGGGGGGGGGGGGGTGGGGGGGGGGGGGGGTGGGGGGGGGGGGGGGTGGGGGGGGGGGGGGGTGGGGGGGGGGGGGGGTGGGGGGGGGGGGGGGTGGGGGGGGGGGGGGGTGGGGGGGGGGGGGGGTGGGGGGGGGGGGGGGTGGGGGGGGGGGGGGGTGGGGGGGGGGGGGGGTGGGGGGGGGGGGGGGTGGGGGGGGGGGGGGGTGGGGGGGGGGGGGGGTGGGGGGGGGGGGGGGTGGGGGGGGGGGGGGGTGGGGGGGGGGGGGGGTGGGGGGGGGGGGGGGTGGGGGGGGGGGGGGGTGGGGGGGGGGGGGGGTGGGGGGGGGGGGGGGTGGGGGGGGGGGGGGGTGGGGGGGGGGGGGGGTGGGGGGGGGGGGGGGTGGGGGGGGGGGGGGGTGGGGGGGGGGGGGGGTGGGGGGGGGGGGGGGTGGGGGGGGGGGGGGGTGGGGGGGGGGGGGGGTGGGGGGGGGGGGGGGTGGGGGGGGGGGGGGGTGGGGGGGGGGGGGGGTGGGGGGGGGGGGGGGTGGGGGGGGGGGGGGGTGGGGGGGGGGGGGGGTGGGGGGGGGGGGGGGTGGGGGGGGGGGGGGGTGGGGGGGGGGGGGGGTGGGGGGGGGGGGGGGTGGGGGGGGGGGGGGGTGGGGGGGGGGGGGGGTGGGGGGGGGGGGGGGTGGGGGGGGGGGGGGGTGGGGGGGGGGGGGGGTGGGGGGGGGGGGGGGTGGGGGGGGGGGGGGGTGGGGGGGGGGGGGGGTGGGGGGGGGGGGGGGTGGGGGGGGGGGGGGGTGGGGGGGGGGGGGGGTGGGGGGGGGGGGGGGTGGGGGGGGGGGGGGGTGGGGGGGGGGGGGGGTGGGGGGGGGGGGGGGTGGGGGGGGGGGGGGGTGGGGGGGGGGGGGGGTGGGGGGGGGGGGGGGTGGGGGGGGGGGGGGGTGGGGGGGGGGGGGGGTGGGGGGGGGGGGGGGTGGGGGGGGGGGGGGGTGGGGGGGGGGGGGGGTGGGGGGGGGGGGGGGTGGGGGGGGGGGGGGGTGGGGGGGGGGGGGGGTGGGGGGGGGGGGGGGTGGGGGGGGGGGGGGGTGGGGGGGGGGGGGGGTGGGGGGGGGGGGGGGTGGGGGGGGGGGGGGGTGGGGGGGGGGGGGGGTGGGGGGGGGGGGGGGTGGGGGGGGGGGGGGGTGGGGGGGGGGGGGGGTGGGGGGGGGGGGGGGTGGGGGGGGGGGGGGGTGGGGGGGGGGGGGGGTGGGGGGGGGGGGGGGTGGGGGGGGGGGGGGGTGGGGGGGGGGGGGGGTGGGGGGGGGGGGGGGTGGGGGGGGGGGGGGGTGGGGGGGGGGGGGGGTGGGGGGGGGGGGGGGTGGGGGGGGGGGGGGGTGGGGGGGGGGGGGGGTGGGGGGGGGGGGGGGTGGGGGGGGGGGGGGGTGGGGGGGGGGGGGGGTGGGGGGGGGGGGGGGTGGGGGGGGGGGGGGGTGGGGGGGGGGGGGGGTGGGGGGGGGGGGGGGTGGGGGGGGGGGGGGGTGGGGGGGGGGGGGGGTGGGGGGGGGGGGGGGTGGGGGGGGGGGGGGGTGGGGGGGGGGGGGGGTGGGGGGGGGGGGGGGTGGGGGGGGGGGGGGGTGGGGGGGGGGGGGGGTGGGGGGGGGGGGGGGTGGGGGGGGGGGGGGGTGGGGGGGGGGGGGGGTGGGGGGGGGGGGGGGTGGGGGGGGGGGGGGGTGGGGGGGGGGGGGGGTGGGGGGGGGGGGGGGTGGGGGGGGGGGGGGGTGGGGGGGGGGGGGGGTGGGGGGGGGGGGGGGTGGGGGGGGGGGGGGGTGGGGGGGGGGGGGGGTGGGGGGGGGGGGGGGTGGGGGGGGGGGGGGGTGGGGGGGGGGGGGGGTGGGGGGGGGGGGGGGTGGGGGGGGGGGGGGGTGGGGGGGGGGGGGGGTGGGGGGGGGGGGGGGTGGGGGGGGGGGGGGGTGGGGGGGGGGGGGGGTGGGGGGGGGGGGGGGTGGGGGGGGGGGGGGGTGGGGGGGGGGGGGGGTGGGGGGGGGGGGGGGTGGGGGGGGGGGGGGGTGGGGGGGGGGGGGGGTGGGGGGGGGGGGGGGTGGGGGGGGGGGGGGGTGGGGGGGGGGGGGGGTGGGGGGGGGGGGGGGTGGGGGGGGGGGGGGGTGGGGGGGGGGGGGGGTGGGGGGGGGGGGGGGTGGGGGGGGGGGGGGGTGGGGGGGGGGGGGGGTGGGGGGGGGGGGGGGTGGGGGGGGGGGGGGGTGGGGGGGGGGGGGGGTGGGGGGGGGGGGGGGTGGGGGGGGGGGGGGGTGGGGGGGGGGGGGGGTGGGGGGGGGGGGGGGTGGGGGGGGGGGGGGGTGGGGGGGGGGGGGGGTGGGGGGGGGGGGGGGTGGGGGGGGGGGGGGGTGGGGGGGGGGGGGGGTGGGGGGGGGGGGGGGTGGGGGGGGGGGGGGGTGGGGGGGGGGGGGGGTGGGGGGGGGGGGGGGTGGGGGGGGGGGGGGGTGGGGGGGGGGGGGGGTGGGGGGGGGGGGGGGTGGGGGGGGGGGGGGGTGGGGGGGGGGGGGGGTGGGGGGGGGGGGGGGTGGGGGGGGGGGGGGGTGGGGGGGGGGGGGGGTGGGGGGGGGGGGGGGTGGGGGGGGGGGGGGGTGGGGGGGGGGGGGGGTGGGGGGGGGGGGGGGTGGGGGGGGGGGGGGGTGGGGGGGGGGGGGGGTGGGGGGGGGGGGGGGTGGGGGGGGGGGGGGGTGGGGGGGGGGGGGGGTGGGGGGGGGGGGGGGTGGGGGGGGGGGGGGGTGGGGGGGGGGGGGGGTGGGGGGGGGGGGGGGTGGGGGGGGGGGGGGGTGGGGGGGGGGGGGGGTGGGGGGGGGGGGGGGTGGGGGGGGGGGGGGGTGGGGGGGGGGGGGGGTGGGGGGGGGGGGGGGTGGGGGGGGGGGGGGGTGGGGGGGGGGGGGGGTGGGGGGGGGGGGGGGTGGGGGGGGGGGGGGGTGGGGGGGGGGGGGGGTGGGGGGGGGGGGGGGTGGGGGGGGGGGGGGGTGGGGGGGGGGGGGGGTGGGGGGGGGGGGGGGTGGGGGGGGGGGGGGGTGGGGGGGGGGGGGGGTGGGGGGGGGGGGGGGTGGGGGGGGGGGGGGGTGGGGGGGGGGGGGGGTGGGGGGGGGGGGGGGTGGGGGGGGGGGGGGGTGGGGGGGGGGGGGGGTGGGGGGGGGGGGGGGTGGGGGGGGGGGGGGGTGGGGGGGGGGGGGGGTGGGGGGGGGGGGGGGTGGGGGGGGGGGGGGGTGGGGGGGGGGGGGGGTGGGGGGGGGGGGGGGTGGGGGGGGGGGGGGGTGGGGGGGGGGGGGGGTGGGGGGGGGGGGGGGTGGGGGGGGGGGGGGGTGGGGGGGGGGGGGGGTGGGGGGGGGGGGGGGTGGGGGGGGGGGGGGGTGGGGGGGGGGGGGGGTGGGGGGGGGGGGGGGTGGGGGGGGGGGGGGGTGGGGGGGGGGGGGGGTGGGGGGGGGGGGGGGTGGGGGGGGGGGGGGGTGGGGGGGGGGGGGGGTGGGGGGGGGGGGGGGTGGGGGGGGGGGGGGGTGGGGGGGGGGGGGGGTGGGGGGGGGGGGGGGTGGGGGGGGGGGGGGGTGGGGGGGGGGGGGGGTG
Source organism: Sphaerodactylus townsendi (assembly GCF_021028975.2). Lineage (NCBI taxonomy): Eukaryota > Metazoa > Chordata > Lepidosauria > Squamata > Sphaerodactylidae > Sphaerodactylus > Sphaerodactylus townsendi. The sequence goes on along the minus strand of NC_059430.1, from coordinate 1,887,318 downwards.
GGGGGGGGGGGGGGTGGGGGGGGGGGGGGGTGGGGGGGGGGGGGGGTGGGGGGGGGGGGGGGTGGGGGGGGGGGGGGGTGGGGGGGGGGGGGGGTGGGGGGGGGGGGGGGTGGGGGGGGGGGGGGGTGGGGGGGGGGGGGGGTGGGGGGGGGGGGGGGTGGGGGGGGGGGGGGGTGGGGGGGGGGGGGGGTGGGGGGGGGGGGGGGTGGGGGGGGGGGGGGGTGGGGGGGGGGGGGGGTGGGGGGGGGGGGGGGTGGGGGGGGGGGGGGGTGGGGGGGGGGGGGGGTGGGGGGGGGGGGGGGTGGGGGGGGGGGGGGGTGGGGGGGGGGGGGGGTGGGGGGGGGGGGGGGTGGGGGGGGGGGGGGGTGGGGGGGGGGGGGGGTGGGGGGGGGGGGGGGTGGGGGGGGGGGGGGGTGGGGGGGGGGGGGGGTGGGGGGGGGGGGGGGTGGGGGGGGGGGGGGGTGGGGGGGGGGGGGGGTGGGGGGGGGGGGGGGTGGGGGGGGGGGGGGGGGGGGGGGGGGGGGTGTGGGGGGGGGGGGGGCTGGGGGGGGGGGGGGGGGGGGGGGGGGGGGGGTGGGGGGGGGGGGGGGGGGGGGGGGGGGGGGGGGGTGCCCCCCCCGGGGGGGGGGGGGGGGCGGGGGGGGGGGGGGGGGGGGGGGGGGGGGTGGCGGGGGGGGGGGGGGGGGGGGGGCGGCGGGTGGGGGGGGGGGGGGGGGGGGGGGGGGGGGGGTGGGATGGCAGGGGCTGATGGGAATTGTAGTCCATAACATCTGGAGTGCCAAAGGTTCGCCACCACGGCTCTAGAGTCTGAGGGAAGAAACTTGTCTCTGGACGGTTGTCCGTTAGAGCTCTTGTTTCTGTGTACAAAATAATAAGGGTTTCTGTAGATTAGGGCTTTTGGGGCCTTGCTAACTCCCCGAAACTCCAACCTTCCTAATCGTGGTTATTTCTTGGGCAGGCCAGTCCTGAGAGCCCCCAGCCATAGCATGGTGACAGTGAGGTGGCTCAGATGGGCTTCCTGTGGACATTCAACTTGGAAACTGATTGTCGTCTTCTTCTTTCCCCACACCCGGAAGATTATTTCATCACTTCAACAATAACCCCGGATCCCCAATCACAAAGGACAATGAACTCTGAAAAGAGGTGGTGATGGCCACTCACATGGAGAGCTTTAAAAGGGGCTTGGACAGATTTATGGAGGAAAAGTCAATCTATGGCTACCAATCTTGATCCTCCTTGATCTGAATTGCAAATGCCTTAATAGTCCAGGTGCTCGGGAGCAGCAGCAGCAGCAGAAGGCCATTGCTTTCACCTCCTGCAGCGAGCTCCCAGCGTACCTGAGGGCCACTGCGAGCAGCAGAGTGCTGGACTAGATGGACTCTGGTCTGATCCAGCAGGCTCCTTCTTACGTTCTCACATTCTTAAGTGTCGGATTGTACATCGCCTAGAGCCCTTTGGGGGTGAGCAGTATAGCAAAACTAATAATAAATAAATAAAAATAATTAAACTGATATGAGTAGTTATTGGCTTCGGAGCAAGGCAGTGCTCACCTGGTGGTCTTAGGCCTGCTTGTGGCGCGGGGCCCACACTTTTTATTGTGTTTTTATAAGGGCTTGTTTATATTACATGTCAAGAGATGGTTGTCTTTGTCTAACTCAGTTTTACAGTTTAAAAGTCAGCATTTGGACAGGTCACAAACACTGAACCATATTCTGCTTCCTGATCTTACCTCAGTGCGAAGAGTGACATGTGGGGGGGGGGGGGGGGGGGAACAGTGTCCCATGTCAAAGGTTTCCCAAACCCAGAAGGAGATCTTTGTATTTCAAAGCAATCTGACTTGAACTGCCACCAGCCAGGTCATCAGATACCTTCTCATCTTTCCGTGAATCATATTTCTAATCACGTCCTTGATTGGTTTACACTAATCAGGGCCAGTGGTCCAGTTTCCTATAAAATCGTCTATGGCCCCAGACCTATTTGCCTCCGAATGGTATCAACTTCTCAAATCAAAAATGTACTCAATAGGTTTATTGCTTGAAGATCTCCGTATGCTGGCACCCAGAGAGATTTTCCGAACCTTAAAAAGTAGACTTCTAGAACAGGAATATCATATCTTGTTGGGCCAAGCAAATAACTCATGCTCACCCCTCTCTGTCGGAATAATACCGAAGTACGGCGAAATAGCTAAATATCTTGAATTATTAACTGAACTCCCAAATGAGATGGATCATCACAAGGGCCAGATCCAATACCTTCCCATCTGCCATTAGAAAGGGTCGTTCCTACGGTCCATCCCTCTCCAGGATTGGGTTTGTCCCTCAATACCCGTAAAAAAATCAAGTGGAGACTTCCTTGCTCACATTATTCTTGACTGTCTGAGATATGTGGGCATTAGGAATTTCTCTCCCAGGCTGGCCCTAGACAAATCTGAAAGTGACTCTGACTGTTCTGTTGTGGAGCTTCTGTTAAACAACACAGATGTCGTGCTCTTGGAAAAAGTAGCAACATTTCTTTTACAAGTGACAGAACTTTCTAAGTGCGTACACTGCTATATACAGTCCTCCTGTCTGGCGCCTTTGAATGTACCCTTGATTTGTATTTTCAAAAAAATGCTCCCGCAACGCCGGTAGAACCTATTTTTAAATGCCAAATAAAGGTTGTTGTTGTTGTTGTAAAGTCTACGGCCATCTGGAGCGTGACCCTTGATGCCATCAGGAACAGCAATGAGATTGAAGACATCTTGTGGCATCGCCCACCTGATACCTTCCTGTGTGACAAACTGCCTGCCCATCACGGATTTAAGTGTCTGCTAGGAAGGCAGGCTGTGATTTTAATGCACCTACTTGACTTATATTTAAGTTCGAATCTGCTTGGCGTCTCTTCTGACAAGTTGGCTGCTTTTTATTGATGTGTTCTGCAAAATGTGTAAGAATCCATCAACGGAAGTTCCAGCTGAGCTACCAACAGGGGCTTCATTCCAGCCGAGAGTCCCAGGATAGGGGAATGAAATCATCCAGGTGGATTGAAAAACCCAGTGCCTTTGCATTGTAAGTCATCTTGACTTCCACAAGGGAGAAAGGCAACTTATGGATGTTTGACAGACGGGCGGACGGACGGACGGACGGACGGACGGAGGGTTGGGTGCTGTGTGGTTTCCAGGCTGTATGTCCGTGTTCTAGCAGTTCTCTCCTGACGTTTTGCCTGCTGCTAGAGAGAATGCTGCTAGAATGCCATGTCTGAAACCACACAGCACCCAAGTGATTCCGGCTGTGAAAGCCTTCAACAATACAAAGAAAGAAAGACAGACAGACAGACAGACAGACATGGAGGTTCTATTTAAGTACAAAGATTGACAGCATTTGTTTGACCTCCATTTCAAGCCCTCTGAGTCAGTAACTGTCACTATGCTGTAGCCGGCAGCTCCCAGAAGACACATTTACAGGTTTATTTGTTTGCTTGTGCTGTGTGAAGATGTACTTTTTTCCTTCTGCCATGAATCTAGAACCGGTCAGTTTCATCGTATGCCTTCAAGCCCTACTATTTGGGGAGAAGAAGAAGAAAAGGTCCCTTTGCCACTTCCTCCGCACCATCAGCTTCTGCAGTGCCCCATTTTCAAACAGAAAACCTCAGACTCACCAGCCTTTCCTCCCCGGAACACGGCAGCCAGCCCCTCAAACGCCTCTCTGAAGCACGTCTCATAGTTCTGTGGTATCTTTTCTTTAGGCACAGCAGAGTATTCCAAATGTAGCCACATTATACATCTAATGCAAAGACATTGTGAACCGGGTTGTTTTGTGTTCCCAAGTTTCTCCTTATTAACAAGTGGTGGTGAGACGAATGGAAGGCAAGACTTCTGTCTGTTTCTTGCTTTCATAATCCTGCAATCTTCTATGTGAAATGCAACCAGTAATTATTGTTTAAGTGGATAAATAGAGTTTATGTGGTCTATTACATCTGCGAGATACTACCTCTTATTGAAAGAGAAATTAACAGAACACCCATTTGTGACGCCCATCCTCGAATAATATGAAGGAGTTTGTCTGCCCCCCAAGTGGCCCCCAATAATAGGCTGGACGAAATCTGCCCGTGTGGTTGCCGGTTCTCCTCAACCCGCGGCTGCCGCCGCTTAGAAATGGGCCATTAGGGATTCTCTCCAGATTCTACCCAAACGTTGGAGGAAATAAAACAGATTGATGAATATTTTATTCCAGTTAGTGTGGATGTAAATGCTCTTCAACAAGCCAGTCTCCACACCCTAAGGCATTAGCAGTTACCGACAACACCCAACAGCGCAGCAAACCACCAACTCGCTCTCTCAAATGGCTTCAAAGCAGCCAATATGTTGGGCAAAAATTTATCTCCCTTTGATGAAAAGTCCCTTCTAGTAGCAAATTAAGGGAACAGCATCGTCCCCTGAAGAGCCAGTTCTTTCACCGAGCATTTTGACAAGCTGTTTAGACTTTCTGGTAATAACGGAACTTGGTGAATAAACCAAGCCAGCGCGAATGATGCAGAGATGCTGAAGCTGTGAAGGCCGGGGAGGGAAGGAGCGCGTTAATGCGAGTTTCTGTTGTACTAAAATTAAAAACAGCCAGATATAAACTCTGAATTCAACGGCTGCGCTAATGCAACCGGTTTTAGCCCATCAGCAAAAAGGGAATGTCACAGTCTCATTACACAATAATATCATCACCCGCCATTGGAGGGCCTCGAGTGCCCAAAACGCCTCGATTACGGGGGCACACTGTCGGAAAAGGGTCTCTCACGCACCCTCGACTCATCTCTCCTTCCAAAGCGTGGATTTGGAGAAATCCGTTGAGATTGCAAGACCTCCTGGCTCCAATGTGTACGTGCAATTTTGCAATATCCCCTGCTCAAATCCCCCTGCGCTTTTCACCCCGTCCATTGTATTGTGGTTTCCCCTGCCCGCTCGTCTGCCTTGCTCGTTTTTCCTCTTGTAAACTGTCAATAAAAGGGCCAGTAAAAAAACGGGACGGCAGGGTTGTCCCCTGCATCTCTCACTGGCTGAAACGACATGCTGTCTCCGTTGCTGTAAGACAACACCCCCGCAAGTGGGCAACCAGGAAAAGCCCCGCGTCAGCCTCCAGAAGGTCACTCAGAGATGCATGCACTAAATATCTCAGCAGCGTTTTAAAGGAATTCTCGGCATCTAAGAGCCGCGCACACATCTCTAGAGTTCATTTGGAGATGCAGGAGCCTGCGGAAAACCGAATTGATCCAAATTCGCACAAGTAGGTTGGGCCCTCTGTCTTGAAACCTTTTGATTCACAGACCTTATAGATCTCGGTCACCAGGGGTTTTGCACAGCTTCAGCAAAGCTTTTCCAACACAGAAATGCGAGCACAAACACTCCAGCCGTCGGCTGCAGTCTCTCTTCTTTGTTGCTTGACATTTGGATTTTTTTTCACCATTCCCAAATCTTTTGCTTCCTAATTTGAGTCCTCTGTTCACAACTTCCTTCTTTGCAATCTCCAAGATGCCCGCCCGTGCCCCTGACCAGGGTAGCCAGAGGTGGGATCCAGCAGGTTCTCACAGGTTCACCCCTGGAGAGAATGCAGACATCAATCATTTGTGTGTACCGAGGGGGTTACTCATTGGGGATTTTGCTTCGTGATTTTTGCCTTAGTTACGCCCCTCCTCTCAGCAGTAGTGCGCAGAACTTGAAGCAGTCTAGCAGGAGGTGCACTGGTGTGCGTGGCAGCCTGCGCCTGCGTGCATTTGTTTCCCACCCAAGGAATGCTCCTTGCCACAGCCCCGGCCAGGAATGTCTCCCGGCCTCCTGGAATGCGTCTCGGCCATGCCCCCCGGGCCGTGCCCCTGCTCCAGCCCTCAGCATAATTCGGCACTACGCCACAGTTTGAATCCCACCACCATGGGAACCTGTTACTAAAATTTTTGGATCCCACCATTGAGGGTAGCCCACGCTAATCCAATCTTGTCAGATCTCTGCAGTTAAGTGGGATCAGCCCTGGTTAGAATTTGGATGGGAGGACACCAAGGAAGTCCAGAGTGGCTAAGCAAAGGCAAGCAACGCCAAACGGTCACGCGGCCGCTCGCCCAGCAGTTTCTTGTCCGCCGAGAAATGCTGCTTCAAAGAGAGGTCTGCAAAAATCATGGAAGTTTCTCTCTCTGAGACCCAGCTGGGGCCAAGATGTCTGCAGCTTCAAAGCATGAGAGGAAAAAGACGGGAGGCTGACCCAGGGGCCGGTCAGGCCATTAGGCATAAGAACATAAGAACATAAGAACTAGCCTGCTGGATCAGACCAGAGTCCATCTAGTCCAGAATTCTGAACCAGGCTCACCTGGCTCAAGGCCGCAAAATCCAGGAAGGCGTTTGGCCTGCATATTCCACTTTCTTAGGCCCCAAGTGCAGAAGAGAATCAGGGCCTCATTAGGACAACTCACCTGTTCGCCATCACCAACATCCCTCCAAGTCACCCGCCATTACCTGTGAGACTTCAGTCCAAAACAGAGAAACTGTATAAGCATAAGCATAAGCATTTTATTGTCATTGCACACGCACAACGAAATTTACAGCAGCATTCCTCGATGCCCACAATTTCAGACTCATACCCTCGTCACCCCTCACTTTCCCCTTCCTTCACCCATCCCTACACAGCCCCAAACACATCAACACGAAGCCGTGGAGTTCAGCGTAGCCACAGCTCTAGAGTAGAAGCTGTCTCTAAGCCTCTTTGTCCTAGTTTTGGTAGACCTGTATCATCAGCCGGATGGCAACAGTTCAAAAAGAGAGTGTGCTGGATGAGACGGGTTTCTCAGAATATTTTGGGCTTTAGGCTTCGGGAATTATAGAAGTTCTTCCAAGCGAGGGGAGAGAGGCAAGCCGATAATCCTTCTGTGCAGGAGTGATCACCCTTTGAGCGCCTTTTCCCATCTGCCCCTGTGCAACTGGAGAACCATACACAGATGCAGTAGGTTAAGACACTCTCTATAAGCACAGCCAAAAGGACACCAGGAGTTTTCCATTCAGTTGTTGCTTCCTTAAAAGTCTCAGATAGTACAGTCTTTGCTGGGCCTTCTAAACCACCACGGCAGTCTGTACGCCCCGGGTCAAGTCCTCCTTAATCATAACGCCCAGAAATTTAAAATTAGCCACCCGCTCTACTTGATCTCCATTTATAGTCAAGGGCTGAATGTAGATGTTGTTTCATAGCCTTTTATTGGGAAACCAAAAGATCAGAACAAGCAATAATAGATGATTCTAAAGAAGAGTCACAAGGCAATGCTTCGGGCTTACATTCCCTGCCTCACGCCACGGCCAAAAGGCTTAACCCCACCCCCCTTACTACCACCAGAATAAAAGCGAGAGAACACAGAGGGAAATTGGTTCGAAAGCACAAGGTACAAGGGTGAGGACGGCATTTCACACTGCAGGATAGTGGTTTGAGCTAAACCAGACCCTCAAGGACAACTGGAAGAAACAGGAGATAGCTGACGCCTGGGTGAGGAGAAGCATCCATCACTCCGGACTCCCCTCCCTGCTGGCAGAATTGGGGCCATTCTGACATGACCCTTCAGAGGAACCCTTGGCCTCTGGGGCCTCAGAGAAAGAGCCGGGGCTCCGGATCCCAGGCACAGGATGTGGGAACAGCGTCCGGCCCACGAGCCAACGCCCTCCGTGAGGGGCCGTGTTTTTGCAAGGTGGGGAGAAATTAATGGCTCAGCCGCGTGGTGGCGAGCCTTTGGCACTCCAGATGTTATGGACTACAATTCCCATCACCCCCTTCCAGCATGGCCAATTGGGCCACTGCGAGTAGCAGAGAGCTGGACTAGATGGACTCTGGTCTGATCCAGCTGGCTTGTTCTTATGTTCTTATATAGTCCATAACATCTGGAGTGCCAAAGGTTCGCCACCACTGGCCTGGGGCAAGAAAGGGTGAGCGCTCCTCCTGGTGGGGAATTCTGACCCCATGGGAGTCGGGGCTCACCAGCCAGGAATCGGACCTCCTCAAAGGTGCAGAGAAGTTGTCACTCGAAGAATTCCGTTGAGCATCGATAATAACACAAAAGGAGAGAGTCTATCCCACCAGAAGGTCAGGCAAGAGCCTCTCTCTGAACAGTCAGCTACAGACAATGACGTGGTGAAGCAGAAACGGTGCCAGACAGACATGCTGACACTGACAGCTGGCAGCTGCTGCTTCCTTTATCAGCGAAGGCTTTGGGACTTCTTGGCTTGTTTACTCCTGAGCGCGGACATCAAATGACCTGCTCAGCACTGGCCGATTACGCACAAGGCAGCTGCTGCGCAGTGGGGGGCAAATGTGTGTCGCCACAAGATTTCTTGTACGGACGTATTCCCTCAAGCCCGCTTTCACTTTCTATTCTTCCTGCGGCAAGCAAGGCCACTTCTAACGGGAATTTAATTTGGCTTTGCAGCCAGAACAGTCAGATTTGCCAGTCAGTCCAGCTGGGCCCCAGACCTCTGCCCACAGCCTGCCCTCTGCCCACAGCCTGCCAGCCTAGTCCCTCTGCCCACAGCCTGCCAGCCTAGTCCCACCCCCTCCCAAACTCCCCCCTCGCCCTCCTTCCTGTTCCCAGCTGCTCCCCGCTTCTCTAGATGCTTGTATCAACAACAACAAAACAAACAAACAAAGAACCTTTAATGGCATAACAACATTAAATACATAGATCCACTTAACCCAATAGAGGGAAGCTAAAATAAATGGGCAGGTAGAGAAGGCTGATGTTCAGGATTTGCTCCTAAAGCGTTGTTTTATATACAGGGCCAAAAAATTTGGTGAGGACTGCATCGTTTTTACATCACTACTGGAGAGCTGTCCAACAGAAAGTGTGATCTTTTGCAAATCAGATGCATACTCTTTTTGGAGGTAGCAGAGGTGACAGGTGTTTTGACTCTAGGTCCTGTGTGTAGTGGACAGTAAAAGTAGAATATGATCTGAGTAGAGTTCGGCTACACAGTTCCCATTGCATATGCATAGCCTTAGGTGGTAAGGGGTTTTAATGTATCTCCCTGTCGATACGGCTGATGGAAGGGCATTGCAACGGGCCAGCATCATTGCTCTACGGAGCCTGGGCACGGTTATCTGGTGCAGGCGCATTGAGCCCCCCCCTTATTACCAGTGTAGGTGATGCCTAGAGCTAAAGCGAGAGCAAGTCCTGGAAGCCTTTTCGAGAAGGTCTGACGTTCCTGGTCAAACAACCTTCTCCTCAGAAGCTGGAAAGTCTCTTTAGAAGGTAGCATGGCCAAATAATCCAAAGAGTAGCCTAATTGGTTGATTTTTGTTTCTATAATGCCCCACCATTCCGAGTGGCAAGAAGTCTTGAGGGCTTTATATGACAAGGAGGCTTTTTATGCTTGTATCAATACATCGATACCGTAATAACAGAGAGCCTGCTTTTGCAAAGGGACAGCAGGAGCAGGGACTCTTTCTGGCTCCATCTCCCCTCCCCCGCTCTGCTTCTGCCCTCCCCAATGATTGGGAAGGCATTTTGAAAACTTTCTTTCAGACAAGCTTCTATTTTAACAGCAAGTCTCTCTCTTGCAGCAGCAGTGAAAGAGAGAGAATGTATGTCTCTGTGTGTGTGTGCGTGAGGGGAGGGGAAGAGTATATCAGCAAGATCTGCGCCTTTAAGAGAAGTTGATGGGTGAAGTTAAGAGAAGCAGCAAAAGGAGTGGCTGGTTGAGACATTCGAGAAAGCAGGCATTTTGCCAGTGGTGGTGAAATGCACTTCCAGAGGTTATGGATCTGCTACTATTCCCATCTGGCCCTGCCAGCCATTCCGGAAGGGGCTGATGGGAATTGTAGTCCATAACATCTGGAGTGCCAAAGGTTCACCACCACGGCACTAGGCCATCTCCGCACATGTAAACAGAGAAACATGAGGAGAACCCTCTGCAAGCCCACTGCACAGAGAAGAGCCCCAAGGCAAGCGTTCCCTGCATAACCAGCCACTGACTAATGTTCTGACAGGAAAAGCAAACAAGGTCCAGCAACGTGAGCAGAATGATAGTTGAATGCATGGCTATGTGCAAAGTTCACTGTAGCCAGAGACCATGTGATGGTTCACTCAGTTTGGTTGGCTCTGGCCAACTTCTCAGGGCTGCTTCCTTATTCTCCCCCGCTCTGTGGCAGCCAGACCAGGGGTCAAAGTTGGGACAGGAAAGACCAGCGCAATGGGAAAGTAGAGCTGCACATGCATCTGCCACAAGGAAAGGGCTGCTTGGGGCGTGTTTCACAACCACATCGGTGGTTGTGGCTGCGGATTCTGATCCTCGGCATCTCCAGCCGAAAAGGACCCGGCAGCAGGCAGTGGTGGGATCCAAAAAATTTTAGTAACAGGTTCCCATGGTGGTGGGATTCAAACTGGCGGCGTCACGCCCATGTGGCTGGGCGTAAGCACAACGGGTGTAATGGCCGGACATTCCAGTGGGCGTGAGCATTCCTAAGCTGGCCAGTGGCAAGGACGCAGCCAAGCGCCAGTCCTGTTAGGGCAGGAAACGAATGCACGCAGGCGCAGGCTGCCAATGTTGGGATAAGTGCTCCTGGTAGCTGGTAGTGATTATCCCTATTCGTGAGTTAGCAGAGCGGGCACGGGTGGCTAGAACACAGCAGAAGCCTTCCCATCTCGCGGTAAGCGCGCAAGTGCGTGATGGATCCCAATGTGTGGCAAGTTTACACAAAAGAAAGTCGGAGTCAGTTATAGTTTCTAGTCTAATAAAAAAGAGTATTTATTAGTGAACTCCATTCTTGATAGAAAGGTAGGGTAGATAGAGTCACTCAAGTCTTAATCTAGCTGGATGGAGATGCCGCGATGAGCATCCATCCAGTATCTACGCGCGGTAGGAAGAAGCGTAGAGAAGGGGTCGACAGTCGGAAGGAAGGAAGTCCCTGAGAGTATCAGTCTAACATCAAAGCGGGATAGAACCAGCATGATGGAGTAAAGGTGTCAAATCCCTGAAGTCCCTATCTAGCCACCAGCTCTAAAGCAAAACCCCGCCCTGAAGTTTGATGCAGGAAACAGCCGCAACAAAGTCCTTCACCTTCCAACACCACGCGACATCGGTGTACCTCCTGATTTTAAGATACCGATGATATTGCCTCGGCAATGCTCCTCAAATGGTTTCTACATTTTCTACTATTGCCTGCAATTCTACAACGACTTTCATAATCTGACCTTCTGTTAAGAATTAGGGAACGCTTCCTTATGAGGAGCCTCTCTGCAACTTTAATCCCGATCTGTTCTGCTGACCACGGAGGAAATTTCAGCACAGGAGGCCGCCATTTCCCGGCAACAACTGATCTTTAGAACCAATTTATGAAATTTCGTAATATGGAGGCAGCTATTTCCCGGCAACAACAGATCAGCAAAAACAAGCACAGGCGGTAGAGACTAAGAGGTAAAATATGGAATTTTAAATAGACTCATGAATAAGGGAATTAAAAAAAACCCGCTCCCTTCAATCTTTCTTACCAATTTATGCTCACTTGCCAACAAGATAGATGAAATACATCTTTTAAACAGATGCAATTCTGATTTCATTACAACGATTCATCTGCCCTATGCGTTTTTAATCAAACCTGGCTAAATGCGAGCATTGATGATAATAGCATGTGCATACCGGGGTTTCAGATATTTCGTTCAGACAGGATTGCAGAATTATCAGGGAAGAAAAAAGGAGGAGGATTATGTATATACATCAACAAAAGCTGGTGTCAGGACATAACAATAATTCAAAAATTCTGTGATGAAAACTTGGAGTCCTTACTTATTAATTGCAAACCTTTTTATTCCCCTCGAGAGATAAATTCAGTTCTGTTCTTTTTGGTTTACGTTCATCCACAAGCGTCTGTAAAAAAGGCATTAAGAACTCTAGCCGATCAGATTATGGAGGCTGAAGCCAAATACCCTGATTCACTGGTTATTATTTTGGGAGATTTAAACAAAGCAAACTTAAGGGAAGACCTACCAAAATACTTTCAGCATGTCAACTGTCCCACCAGAGGCAAGAATATCTTAGACCACTGCTATACAACACTGAAAGATGCTTATCGGTCTTTACCACGAGCAGCTGTAGGCCATTCTGATCATTGCATGATTCACCTTGTACCTGCTTACAAACAAAGATTTAAAGCCACAAAACCAATAACTAAATCAGTGAGAACTTGGACTGAAGAGGCAAAGTTAAAGCTGCAGGCTTGCCTTGACTGTACAGACTGGAATATTTTTAAAGACACCTCTGCAGATTTGGATGAACTCACAGATACTGTAACATCATATGTCAGCTTCTGTGAAGATCTTTGTATACCAACCAGGAACTTGCGTATATATAGTAACAACAAACCTTGGTTCACAGCTAAACTTAAGCAGTTACGTCGTTCCAAAGAAGAGGCCTACAGAAAGGGTGATAGAATGCTGTATAATCAGGCCAGAAATGTATTAACAAAGGAGATCAGAGCAGCAAAAAGAAACTACTCTGAAAAGCTAAAAAATCAGTTTTCACCAAACGAAACAGCAAACATGTGGAAAACTCTCAAAAATATCACCGGTTACAGCAAACCACCTTCCCAAGCTGAAGGAAATCAGCAATTGGCAGACGACCTGAATGTGTTCTACTGTAGGTTTGAAAACAATCTACAGTCACCTTTCTCCACAACCTCTATCTCTGACGCACCAACAATAGCCAAACTTCCTACAACTGAACCCATTTCATTGGGTTTACAACCCCTGGTGATCTCAGAAAAGGAAGTGCAAGATCTATTTCACAGACAGAAGCCTGGAAAAGCACCAGGCCCAGACAAGATAACACCTTCTTGCTTAAAAGTCTGTGCTGTCCAATTGGCCCCCATTTTCACCCAAATCTTCAACAAATCACTAGAGATGTGCTATGTTCCTTCTTGCTTCAAACACTCCACTATCATCCCAGTGCCGAAGAAGCCTTCCATCAAGGAACTGAACGACTACAGACCAGTTGCTCTAACATCTGTAGTTATGAAAACTTTTGAAAGGCTAGTGATGTACCATTTGAAAACCATCATGGACCCACTGTTGGACCCCTTGCAATTTGCATACCGCACGCCAAACAGATCTACGTGACGATGCTGCCGGATATGGCTTTGCACTATATCCTACAGCATCTTTGAATCGCCGCACCGGCAAGCGGTCCTCTTGCTGGACTTTAGTTCAGCATTCAACACTATCAGACCGGGATATTCTTTCTAACCAAACCAAATCAGCTAGCAGTACCTGAGCTTATTTGTAAGTGGATTCAAGCTTCAAATATATAGTGTCGCGGCAGCTTTGCTAGGAAAAATTACATCAGACACCTTTGCAAATGCACACAGGGGCTCCCCCAAGGCTGTGGTATCTTTCACCACTTCTCTTCTCTCTGTATACCAATGATCAGCATCTCAAACGATCCATCTGTTAAAATACTCGAAGCTTGCAGATGATACAATTGATTGGTTATCATCCGCCCTCGGAGACAACCATGAAACCACCGTGATACAGACGGGAGGTTGAAATTAACCAGCCTCTTCTGCTACCGGAACACCCTAGAATCAAACTACACTTAAAACCGTAGAAATGGTGGTAGATTGGCGAGAAACCCCTCCCATCCCACTTCCTCTCACACAATACTAGATCATTGTAGTATCATCAACAGTAGACCCTTTAAATTTCTAGGCTCCACCAAGTATCTCATGCGACCTAAAATGGACACCTAATATCAAAAATGTCATTAAAAAAGCACAACAAAGAATGTTCTTTCTGCGCCTAACTCAGGAAGCTCAACCTGCCCGCAAGGAGCTGCTGATACAGTTCTGGCAGAGGAACGGGCATTGAGTCCGCCTGCACCTCTATAACTGTATGGTTAAGTTCTGCAACCCAACAAGATCGTAACACAGACTTCAGAGAATTTCACCCGTAAGAACTCGCAGAAAAAACAATTGCTGCCAACCCGGCTTCCATTGAGGACCCACTGCACGGGTCAAAAAAAGGGCTGTGGAAAATATTTACTGACCCCTCGCATCCTGGACATAAACTGTTTCAACCCTTACACTCAAAACGTCGCTACATGAGCACTGCACACCAATCCAACTAGACATAAGAACAGTTTTTTCCTGAATGCCATCACTCTTGTTGTCAAAATACCCCTCGATACGTTAAACTATTTATTATATACTTATTATATAATTACTGCACTACTTTTTTTCATCATTCCTACACCCATCTCCTCCCACTTGTGGACTGTATGACTATAGCCTGTGCTGACATTTTATTTTATTTTATTTAATGATTTTGTTATTTTATGTTTTCATTACTACTGATTACATTTCCTGGATTGCTTAATAGGACTTGGCAAGCATGACAATCATTAAGTGCTGTACCTTATGATTCTTGACAAATGTATTTTTCTTTTATGTACACTGAGAGCATATGCACCGGAGACAAATTCCTTGTGTGTCCAATCACACTTGGCCAATAAAGATTCTATTCTATTCTATTCTATTCTCCTGCTAGACTGCTTCAAGTTCTGCGCGCTACTGCTGAGAGGAGGGGCGTAACTAAGGCAAAGATCACGTGGCAAAATCACCCATTAGTAACCCCCTCTTGGCACACACAAATAATGAGTAACCTACTCTCGGGAACCTGTGGGAACCTGCTGGATCCCACCTCTGGCAGCGGGTGATGTGAAAGGTCCAGCCTGAGACTCTGGAGTAGACTACCGGACATTGTCTTGTCTCAGCCCCGCTTTCACGGCTGGAATCACACTGGGGTGTTAGAGTTTTCATGGGCTCTGCGTCGCGTACCAGTAGCATTTTCTTCTGACATTTTGCTGACAGCCACAGATGCAGGCAAAACGTCAGGAGAAAAAAAATGCTACTGGTATTAACGGCCATTAAGTCCAGAAAACCCAAGATTCCGGCAATTGATGGGCTGACTCCATATATGGTAGCTTCGCATGTCCGTTGTTGGCAGATGATGGCATCTATTAAATTGGATGGTGAGCAAGAGGATGAGCCCCGGGTGGTGTGGCTGAGATTATCAGGCCTTGTAGCAGTATCTCCCAAGATAATATAGGGAGGAAGTTGGCGCATGGGTCTGCTCAAGGGTTTGGTTCCTGATTTGAGTCTCTGTTGGGTGGTTCCGTGACAATTACTTTATTCACACTCAGCCTAAAATCTACATCGAATTCAATCTTCGAGAAGCTGCTTCAGCACAGCTGCAGAAACACAGATTAACTGTACAAAGCGAGCCCTCTGAAAGAGATTTAGTTCTTGCAGCACAATGAAATGCTATCAGATAAACTTTTGCCAGCAGAACAGAGAAGTTCTTTGAGTTAATGATTTATTTGAAATAAAGCATAACCCTTATTATTAGGCAAGAACTTGACAAATATGAACAGGTGCAAAGATGAACTCTACAAGTCTGGCCTTTACAACATTTCTTAAGAAGTAGCAACGTACATAATCATTAGAATTCTGCACTTATCGCTTAGATAAATCAGGTTTTGGGCTGACAGGCAGAACACTTTGGAAAAGGGGAAGCCGAGAACAAAAGGGTGGGTCACCCGGTGCGGGGTCCCTTTTGATGGGAAGCCATCGGAAGAAAGCTGGTCCGACCCTTTTTATAAAGGGGGGGGCAAGTACGTTACCAAATCTTCCCAGTTTTACCAGCCATTGTCCTCCAAACACAACAATGGGCCCTAAATGGACGGCAAATAGGTGGTACCCAAGTGAATTAGGATAAATCTTGATAATACTCATTAAAACCCGAAAGCAACGTTGTGAGGCTAAAACAGAACTTTTGCCAACAAAAGAACAATCCATGAATGATTTCTTCCACTACCTCCATGAACGGCTCCATCGAGGGCATTCCTGGCCTATTCGGCATTCTTCCTGATTCCGGCAGTTAAATGCGAGTAGGTCGCGCAACCGCCAGCTCATCAAGTTGATTAACATGCAGACATCTGATTAAAGTCGTGGCTATGGGAGAGCTTATTGATGCTGAGAAGCCCTCAGGGCAGGAGGGCAAATGCCCCCGAAACAGACCTTCTCAATCAATTCCAACACATCTTACGTCAATGGTGACTTTTCTCAATACTATGTTACAGATTATGGTAATCTCTCCAGTTTCCAAGAGCAAGATGACAATATAACGTGTTGATGAGAAGCTGCTTGAAGTTGGTGGAGGAGGGCGGCTGTCTGTAAGTGCGGAAAGGTGTCCCCCCCCCCCAACGCCTGCGGAAGAGAAACGCCCACGTGCCAGAGAGACTGCCAGCCCAGTTGGGATCGGTGGGTGAGGATCCCTTGTGAGACTTGGATGTAACCAAGCCATTCCTGTGATTTTTACAAGGGGGGCCAAGCACAGCTCTGGGGGTGAGGGGCCAGGTGCTCCACGCAGAAAAGAGCTGCGTTGCCTCTGAGAAACACAAAGCTCCCACTGCAGGTGTGATACAAAGTCCTTGTGTTGTTCTTTCCCCAAGGAAGCAGAAGGCTGTGTAATGTGTAGGCGCAGCCAGGAGAGACAGACTCTCTGCAGCCGCTGGCCAGCGTGAGCTGCCTGAGCAGCAGGACGCTCACCCATTTGCCCAAATAATCTTCCCCAGCAGGCAACGGGGCCGGGGCCGAATCCTGCAGGAGGGAGGGCCGTGGCTTGTGGCTTTGCGCTGCCGGGTGCTCATGCAGCAAGGGAATACCTGGTAGTAAACCCTTAGCCGTGGGCGTGGCTGCAGGAGGGGCTGCCAGCTGCCAGCACTTCCTTTCATTTGGACTCCCCAGTTGTGTTGCAGGCAGGGGGGCTTCGTGGCACTGCTGAGCTAGTCTGTAGAGACCAGCAGGTGCTGAGTGAGTGATTCCCCCAGGAGAGGACTGGAATCATCGGCGGTGTTTGGGCTGGGGACACAGTTGATGAGATTCCCGAGTGTGATGAAAGAAGACCTAAGTTTGCTTTCAAAGAGCTGTGAAATGTGGTGAGATGTGCTAAGCTCAGGATAACACCTTCTCTGCAAACTGTCACCGTCAAAAGACAGTCGAGATCCCCAGAGTGTCAGCGGCAGCCCTAAAAACTGTGGGACGTGAGAGTTGTTTTGCATGTTTGTAATAATGAGGAAGTTGTCCATGTGCAGAAAGGGAGCTGCAGCTCAGGACATGTTATGGAGGGAAAGCCTGGGGGGGCGGGGTGGGGCGGGGGGGGGGCATGGAATGGTGTCCTTAAATGCAGGAGAGCCACAGCCGGTAAATGTGCATTGTTGAAGCTGCAGCAGCCCTGATTTTGATTTGGGTGGCAGAAAAGAAAGAGGCCTGTGGTGGCCAGAGGGCTTGCCAGTGGTCTGCACCCAGCAAGCAAACAGGGAAGGTGGGGCTATCGAGGACGCAGAGACGTCTGGGTCTTCCTAGAAGTGTGGGCACATAGAGGGTCTTGGGAGGGCAGGTCGCCCCTTCCCAACTAGCACCAGAAAAAGAAAGGCTGGGCATGTGGTCATCTCCCGTGGAGCCTGCTGTGTCAGGTGGAGCCTTGCCACAGCCCTGCCCAGCAATGCCCTCACTCGAAATTGCCCAGCCATCGCCCCCCCATCGCGTTCTCAGCTTCCAGTCCCATTGGTGCTACGCCACAGTTTGAATCCCACCACCATGGGAACCTGTTACTAAAACGTTTGGATCCCACCACTGGGTGCAGCTCATGGGATACTCGTACTCAGTGGTGGGATTCAGCCGGTTCGCACCACTTCGGCAGAACCGGTTATTAAAATGGCGCTTGTAAACAACCAATTGTTAAATTATTTGAATGGCACCACTGCTGGTGCTCCCCTCTGGAAGGCAGTTGAGCAGTTCCCGCCTCTGCTGCTCTCTGTGCCAAGACAAAGTCCAGGTCTCTTGCGCCGTCCCCCTAATGGCAGGCACAGAAATGGCACCGTAGAGACCCCTGCACTGACATCTGTGCCAGCTCAGTCAGCAGCTGCAAGTTCTCCTCTCCGGATGAGGAGCTCCCCCAGGCATCTCAGGGCAGCACCAGGCCGCTCTGTTCCTGACCTTGCCAAAGGCCCTTGGCAAGCGAATGCCCCCCAGACAGGTGGGAAACAGAGCCTTTGGCTTGGGCACCTTTGTGCCGAAGCTAGCCTGTGGTCCAGTTTCACCTTGTGGCTCCGTTTGAGTGAGGAGGCAGAGCAGCTGGCTAGAGGCTGTGCTGATTCAGGCAGCTGGGGAATCAGGTCCACGCCAAGAAACAGAGGAAGCCATGCTAAATAAATCAGCCGGTCCCCGAAGCGGAGCACATGAGTTGCACCGAGGGAGCCAGCCAGAGTTTCTGCAAATGCAGCACTCACTGTGAACCAGCCGACAGCCCCTGCCTGACCCATGCCACCTTTGCCGTGGACTGGCATCTGCCTCCCTCTAGGTTGTTGCCGGAAGGACCATTTGCCCGTTCGCTCTCCACAGGCAGAGAAAGGGAGAGCCCTTCTGCATTCATCGGCAAAGGTCAATCCATCCCCCCCCCTCCCTCCAGGTTTCACAGAGCGGAATCGTGGTCAGCCAAGAAGCTGCTCTCGTGCCGCTTCCTGGGTCCAAAACATCTTAATGGTTCAAGATTTGTTGCTCAGACGACAACTGATTATGGCAAAAAACAGCCGCCGCCACCAGCGCTCTTGATCAGCAACAGCAGCAACCCGTGCGGAGGCTTCCCAAATGATGAGTTACGAATAATAATCCTCATCTACGCACGCCTACGCACTCACACAACAGCAGCTTTAATTAATGCCTCATTAATCAAACATGGCAGGAAGGAATGGGGAACAAATCAAATTGTTAGGAGGAATTAGTGCAGAAGGAAGCAGAATGGGAATCTAGTTTTGTGGCATTTCTCCCCTGATTATCTGCCATAGTTCCAATTAAAGGAAACGGCTCTCTTGTAAACTCTGGCTTCTCACTGAAGTGTTCAGCCCACACTTTTGTTTTCTTTACACATTTGAGCGAGAGAGAATTGCAGTGAGGACTGTTTAAAAATGCAATGTCCACGTGCATGCTGTCAGCACAGCAACAGATTGAGTAAGGAAATCAAAAGACAGGAGTAAATAAACAATTATTTCATTCCTGGATCTGTACATGCCCCAGCTGATTTTATTCTAAGGCTCCTCAACTTAAAAGCTGCAGTATTCTCAGAGTTTCCCATTATCTTGGAGTCTTTGTTCAGGCAGGCAGTCTTTTGCCTGCTCCATATGGCAAGGAGGTCTGCTGCCCCAGATAGAGCTCAGGTGTGAGAGAGATCCTCACTCCAGAGTGGACCCTGCAAAAAAGACCACCAAAACAGACCCTTTTTCCTCTGCACTAAGAGGTTTTATTTCTCCCAACCCATTGAAGGTCAAGGACTCCATTTCTGAAAGCTCTCTAGGAGGATACAGGCCGGCCTCTTACCCACCAAGTGTCTCTCCAAGGTACAAGCTGATCCTTTCCTTAGCCATTATCATCCCCGAAGCTCGGGTGGGTGGGAGTGAGCCGCTTTCACCTTCCGGCCCGTCTCCAACTTAGAGACAGACAGGCACTCTTTCAAACTCACTGTGGAGGTTTTATCAAGTCCAAACCTCCAAATGAAATGCCTTTAGGATCGTAAGGTTGGAATCTCCGGCAGGATGCAGGAACTTCAAGACTATCCCCCCTGATTACCACCCCAGTGACCGCATCCCTCTCGTGTATGCTCAGAGGGGCTGCAAAAGCACCTTCCAGTGATCCTTCTGCCCACGTGGCCTGAAGGAAAACTGCCTCCTGCCCCCAAAGTGTTCCCAGGGCTCTCCCCAGGGCACGTAAGAAAGGGCTCCCGGTGCCAAGGCCCGACACAGCCCCTCCTCCTGCCCTCCCTTCCTCGCTGGATCTGCCTTTTGTTCACGAGCGATCAAGGCAGCGCTGTTAGGATGGTCATTCGTTAGTTACCGCCAGGAAAATATAGAAATATTTTCCTAAGCCTATCACTAGGCTACACTGGCTAAGGACCAGAGCAAAGAGACCAGTGTTATCCAAAAGTCTTCATAGTGTTACAGCAGGGTAACGGGTTCAAAATATTTAAGCCAAAAAGCTTAAGCTTCGATTAAAAGGAATAAAAATCTAATATTTTATGTAGTCATCCCCGCAAGAGGGCTCGCCGCTATGAAGAGGCGCAGACGCTGGAGGTTTCATCTGGTGGAGAGTGCCAGCAGCGGGAGCGCGGGTGTCCGCAGGTTCTAGCTTACTCTGCCGCTGCTGCTGGTTCCTGGCACCTTTTATTATGATTATGAAAGCGGGGCGCAGGTAGAAGGGCTGGATCGGGGAAATCTGGGAGAGCCGGAGAGCGGGGAGACTGAGGATCATCATGTGATGCATGATCTCACCTGGCTGCTACGTCTTGCGGAGAGAGTGAGCATCAAGCGTCTGGGGCCTGAAGCTCCTCACCTGGGGGCAAGACCATTGTCCTCCTTTTGTCTGGGACACCGGGTGGTTGTGAGCCAGGCAGTTCATGACCCGTGGACTCATTCGGGGGGTGAGGGGTGGGTGGGGCTTGATGCCAGCACCAGAAGGCCGTAAAGAGCGCCGGGTGTGTTCCAGCGGCTCTACTTTTACGGGTGCTGCTGGGTCAGCAGCTCATCCCTACAATTTTATTCTCACACCAACAACCGGGCAAACAGTACATCAGGGGAACCACACAAGATGACAGCGTGTTCTTACTTTTATAGGTTACATCCAGGAGATAATAGCAGTAAAAAGAATACACCCCAAAGTTCATCATCATCACTTTTAGTCATACAGAAAGGTGGAGATTTCCTTTCTTCCCAAAACAGTTGAAACTCTTTGAAGACCCTTATTGGAAGGTGGGAACACCTGATCTTTTGACACAAGATGAACTAGGACCTCTTTTTTTCCTATCTATTTTGCCTTTTGTTGTTGTTCTTCTCAAAAAGAGAGCCTAAACATCTTTATGCTTCTGGCTCTAGGAGAAGGGCAAATTCAAGGTATCTAAGACCTTAAAACAGCTGGGAATCTGCACATCTCTGTATAACTCTGGACAAAGGGCATTCTGCTGAACTATCAAGCTTTGCCTAGTGACAGAAAAGCAGGAATAGACTCTTCAGGCCTGCATCTTTTCTTTGCTCAGCTGCATTATGGTTGCCAAACTCCCCATTACAGAAAGAAAGTAATGGGGGGCAAGAAGAAAACTTTTGCATATAACAAAATATATCGTTTATATGCCTTCTGCGCCTACAATAGGGCCTGAAAAGGACGTGCATATATAGTTGTGCTGATATTTCACATGGTTTTCTTCCTGCTTTTATTTCTTTGAAGACTTAGTATAAGCCCCTCAGTGTTGGATTTATTGTTTGCCTAATGTTTATGCTTATGTCTTAGCTAGGTATTCCAGTTGATCCAAGGTTTATTAATGTTAGTTTAGGATATTCTTGTTTACATATATATCTTTTAATATTATATTGTAAAGTCTCTTTTAGGATTGCATCTAATGCTTCTTCTTAAAAATTAGAATTGTTATTTTAGATTTTTGTATTTGTTAGTAAAAAGCAAATAGCTTTGTAGCAGCTGATACTAAGACCCAGGAAGTCATGTCTCTGGGAATGTGGCAGAAGCCAAACACCCAGTGAGTAATCCTATCATCTTCACCAACAAAAGGACCTTTTGACTTACAAAGCAGATGGACTCTGGGTGTGGACTCGACTGTTGGAAAGATGTCACCCTGTTTTTTTGCTATTGGACTGTTTGAAGTTTTACTCTCAGGATCCAGAAGCTCATTTGGACTGTTCAACATTCTCTTCCTTTCAGGATCCAAGAATTCATTGGATCATTTTAAGTTGTCTTTGTCTAACACTCCCAAGGAACCACCTCAGTCAAGAAGGCGCAACCTTTTCTTCTGGGTTTTGATCTCATCAGGATTTGCAAAAGGACTGTTTTCTCCCTTTGGTGTTTTAGGATATTTTGTTTGTTTGTTTGTTTGTTTGTATTTATTTATTACATTTCTATACCATTCCCCCCCGGAGGGCTCATTTTCTCTGTATTAAATGGGAGGGACCACCCCCTTCCTGGTTTTGCACTATGGGGGTGGGACTGCCGTACACCCCTTTTCCTGGATTACTGGAAAAATGGATAAAAGGGGCTGACGCACAGCCATGTGGGGGTCCTTTTTGCTGAGCTGTGCCAAGAAATCACTTGCCAATAAAGAACCTCCCTGCTTTCGAGGAATCTCCAGTCTCCTGCGCTTTTCCTCTTTGCCTTGGTGTCATGAGCTGAAATCACTTGAAATCACTCCTGGAAATCACTTTATGTTACCGGGGCAGCGGTAACACGGTCTCTTTACCTCTAACGCCTCTAAAGTGGGAGATCCCACCGCCTCTGAAGGAAGCCTCTTCTACTGACGAACCGCTCTTAGCAGGAAATTCTTCCTAACATTTAGCCAAAAACTCAACTCACTCATTCCGGTCCAGATTTCTGGGGCAGCAGAAAACAACTCTGCAACATTCTCTGTAGGGCAGCCCTTCAAGTAGAAGACGGCCCTCAGACCCTCTCTCAGTTGGCTCCTCTCCGGGCTGAACATCCCCAGCTCCTTCAACCTCTCCTCACAGGACTTGGTCTCCAGACCCTCACCATCTTCGGGTCCTTCCTCTGGACACATTAAGAACTAGCCTGCTGGATCAGACCAGAGTCCATCTAGTCCAGCACTCTGCTACCCGCAGTGGCCCACCAGGTGCCTTTGGGAGCTCACCTGCAGGAGGTGAAAGCAAAGGCCTTCTGCTGCTGCTGCTCCCGAGCACCTGGTCTGCTAAGGCATTTGCAATCTGAGATCAAGGAGGATCAAGATTGGTAGCCATAGATTGACTTCTCCTCCATAAATCTGTCCAAGCCCCTTTTAAAGCTATCCAGGTTAGTGGCCATCACCACCCCCTGTGGCAGCATATTCCAAACACCAATCACACGTTGCTTGAAGAAGTGTTTCCTTTCATTAGTCCTAATTCTTCCCCCCAGCATTTTCAATGGATGCCCCCTGGTTCTAGTATTGTGAGAAAGAGAGAAAAATTTCTCTCTGTCAACATTTTCTACCCCATGCATAATTTTGTAGACTTCAATCATATCCCCCCTCAGACGTCTCCTCCCCAAACTAAAGAGTCCCAAACGCTGCAGCCTCTCCTCATAAGGAAGGTGCTCCAGTCCTTCAATCATCCTTGTTGCCCTTCTCTGCACTTTTTCTATCTCTTCGATATCCTTTTTGAGATGTGGCAACCAGAACTGGACACAGGACTCCAAGTGCGGTCGCACCATGGCTTTATATAAGGGCATGACACATTCCAGCTGTCCTACATTCTTCTGAAACAGCGATGCCCAAGAGTGAACACAACACTGCAAGTCTAACCAGAGCGGAATAGAGCAATACCATCACAAAGTAAAGTAATGCCATGTGATCTGGATGCAACACGTCTATTGATCCAGCCCAAAATCCCATCCACCTTTTTAGCATCGCACTGCTGACTCATGGTCCATGTATGGTCTATTGAGACCCCTGGATTCTTTTTGTACCGAAGGGACGTCTGCTGTCTCACCAGTGGGGACCAATCGCTCCCCAGCTCCTCCTCCCTCCCTCCCTCCCTCCCTCCCTCCCTTCCACCCTCCCTCCCTCCCTCCCCTTCCAGCTCAGCTGAACTTCTGCCCCTCTCCCTCCAAAGGCAGACATCCATCTCAGAATCTACTGGGGGTGCTTTCTTTTAACCAAAATAAGTGAATGTTGGGTTTTATTCTTTTCCAGAGGAGACTGAGTTTTGAGCCCAAGGTCCTCTTCCAGGGATTCCAAGGATTTTTGAGCCCAAGGTCCTCTTCCAGGGATTGTACTCTCTCCCCCCCCCCCCCCATACAGACTACAGAGCAGTGAAGTGGGGGCACTCAAGCCCCCCCCCCCCGCCAATGCAGGCTGGCCCACAGAGAGGAGGTCAGAGGAAAGGGGGCAGGGCTGCTGCAGGGAAATATTTGAATGGCCAGAGATTGCTAAGATGCCTTCACACACCAGCTATTGCTGTGATTCCGTTGTGGGAAACATCAGAGCGTGGGCGTAGAGTTTGTGCGTGGGTGGGTTGGACGTGCTGGCCCAGAAAGCCCAAGGGGTGGGGTTGTGTTTCAGCACTCAAGTCCAGCTCAGAAACAATCACACGCAGACACAGCGGGGTGTCCACCAAGCCTGGCCAGCCCGTAGTCCATCATGCAGCCGTCACACAGTCGGAGCGAGCTGGGGGCAAAGTCTCACAACTCCCGTCCAAAGGCCTGTTTTCCAAGAAGACGTGTCAGAGGGGGGTCAGCACGGCTGCAGTCACATCCCATCCAGGATCCTTCATTCCCCTCCCCCCCAAAATCTGACTAATCTTTGACACCTAGTGGAACAGCTGTGGAAACATTGTGATTGAAGTCTATACAATTATGCCTGGGGTAGAAAATGTGGACAGGGAGAAATTTTTCTCTCTTTCTCACAATTCTAGAACCAGGGGGCATCCATTGAAAATGCTTGGGGAGAATTAGGACTAATAAAAGGAAACACTTCTTCGCAAACGTGTGGTTAGTTGTTTGGAATATGCTGCACTTGGGAGGGTGGTGATATTACTCACCTGGATAGCTTTAACAGGGGGGCTTGGACAGATTGGATGGAGGAGAATGCCCATCTATGGCTACCAATCTTGATCCCTCCTTGATTCTCAGATTGCAATCTGCCTTAGCAGACTTCAGGCGCTCAGGAGGCAGCAGCAGTAGAAGGACCATTGCTTTCTACATCCTGCTAAGTACATGTGAGCTCCCCAAGGCACCTGGTGGGCCACTGCGAGTAGCAGAGTGCTGGACTAGATGGACTCTGGTCTCATCCAGCAGGCTTATTCTTATGTTCTTATTGTCAGACCTGGAGTATCATCTGCACCTTCTAAAGGGGAGGGGGAGAGGAGTGATTGACTAGTCCAGGGGTGGCCAACCTATGGTGCTCCAGATGTTCATGGACTACAATTCCCATCAGCCCTTGCCAGCATGGCCAGTATCGTAGAAACGGAGATCTCTGAGTCTTGATATTCCAGCCAGAGGGTGGGAGGTGTTATAAAATACTACCATTGTAAAGGATGCAAACATGCAACTCCATATGCAAGTTGTAAGCAGCCTGATGAGGAAGCTGAGGAAAATGCTTGGGAGGGGCAGAGAAGAAGCGCTTCTGCAAAGATAAAAAAAAAACCCTGTTTTAGCCCTTGTAGGGTCTTGCCCACTCTATTGTTCGAACTTGAGTGAATTAAACTTTGGAGTTCAATTAGGTCTTCGGAAAAGGGAAAGGGACAGAGAGACTTCAGGCGGGTTCGGTTCACAAAACGTTCAGCAACAGCAATACATTCAGGTTAGAATTTGAAAGTTGGTTTTCAAAGGTGAGAAGAATCCACCCCCTCACACCCCCCCCCCCATCCTGGCCACCCCCCACTTCTCCCTCAAGCTTACCAAATAGATCCATCTAGAGACAGGGGGTAGGGAGCCTCTTGTCTCCAGATGTTCAGGCCTAACCTGATTCCATCAGCCCTACCAGCATGGCCAATTGGCCATGCTGACAGAGGCTGATGGGAATTGTAGTTCCTGAACATCTGCAGAGCCGCAGGTTCCTACCCCTGACTCTATAGAACTCTATAAGTGTTTTCTCTACATGTCATCATTTTCTGGGGGGGCATCCAGCAAGGGAAGCCAACGGAGCCAATGCACATTTCTCTGGGAATGGCTGCCTTAGTGGGTGTCCTTCGCTTCTGCTCAGCATCTGTTGGGCTGCTGCATTTAGGGATGACTCTATTTAGGGATTTTTTTGTAATCCACTGGCTAGGATCAGTAACTGGATTAGATATGTTCTCCCTTCCGTGGCACTCAAGCCCTTTGCTCCGTGAGGAGTGTTCTGCAGTGTGTTTCCTTCTTTCGAGCCATTGTATAGGTCAGGGGTGGCCAATCTATGACACCCCAGATGTTCATGGACTACAATTCCCATCCCAATTGGCCATGCTGGCAGGGTCGGATGGGAATTGGAGTCCATGAACACTCAGGCTGGCCCTGAAGATACAGTTGGCCAACCACCTGGTATTAGGTTCAAATTCTGAAGGAAGTGGTAGATGGATTGTGTGTTCCTGCATGGCAGGGGGTTGGACTTGATAGCCCTTGGGGGTCTCTTCCAGCTCTATGGGTCAAGGGTCAAGAGAGGTCCCCTTGCTGCCTCCAATTCTGAAACTCAGACCACAGCTTGCTCTCAAAAAGACTGGGGTGCTGGTGCTGGACGTTGACTTTGCTCATCTAGGTTGACCTTCGGCATCTTTTGAAGGGGCTGCCTCGTCCATTGGAGAAGAAAGTCCTCTTGGACCCAGCTGCACCACTGGATGCTGTGGAAACATCTTGGTGGGATTCCTGCCATACACCACTGCCTTTGGAAAGTGTTTGGGAACTAGGTTCAAGTTGAGGAGCACCTGGGTGACCAGCAGCCTTTTGGGGTGTCCTGCCCCATGACTACAGTCTCAATTGAAGGACACAGGGTTAGAATATAAACTTTTAAGAGTCACAGCTCACTTCACCAGATACGTTGACTGCATCGGAGAGCTTTGACTCTTGGAAGCTGATGCTCTGGAAGTCTTGTGGGTCCCGAAGGTGCTCTGGGACTTGAAATTAGCTATGTCCCGGCTACTGCAGGACCAGCCCTGGCTGCCCTTCTGGAGCCCCCCCTGCTTTGAAAGCAGCATTAATCCAATGACAAGACTAAGTTTCAGGAACCAGGAGGCTCCCGACGGAAAATATAAGCTCTCCATACCATGCTTCATCTCCCAGAGCTGGTTTCTTAAAGTCCAATCCAATCCAATCCAATCCAATCACCTTTATTAGGCATAAACCAGAAGTACCATACATTCCAAGTACAAAAACAGGATCATTGTTACACATCATGTAGAACACGGATTAAAAATGTGGCAACTGCTTCAGAAATTTCTGCATTAGGGCTGTTCAATAGCTTAGACATTTTTAGTTTGTCTGAGAGAAAACAGGCAAAATTCTAGAGGTAGTAAAGCTCCCAGATCGGTTCTGATATCATTATACCTCGAACAGTAAAGCAGGATATGAGGGATTGAGTCCATAGCGTTGGGGCAGTGCCGACAACAATGCTCACTTTGTGGGATGTTAAGGAAATGACCTTGAAGATAGACCAGGGGTAGGGAACCTGCGGCTCTCCAGATGTTCAGGAACTACAATTCCCATCAGCCTCTGTCAGCATGGCCAATTGGCCATGCTGGTAGGGGCTGATGGGAATTGTAGTTCCTGAACATCTGGGAGCCAGCTATATTCCCTACCCCTGATAGGAGATAGACAGAGGGGGGGAAATGAGTTGCACCTTGCTCTGGTCTTGACCCATGCCACTTCTATAATTGAACAAGCTGTTCTAAGTATACAGCAGGGCTAGATTTAGAGGTGTGATCCCAAAGGGTTTCTTAAAGAGTCTTAAAAGGGACTGGCTTTTGCATAGCTGGGAAGCAGAGGCGTCACAGGGGGGACCAGCTCTAGGGGGCAACACCTGCTCTGGAGCACCCCCCCCACCTCTTTACCTCTACTCTTAGCTGGAGGTGGCGGTCCCAGGCAGCCACTGCCACAGTCCCCCCCCCAGGCACCCCCCCACGTCGGATCTAACTTGAGGGCGCCTAGGGTCAATTCGACCCTCCAGATCTCTCCTGATAGATACAATCTTCACTGGACCTGAAGGACCATCTCCTCTCGAAGGCTCCCTTGTGAGTGATGATTCTTAGAGGTGCCTGGACTGGGGCTCCCCTCGTTTGTCAAGATGCAGAAAAGCTCACCTGGAGCTGCAGCCTCCCCGGCTGAGGGGCATCCCCTTCCCTGCCTGACTCCCCCCTCAGCTCCAGGAGAATAACCAAGACTTTTTTTTTCTCAGATGGGCAAATGGACATCTAGGTTCGTGATCTATTTGGACTGAGTACAGAATGCGTTCTTCTGCTTCTCACTCTTTTAGGCCCTTTCCGCTTAATCACACAAAATAATGTGTTTTCAAACCACTTTCACAACTGTTTGCAAGTGGATTTTGCCATTCTGCACAGCTTCAAAGAGCACTGAAAGCAGTTTGAAAGTGCATTATTCTGCATGTGCGGAAGGAGCCTTTTAGATGGGTCTGTGTCCAATAATAACAGGCAGAAGCAAGCAGGAACCAATTCCGGAAGCTGGAGACATTTGTGGGAGGCAGGGGGCGGAGGAGGCCACGTGAGCGAGGGCAGTGCCCACAGGAGCCTTCTTTCTAAGCTGCTGAGCTGCCAGGTGAGATTTACTCTCATTTGGGGAGGAAGCCTCCTCCTCCCTCCTCCTCCTAGGGCAGCAGCAGCATAAAGGCGCCTTTGCTTGGCTGCCGTAAGCGGTGACTGGCTGGTCTTTCTTCTCCACAAGAGACTAATTTTACAGCTGTTAAGAGGGAGAAAGTATTAATTGCTGTGATTGTTCACGGTTTGCCTTTCATCTCCACATGTTTGTTGTGTGCAAACACGCTAAATTTGCCTCTAATTGTTCTGCCGTCAGTGGCTCCATCTGAGAGGCACCTCTTCATAACTTCTTGCCGAATGGGGAGCCTACCACTCCACGAAGTGTGAGCTCCCTTCTCTGTGGTTCCTTGGGGCTTCTGGCTCCCCACCGTCTGATTTCACCTGAGCTTGCAAGAAGGCACAATTAATGTATTTGTTTAAAATATTCGTGGGCTGCTTTTCTCCTGGAATATAGGGCCAAAAGCAGTTTTCAAGTTGTAATCACACTCTACAAACAGTGTGACAACTCAAAATCCAAATACGTCAAGGCCTCCACGACTGATGTCCCTGCAAGAACCTGGCCGTCACTCGGCCCCTCCTGACATCACTCAGAATCTTCAGAAGCTGGTTCCTTTTTTAAAAACAACAACTAGGGCAGAATTTGATCTAAGAGACAAATGCCACGCCACCACCCCGAGTCAGCCAATGGTTATTTATTTCCAAAATGTGTGCCTTCCCCTTTTGTCTTCCTTGGGGCCACCAAGGGAGCTAACAGACTAAAAACATACATCCTAGCAACACATCTTCAAAACCATTTGGACCAACAAAAACCCCATCAGTGAAATAATTGCAACCAAGTTAAAATACACACACACAGTGCAATAAAATACATAATAATGATGACAATTGAAATCCAGGGCGGGAGAAGGGATCATGGAGGTCATGATGCCGGCTGAAGCCAAAGAAGTCTTCGCTGGGCAGCAGAAGGGGGCAGGCGAGTCTGCCTGGGGGGAGAGCTCCGGAGCGTTGACCCACCTAATCTCAACAGGCAGGGGACACAACCCGCCCCCCCGGGCTAAGAAGGCAACAGAAGTGTTTGGGCAGGCTGCCAAGGGGGGGCAGCAGGCATGTTAGCCCCAAACCACAAAGGGCTTCGAACGTCAAGACCAGTAGGCTGAATTAGGCCTGGAAACAAACTGCAGGCCAGACGCTCTTAAAGGGCAGCCCCATGGAGAGTGTGCCCTGCAGAAAGCTAGATGCAACCAGGTGTCATTTCCCTGAATTCTGTCCCTAACAGGGAGACTTTATCAGGATAGGAAGCACCATCAACACTCCACCAGCAGGTCTAATGTCTGGCACGCCAGCCCCTTTCCCCTCCCGCTCCAGGTGCATGGCCTGGGCTCCCAGTGACTGAGACCTTGGGCTTCTCTGAGTCTCTCTACCTGGAGCCTCCTTCCCACCTGGAGCCTGCAAGTCAGCAAGCAAAACGTCCTCTCTAAAACAAAAAAGGCAGGAGGAAAGGGTGGGTGGGTCTCGGTGTCAAGTATCCGAGTCCTGGAGACATGGTGCAAAGAGCTGGCAAAAAACAGACCAGGCCTTGGCACAGTTCTGGCCCTGAGTTCACCCCAAGGGACACTAGATGCCCTGCTGGGCTCGGAGTCTGCTCTCGGGGGGCCCGCCTCGGCGGCTGCTGCCTTCTGCCCTCCAGCTCAGCTCCAGCCCCACCAGAGGGCTGGCTGCAGCCTCCTCCTCCACGGGCTGCTTCTCTCAGCAGAGACAGACTCCAGCTTGAAAAATGAGGCTGCCAGCAGAAAGCAGCCCCTCCCCATTCCCTGCCCTGTGAAAAGCCAAAGTTAAGTTCATTAGGCCAGGGGTAGGGAACCTGCGGCTCTCCAGATGTTCAGGAACTACAATTCCCATCAGCCCCTACAGCATGGCCAATTGGCCGTGCTGACAGAGGCTGATGGGAATTGTAGTTCCTGAACATCTGGAGAGCCGCAGGTTCCCTACCCCTGGTCCAGCCCAACCGCAGCAGGGACGTTTGCAGCAGCAGCCCCGCAGGCAGTCAAAGCTCTGGTCAAGCACAGCTGGGTGTCCCGCCCCCCCCCCCTCCGCCTGGGCTGCTGCTGGAACCTGGGAAGGGGCCCAGCCAGACGCGGCGGCAGACTCCACGCGCACGCGCAGGTCCTGGGGCCAAGGTGGAGTCCTGCCGTTTACCTGCTCTGGACCCGCCGGCCTTGAGCCGACTCGGGCGCCGGGCGCTCAGCCCCGCCCCACTGGATCTCAGCTGGACGAGTTTGGCTCTCTGGGAACGACGCTTCCTGTCCAAGAGGCGGGGGGGTGGGGAGGTTCCCCCTGCCCAGTCCTCTCTCCCCTGGGCCAGACGCTGGCGCGCGTCCCCTCTTAGGGGGAAGCTCCTCACCCGTTCAATCGGAGCAGGCCCTCAGAACAGGCAGCGGACTAGAAGTCGAAAGCGCGCCTCTAATATTACCAGACGCGGGATGTCTTTGCATTACGTAACTGGAGCGCCGGGCCAATCATCATTCCGTTCCGAAAGTTGCCAATTTAATGTAATTTATTTCCATTTAGCATTTAATTCCACTTAATCTATTGCGCATTTGCACCTTTAGGCTCTTGGGATGGGTTTTGCTGGAGCTCTTTCCTCCTCCTCCTCCTAGCGCAGCTTCCCGAGTGAGAAGGGGGGGGGGGGGGGAGAGAGAGAGGAGATCCCGCCGCCGCCCCCTGCAATGCCTTAACCCCCCCAGCCCCCCCCCCCCCCCGATGCTGGCTCTGAGGCCGAGCGGAACGGGAGGCTCCATCCTTTGCCAGAGAGTCCCATTTTATGTGCGCATCCATGGAGCTCTGAGTGGCCCCCCGGCTAGTTTCGGCGCTTAAGCCCAGCCAGACAGACTCCTCAAGCACGCAAAGAGCCCTTTGTCGGCGCGGCCCAACTCCGGCGAAGGAGCATTCCTCCAAATGGGCACAACAGAAATGTTCAAGAGGGCATTTCCGCCAAGGGGTGAGGATTTCAGCAGAACGGAGGAGGTCACTTTGGTGTCATCTGTGGCGGCGCTTGTGGTGTGTGTGTGTGTGTTTCTCTGTGCTATTGCAGCACAATCTTCCCCGCTTCACTTTCAGGCCCCGCCTGACTCACAATGTGCGTTGTTTTCTAATTCTGTGAGGGTAGAGAAGGAAAGTTGCAATAAGAAGCTTCACAGTGACCCCTGCTGGAAGTTTTTCCCAGGCAGAGACATATCTGGAGGCCCCTCTGTCTCCATCCCCTTTTGGACTTCCTCGGTCTCTCCACTGGGTTCTGTCCCAAATGCTGGACCCTTCAAGGTGTCTTCAGGTGACTCGCAACTCCTTAGTTTTAAGCCAGCAAACAGACTCTGAAGTTTGGA
This sequence comes from Sphaerodactylus townsendi, assembly GCF_021028975.2. NCBI lineage: Eukaryota > Metazoa > Chordata > Lepidosauria > Squamata > Sphaerodactylidae > Sphaerodactylus > Sphaerodactylus townsendi. The sequence goes on along the minus strand of NC_059430.1, from coordinate 1,855,623 downwards.
GCAGTCGCGTTGATTGGAAAGGCATCCAAGCAACACCACTTGGCAACGCCAGTTCTGATGACGCCACCCCGCATTCACACTCCCCTTTATTCCCCCCCCCCCCCCACTGAAAGCCCCCGGGCCTCTCGTTTTCCCAAGAGGTTGAAAACAGTCTTTGGGAGCTGAGCTGCCCCAAGGTCAGCAGCAGATAGCAAGAGAAGAAGAAGAGGAGGAGGAGGAGGAGGAGGTGGTGGTGGTGGTGGTGTTTGGATTTATATCCCCCCTTTCTCTCCTGCAGGAGACTCAAAGGGGCTGACAATCTCCTTGCCCTTCCCCCCCCCCCACAACAAACACCCTGTGAGGTGGGTGGGGCTGAGAGAGCTCCAAGAAGCTGTGACTAGCCCAAGGTCACCCAGCTGGCATGTGTGGGAGTGCACAGGCTAATCTGAATTCCCCAGAGAAGCCTCCACAGCTCAGGCGGCAGAGCCAGGAATCAAACCCGGTTTCTCCAGATTAGATACCCGAGCTCTTAACATCCTACACCACTGCTGCTCCTAGTTGTCTACAAAGCCTGTGAAGCCATAAAGTAAAGATCAAGGAAAGAATGCACAGATGGCAGTGGATACATGTAGCAACCTGGTTATATATATCTTTCTAGCAGCACTGATTTGTTATTTTAAGCAGTTACATTGACCTGGGGATGTATCTCAGTCACCCAGATAGCGTCCCCCTGACACAAGGTTGCCCCTGCTTAAATCCCAAGATCTGATGAGGTCAGTCTAGCCCAGGGGTAGGGAACCTGTGGCTCTCCAGATGTTCAGGATCTACAATTCCCATCAGCCCCTACCAGCATGGCCAATTGGCCATGCTGGTAGGGGCTGATGGAATGGTTCCTGAACAGTTCTGGAAAATCTGGAGGCTTCGCGAGGTTCCCAATTCCCTACCCCGAGGCTTAAGGCCTGAGCTTTGAGTTCTAATTCTGCCACTCAAGTCTGAGTGTATTGTTTGCTGTCCACCTTAGGAGCTTTGGGAATGTTCCCGAAATCGACTGAGGTTAGCAGGACGCAGGACTGGAAGCATGAAAAGTTTCACAGTTTATTCCTGATCTGGGACAAAGTCAACCACATCCGGCAAATCCAAAAGGCAGGAAGGCAGGAAGGAGGCAAAAGGGCTGCTCTCAGGCAGATGTTTTCATGCAACTCAGTCGAAGTTCTGCCTCCAGGCATCTCCCGGGGCGCTACACGTGGCATCATAGCCTATTTCCCTGTGACACCTGCTACACACCTCTTCATCCACTGCACGCTCAGAGAATGGAGGCAAAAAGAGGGAAAAGGCTGTTCCGGCCATAGGATGAGTTACTTTCCCCTTTGTCTTGGCCTCCTCCTATTCCGAGGACGTCTTGTGGCGCAGGGGCCGCCTTCGTTCTCAGGCCCCCTGTCCCCCCCCCCCTATTTCCCCTGGCAAACGTCCTGCCTCCCTCTGTCTGCAGACAGGCTGAAGGCCCCGTTTCCCGGGTTTCTTTTTGCTCTGCACCCCCCCCCCCTCACCAAAGCTGCTCCCCTTTACAAAAACCGAAAGAATCTGCAAAATGGCTCCCCAATTTTTCTGTTCCTGGCGAGATTCTGCGTCTGGGCAGCATGAAAAGGCTTTAAAGAAAATGTGTACACGAATTATTATTATCATTATTATTGTTGTTGTTGTTATTGTTGTTATTGTTGTTATTGTTGTTGCTACCATCATCATCATCATCATCATCATCATCATCATCATCATCATCATCATCATCCCCCAGACTGCTCGGGAGATCTCGGGTTTTCGGGCGGGGGGTTCCCGTAGCGGCCCGGTGGCGGCCCGGCGCCCTGCAAAGGCAAGCTAGAGTCCGGACCCCCACCCCCCACCCCCGCCCCGCAGGGCCCCCCAGCCTGCCGCCCATCGGGGCCCGAAGAGGCGGACAGGGCGGGCCCTGTCGGGGGCGGAGCGGGCCCCCAGCCCCTCTGCTGCGCCGCGCTGCCTGCCGGGTCCCTCGACCGGACCCCCCCCCCCCCACATGCCCGCCCGCCGGCGGCTGCGGGCGGAGAGGGAGCGGCGCGGAGCGTCTCCCCCGCGGGCCGGCAGGTGGCGCTTCCCCCTCAGGCTCGGCGCGGAGCCTCCGTGCGCCCCCCCCCCACCCCGCGGCAGAGCGCCCCCTCCGCCCCCCCCTGCCCCGGGCTGGCCTGGGGCTCTCTGGGAAGTCCGGCAGGAAGGCCCCCCCCGCCCGCTCTCTGGCTGCCCGGCCGCCCCTCTCCCGTGCGAGATCAAGAGGCGGGCCCTTGCGTGACCGCTGCAAGGAGGGCCGGCCGGGTCAGAGGCGAGAGACCCCCCCCCCTTTTATAACAAGAGCAAAGGCCGCCAAGGGAGGCCCGGCCAAGCCCCTTCAGACCCGAGAGGCCGGGGGTGGGGCAGGGAGGGGCAGGGCGCGATGCCCGGGCCTCGGCACGGAGGGGGGGGGGGGAGGCGCTGTTCCCTGGGTCAAGGGGCCCGTATGGCCCTAGCAGAGATGAAGCAGACTCTCGAAGGCTGTCACGGCCGAATTCGACTGGTTCTGGTGGGTTTTCTGGGCTGTGTGGCCGGGGTCTGGTGTCACGGTGTGTGACAGACTTCCCTCTGTGATACACCTCTGAAGATGCCGGCCACAGATGCAGGCGAAACGTTAGGAACAAGATCCACCAGGCCACGGCCACACAGCCCCCCGGAAAGCCCACCACAACCAGATGAAGCAGACTGTTTGTCTTTGGCGACGGGGGAGGAGGTGGGAGGGTTGGACCCGTCCCTGGGCTTGGGGGGCGGGGGAGCAAGGACGTGGACGTGTCTGAAGAGCCACCAGCACCAGGGAAAGGCAAACACGGGTGGGGACTTCTTAGGACTCGTGCAGGGCAGCGCGCCCCTCCCCCCCCGTCTCCCCTCCAGCTCACCCGTGAAGACCCTCTTCTGGGACTCTGCCACCAAGGGACAGGACGTTTTGATTCTTGAACTATGTCCTGCCCTAGAGAATAACCCTCAGGTAGAGGCCAGCCAAGCCTCAAGGGGGAGGGCGGTGCGGGGGCCAACCCGGAAAATGTTGTAAAACCCCACCCAGTTAAAAAAAATCAATCAATCAATCAATCAATCACTCAATCACTCAATCAATCAATCAATCAATCAAACCTCTATTAAAAGAAGCATTGAGCTTATCAGGAGCATAAATGTTGCCTAAAATGGCATTAAAACAGCAGTAAAATTGCTTCAGTGGTAAATGCAAAACAGCAATCAGAAAGCACCCCCCACACACACACACACCTGGGCAGATGTCCACCTTGCCCAATGGGCATTAAGCCCCTGCCCCACTGGAAGCAAGCCATAAAAAAAGAAAGGAGTAGTAGTTTGTATTTATGCCCCCTTTCTCTGCTGTAGGAGATTCAAAGGGGTTTACAATCTCCTTTCCCTGCCCCCCCCCCCCGTGTGGCCGTGGTCTGGTGGATCTTGTTCCTAACAAACACCCTATGAGATGGGTGGGGCTGAGAGAGCTCAGAAGAACTGTGACTAGCCCAAGGTCACCCAGCTGGCATGTGTTGGAGCGCACATGCTAATCTGATTCCCCAGATAAACCTCCACAGTTCAGGCAGCAGAGCGTGGAATCAAACCCGGTTCTCCAGATTAGAGTGCACCTGCTCTTAACCACTATGCCACGCTGGCAACAAGAAGGCTGAGAGAAGCCTGGTCGTGGATCCGGCAGGGGGCACAGAGTGGGTTAAGATTTGTTATTATGAAGGATATGGTTTGTTTTAATTAATTTTTTAGGATTAAGAAATTATGGTGTTGAAAATGAGTTCTTGTACAATAGAAGGAAGTATAGGTTTCCTACTCTTTCCTATTCTTTTATTTTCTTGGCTATTTTGATTTTCTTCCTTGTTTATTGTTTTGTTTGTGTGTTTTTTCTCTCTTTTTAGTATTATTTTAAATTGTGCATTTGTGCTATTTTTAATATTCAAATATTTAAATTTCATTTGTCTTGTGGAAACTGAAATAAAAAACTTTTTTTAAAAAGAAGCTCTGCCTGACTCTGGCGTCTCGGGGGGGGGGGTGTGCTCTTTTGGGGCTAGACTGTGTTTCCACCCCCTGTGGGTGTGTAGAGAGGAAATTGTGCCTGGCTCTTCTTCCGTGGATCGATACTCCCGACAGGAGTAAATCACAAATCCCATTTCAGACGTGGCTCTTATCTGGCCTCACTCTCTGCAGCCGCCAGGAAAAGTTGCTGCAGCCCAGCCTGGAATCCATCACCCTCGGCACTGCCAGGGGCAGGGGGGGGGAGGGCAGACTGGTGAGTGATGCGTTGGTCTGCACACGCTGCCTCCACCCCTCCCTTCTTTCACTTCAGTGTAATCTGTTCCCCACCCCACCCCATCACACAAACAGAGAGAGTGCATTTTGATAGTCACTGGGCCCAAATTCCAGACAAAGGCCAGCAGTGGCGAAGGAGGTTAAGAGCTCGTGTATCTAATCTGGAGGAACCGGGTTTGATTCCCCGCTCTGCCGCCTGAGCTGTGGAGGCTTCTCTGGGGAATTCAGGTTAGCCTGTGCACTCCCTCACACATGCCAACTCTTCTTCTTCTTCTTCTTCTTCTTCTTCTTCAGCTGAACATTAACTATCACCTGTACAGAAAAGCATTCTTCAACAGTTCCATTTTTAAATATTGTCGAAGGCTTTCATGACCGGAATCACTGGGGGTTTGTGTGATTCCCGGGTTGTGTGGCCGTGTTCCTGTAGCATTTTCTCCTGACGTTTCGCCTGCATCTGTGGCTGGCAGCATCTTCAGAGGATCTGATGGTAGCAGAGCAAGATGCCAGCCACAGAGGCAGGCAAACATCCTCTGGCCGCTCCACAAGGGGAGGATGGAAAGCAGGGAAGGCCACAGGGCTGAAGGGCAGCAGCTGATGTTGCTCATTTGCAGGTTGCAAAGCGATGGCCCAGGAAGCCCCCACCCCTCCCTCCCTCCCTCCCTCCCTCCCTGCCTGTCCCTTCAGGTTGGTCACTCTGGGGAGCCACAGAGAACCACAGAGTTGGATGAGCCCTGAAGCCCTCCAGTCCCTGCAGGACCACACGGGTGGTCCCTCTTTCCCATCTGTCCTACCTCGTAGGGCTGCTGTGAGGGCCAAAGGAGCAGATAGAGGCTGTTTGGGTCACCACTGGGAAGAAAGGCAGGGTGTACATGAAGTAAATAAGTGAGTAAATAGCATCAAAGACCAGCCAAACATTCAAGCAGGGTTAAGGAGTGGGGTCTCAGGGCTAGACTTGTCTGCTGTCAATGTGAGCCCCCCCAACCCCCATTGTCCCGTGGAGCAGCCCATCACCACTCAGGCAGGGAGGGGGCCACAGAGTGCGACTCCTGCAGAAGACACCGGGGCTGGTTCCAGGTTTATCCAAGCAAAGTGCAGCCAGAGCCAGCAATTCCTGGGGGAGTCCAGGCAAGATCCACCGGTGCTGCAGGAGCTTCACAAGGGCCATGCCACCCGGGGGGGGGGGAGCACCCGGCAGCCGATGCCAGTCATGCCCTTCCCCTGTGCTGCAGCTTGACAGGAGCATACTGAACCCCTGCTGCCCAGAGACCAAGCATCCTGTCCTTGTAGTGGGGGCTTCATGGGCTGGCATTTGCCTCCAGGGGGTTTGCATGCGCCCCTGTGTGTGCACCCACTCACCCAGCACACTGCTCTTCTCTGCTGTGCCCTCCAGCTCTCACTCATGGACACACACACACACACGAGCACTTCCCACTACATTTTGCCGCTTCCGGTCCAGCTGCCTCTTCCTCGCGGGCCGGCCACGTGTGCTTGGCGCAGGCACGGTGTTGTCGGGGAGATGCAGGAGGGGAAATCTGCAATTTAATGGGAACTAAAAGGCTTCCAACTGCATTTCATCCTGGGCGTCGTGGCTGGCAGCCCGCGCCATATGCTTCCTGACTGAGGGGCTGGATGATGGTTTTGTGAATCAAAGGAGGAACACAGGCAGGAGCTCCGGGGGCGGGCGGGCGGCATCGCTCAGGCATGGTGGCACGGCAAGGGATGGGGGGCTTTTGCGGGGGGGGGGGAGGAAGATGGGAAAGCATGGGGCAAAGCCCAGGAGTACTGTCCAGTGGGAGCCTCCATGGACTCTGAGGCACTGTGTGGGATCTCCTTCCTGGAGCTGCGCATTTGCAGGTTGTGATCAGGGTGCTGTGTGTGTGTGCGCGCGTGCGTGTGTGCTAGTAGCAGGGGCAGGTGAGAACCTTGGGGATGGGTGGGTGGGTGGGAGTATTAGCAGCAGGGGCAGGTACGGACAGTGAGGTCAGCAGCAGCCCAGGCGCAGAGGCAGGATCACAGGGGCTGCTCTACTCTGACCCAGGCAATGGGTGTGTGTGTGTGCGTGCGTGCGTGCAGAACCAGGTCTTACCTGCCGGAGGCTTTCCATAGCAGCAGCTCCTTGGGAAAACTCCCAACAAGCCAATCTGCCCATGGGCAACCTTCACCCCGGGCACATCTCATTTAGTGGGGAAGGGGCCATGGCTGCCCCCTTCTCTGCTTTCTTGCAATGCCCCCCCCCCATGGGCTACTTCAAAGGAAAGCAGTCAACCTTCCACCAAGAGAAACAAAGGGGGCTGGGGGGCGGGGAAGCACCCCACAGGTCATATCACAAGAGGCCTGCTGCTGCCAGCCACTAGTCAAGTCCTTTTCAGAAGACGCCCCTAACCGGGACAGGGGGGTGGGTGCGCCGTCTGTTCCCCCTCCTCCCATCACCCAACTTGAGGCTTTCTGAGTGAGACACCAACGCCCCTTTCAGCTCTCGTGGCCTTTAGAGGTCTGTTCTGGTCCTCCTGAAACTCCAGTGTCCCAAATGCCCCCCTCTGTGTGTGTGTGTGTGTGTGTGTGTGCTGTGAGTGGCTTCACATGCCAACTGCTGAAGATGAAGTGACCGCTGGAGGGCCTTTCTCCGGGGCCAGCTGCCACTCCTGGACGATGGGCTGTTTGGCTTCCTTTTGCCCACATCTGGCTGGAGGATCCTGCCCGACTCCTGGACTGAAGCCCCTGCGGGGGAAACCACTTCTCAGGAGCGTGGCCGGAAAATCGGGTCTGTGTTGGGTGGGGCCGTGCAAGAGGCTGGTGCAGGAAAGTGGGGTTCCTGGGGGGCGGGGTGCTGGAATGGCACCAAGTTCCTACTTGCAAAGCCCCTGCCTGCTTCTTGGCCATTCAAAGTCTCCCAGAAGCATCCCAGGAAGGTGCTCAGGAGCAGCAGCAGCAGCAGCCGCAGAAGGCCATTGCTTTCACATCCTGCCTGTGAGCTCCCAAAGGCACCTGGTGGGCCACTGCGAGTAGGAGAGTGCTGGACTAGATGGGCTCTGGTCTGATCCAGCAGGCTCTTAACTATGTTCTTAAGGGAAATGGGCGGAGCCTCCCAGAACAAAGACCCCATGGCCTTTCTGCTTGCCGCCATCATCAGGATTGGCTTCTCAGCTGTTTGCAGGCCTCAAAGTCTTCCTGGACACATCTACAAATGTTTCTCTATTTTATTTAGTTCATTTACAGCCCACCTTTCTCACTGAGATGCAGAGTGGATTGCAAAATATTTTTAAAAAAAACATATCTGGCAGCTTGTAATCATCCAATAAGCCGAAAACTGGTGAAAAGACAGACAGAAAGGACCCCTGTCGAAGGCGGGACATCCCATAATGCAGGTGGTGAACAGCTGAGGCAGAAGAAGCCACTGCAGGAGAAGGGAGGTGACCCCCACAACATGGATGGTGCCGGAGAGCCTTCCTCCCCCCTGGCCACGGCCACTGCCTGTGCTGCTCCGTTCCACCACAGCTCTGAGCCCTCTGTGGAGATGTGGGCCTGCTCGCCTTTGTACGTGGCCCTGAGCGAGAGCAAGCCCCCCTGCTTCTCTGGGAGGTCGGCTACCCAAGTGAGTCACTGGTCTTTAACTTTCCCAGTATCTGGTTCCCCCTCCGAGCCTCACAGGCTGAACCGAAAGGAGGGGCAGCCTCAGAACATCTGGATGCTGCAGCTGGCATCTGGCCCACCCCTTGCCAGTAGCCCACCTTCATGGAATTGCAGACCAAGAAGCCAAAACGCTCCTGGCGGCACCCCCTGCAAGACCAGTTGTTCACTTCCTGCTCCTCTTTCCCTCCCTGAGCTGCGTCATTCAACCGCAAGATGGAATGACCACCTGCACACGCAGATCATCCTTCAGCTTCCTTCCAGGAGCCTCAAAATCTCTTGTGATGTCCCGACAGCTACATCCGTGCCGTGTTCGTGCATGTGACCCTCCCTCCCCACCTCAGCAAATATTTCTCCTGGGAGCTGCTTCAAGAACCCTCCAAATGACTTGGTTCCCTTCTGATTTGTGGGAGGCTTAACCCAGAGGTTGCACCCACAGATGATCCCAGGGAGATGCCAGCTTCCGGGCTGGAAACAAGAACAGACCGGGGGGGGGGGGGGGCTGTGGACAGGGGGCGGGCTGGATTGGTGAATGACGGTGGGATCTCCCTGGATGTAAAATGCCACCAAGTTGCAGCCAACTTACAGTGACCCCATCAAAGGGCCCTCGAGGCAAGCAAGAAGCAGAGGTGGTTCGTCACGGCCTTTCTTCCTCTGCAGAGTCCTCGTTGGTGGTCTCTCATCCAAGTACTGACTCCGCTTCTGAGATCCGATGTGGTCCGGCTATCCTCCCTCGTTCCCTCCCCTCCGGGCCTCTCGTGTGCTCCGTCTAACATTGGCTCTTCCGGTGGTGCTCTTTGAGCAAATTGCACTGTGCCAGCAAAGGAGGCCGGAGCCCTGGGGTGGGGTGGGGGGAGCACTTGTTGCTGCTATGCTGCCTCTTCCCGGCTGGTTGCTGTGATTTCGCCCCTATTCCTCACCTTGCAGCAGGGTGGGGGGAGGGGCAGCCATAGAAGCATCTCCGTGTTAGTTATTGTTCCTCTGCTGAAAGGTTGCTTGGCCTTGGGAGTGATGTTTCGTGGAAAGCCCTCCGATGTTCTTATTTTGATTTAATTTTTTATCATCTGACGGTTCACGGGCGGCGGGGGCAGGGGGAAGCATCGCCATTCCTGGTTGTGATGACAACCCAAAGTTGACAATGTTTTTCCTGCATCTTCTGTTGCAGCCGGAGATGGGCTGGCTCTCCCTTGTGAGTCTGGTCACAAAGAGCTGTGCCTTCCGGCACGCAGGCACAAGGACGCGTGGGGTGCGGGCCGCTGGCCTCCTGTGGCGAGGGGGCCGGGTGGCTTCACGCAGCCATCAGTGGGAAACAGGGCTGCAGCGTTTCTCACCTCCAGGGACATAGAAAAATGCCACAGCACTTCCACAATTGTCAGGAAGGTGGATTCTGGTCTGCGGGTAACTTGAGAAGCTCTGAAATGGGACCATTTACAAAGTCTTTGATCTGAGGTTGCAAATGCCTTAGCAGACCAGGTGCTCAGGAGCAGCAGCAGCAGCAGGCCATTGCTCTCACCTCCTGCCTGTGAGCTCCCAAAGGCACCTGGTGGGCCACTGCGAGTAGCAGAGAGCTGGACTAGATGGACTCTGGTCTGATCCAGCTGGCTTGTTCTTGTGTTCTTATGTCTCTTCCCCTGTGCCTCTCCGGATTTCTCTGCTGGCAGCTGAACGTGTGTCAGAAGGACTCTGTTTGTGACAGCCCGTTCCCCCACGCCGCTCTAAGCCGGCCACACTTGTAGGTCCCAGCCCTTCCCGAGAAAGAGCCCCGATGATTTCAGTGGGATTCTGGCACTCAGCGTCTTGCTCAAAGTGGGCTGCCATGAGGGTGAAGCCATTACGCCTGCTCAGTTTGGGCGCCACGACCCTGCAGCCCCTGCAGAGAGAGTTTGTTGGTGCTCACTGGTTGCGCATCGCTCCTTTGCATGGCTGGCAGCCCAGCCTGAACCAGGGCCGGCCCCCAGAAAGCCCTTTGGGCTGCCAGCAGCTCTTTGGAACTGGACCTGTGCCCAGGCTGGGCTCCCCTGAGGCCGCAAAGAGCTGCCCGTCCACAGCCTCAGACCAGGCAGGCAAACGCCTGGAAACCCCTCCTGCCACAATCCCTTCACAGGCGTCAGCTGGAAAAGCAGGCACGGGCAGGAATGCATCTGCGCATTAACCAAGGTGAGACACGTTTGCTCACAAGAATGTCCGCTGCTTGCAAAGTTTTTCCCCCCGTGGATCTTGAGGTGGGAGCGCTTGTCCTCGAGGTGCCTGGGCGGGCAGGAATTGTGAGGGGGGGGGCTGCTGACCGTTCAGTGTGCTGTTTTCAGCCAGGCGCGTGTATGTGGAAAAGGGGGGAGGGGTCCGGGGATGAGAGACGATGGATGTTCCCACTGGGGGGCCAGGCAGCAGCTAATGGTGGGGGGAGGAGAAGCGCTTGCTCGCAGCGCAGCGCAGCGGGGGTCATCTGTGCCCTGCCAGTGAAGGACACGTGCTCTTTCCAAGGGACTGCCGAGGCCGGTTCTATCCGTCAGCTTCCTGCTCTCTGCTTTGCCCGCAATTTACTACCCTGTTTACGGCCGCCGGCTCTCGGGGGCTGCATAGATCAGGCTGTGCCAAGATGCCTTGTTAATGCTGCTCAGTAGAAAGAGTGGGCAACCCCCCTCCCCACCAACAAGCACGCACGCACGCACACACACACACACACACACACACACAACAAAGGAGGGCTCGATTTGTTGCAGCACCACGAAATATTTCACCAGCATGGAGGCTGCAGGCAGGGGATCCACACGGGCAGGCGCTCCCTCTCTCCTCTCTGCATCCCAGCTGGGGCCCAGTGCAGGCCTTGACCCAAACAGCGGGCTGGATTTGGCCCCCCTCGAAGACAAGGCCTGTGGTCCAAAGCATCTCTACCCTGGTAAACAGCCACGGTTGGGGTCGAGGCTCAGTGGCAGCGGCCTCTGCTTGGCCTGCAGATGGTGCCAGGTTCGAGCCCTGGTCTCTCCAGCCGAAATGCCTGGGGCGGGGAGCTACTGCAAGTCATAGACTCTGTAGAAGGCACCTTCGGGAGGTCTTGTGGTCACTCACTGGGCAGAGTGCGCAGTCTGCACATGCTCAGTGGCTCTTTTAGGAGGCACAGAGCTGTGTTGTTCTGATCTCACATCTTCCAGGGCCCGAGGGGATGCTCAGTGAATGGTCCAGGAAAGAATCCAAACCCTCAGTGTGATTTGCCACGGCCTGGGGCTGGTAGTTCAGTGTCCAGTTAGAAAAATCCATAGATATCTGTTCAAAAACCCACTGGAAATGCTCAAATCTTAGCAACTGTGAAAATCTGCATAAGTTGATGGCAAAAGCTCAGCCAGTCCAGCAGGGTCTCCTGCCAGAGGCTGCTGTTCTCCTTTTGAGCAGCCCCCCCCCCTTTTGGAAGCATCCTCACAAGATCCAATTCCCAGTTTACATTGAGCTTCTGGATTCCCCCAAATACACACACATGGGCAGGCGGCACCCTCAGGCACCCACCTGCTTTGGATTTAACAACATAATTTGATTGTTTGGATTAGTTAAGGTGCCTGGCGTCAAATACTAAATGCTGTTTCAATTCAACACACAAGAACGTCACAGGCTGCAAACAGCGATGACGGCGCGGCCACGGGCTGAGTCAAACGGCTGCTCTCCCCGGCTCAGCAGGCCCAGTTGGCTCTCGGGGCAAGAAGCCCTCTGCTCTAAGCCTCCAGCACCCAGGAAGTGCTGCCGAGACACCTGGAGGGACCTCTTCAACTTCTGGGTGCTGCTGGGAGCCAGGGCCTCTCTTTTACAAGCCAGCAGAAATCAGCTCTAAGCCCGAGAGCCGGACAACTCCAGGAGAGGCCACCATGAGGAGAAAACGAAGCAAACAAGACTGGGTTCTTGGTCACAGAGAGGAAAGGTGCCTGCTGGGAGCGAAGCCGCCAGAGCCGGCCTCTGTGGCCCTGTGGGCACGCAGGCAAGATGGAGGCCGCTGGGCCTGAGTGGATGTGCCTCCCACCCCTGCCTCCCTTTGCACAGACGGCGCTGGAAGCCCGCGTCCATTTTTGCGCACTCCAGCAAAATTAGCGGCCTCTAATGATCTCCCACGGCTTGGCTTAATGAAACTCACAGCAGCCCAGTTAACATAACCGGAAGAAGCCGGCATGGCGTCCTGGCAGAAGCAGCCCCAAAGAGGGCAAAGGGAGGGAGGGGAGGATTACGTGCGGGGGCAGAGCCTTCCTGGTCAGAGGCAGTTTGTTTCCGAGGGGCAACAACAGCCGCAGAAGCTGTGCTGCTGCTGCTGCAACATTTGTGCACTTTGTGGTTTCCTGGAGGTCCCTGCGTGGCCTGGGGGGGACGCTGCATTTGATCCCGCACAGTTTTTCACCCATGATCTCTCTGCAAGGGCAGGGCAGCATTACAGCCCCAACATTTATGTTGAGTCATTGAGTGGGAAGAGACCACAAGGGCCACCTGGTCCAAACAGACAGATGGTCATTCAGCCTGTTCAAAAACCAAAAAAGGAAGAAAACGCACCACCCTCCAAGGCAGTGCATTTCCCTGTCGAACAGCCCTGATGGTCAGGAAGTTCTTCCTAATGTTTAGGTGGAATCCTTTTTTCTTGTACTTTGAACCCATGACTCCTGGTCTTAGTCTCTGGAGCTGCAGAAAACAAGCTTGCTTCCTCTCCGACAGGGCATCCCTTCAAATATGTAAGCATGGCTGCCATGTCACCCCTTAACCTTCTCTTCTCCAAATGTACCCAGCTCCCTCTGCACATAGGGCATGGATTCCAGACCTTTTATCATTTTGGTCATCCTCCTCTGGACGCGTTACAGTTTATCAATATCCTTAAGACCATAAGAACGAGCCTGCTGGATCAGACCAGAGTCCATCTAGTCCAGCACTCTGCTACTCGCAGTGGCCCACCAGGTGCCTTTGAGAGCTCACAGGCAGGAGGTGAAAGCAATGGCCTTCTGCTGCTGCTGCTGCTGCTGCTGCTGCTGCTGCTCATAAGAACATAAGAACAAGCCTGCTGGATCAGACCAGAGTCCATCTAGTCTAGCACTCTGCTACTCACAGTGGCCCACCAGGTGCCTTTGGGAGCTCACGTGCAGGATGGGAAAGCAAGGGCCTTCTGCTGCTGCTTCTGCTCCCGAGCACGTGGTCTGCTAAGGCATCTGCAATCTCAGATCAAAGACTTTGTAAATGGTCCCTTTGTAAATGTGTCCCACAACACCACCCCTGACTGCCCGTTCCCAACGGGGGGTGGCACCCCACTGGTCCCACGGCCAAGGGATGCTTCCCCGGGGGTTAAAACAACCCACATTCCGCACGACTGACAGAGCTACAGCAGAAGGAAGCAAAAGAACACAGAAAGTACAACCACTGTAATTAAGGGGGGGGGGGGGCGAGGATACCACATCCCAGGCATGAAACGTGGCAGGACCAAACCAGAAATGGGCTGATCGTGGCACTTAGGGCCTACAAAATTATAAGAACATAAGAACTGGGGGGGGGGGTTGGGGGGGGGGGGGGGGTGGGGGGGGGGGGGGTGGGGGGGGGGGGGGTTGGGGGGGGGGGGGGTTTTTGGGGGGGGGGATGTTGGGGAGGGGGGGTTTTGGGGGAAAGGGGGTGTTGGGGGGGGGGGGGTTTGGGGGGGGGGGTGGTGGGGGGGGGGGGGGAGTGGGGGGGGACGGGGAGGGTGGGGGGGGGGGGGGGGGGGGGGGGGGGGGGGTGGGGGGGGGGGGGGGTGGGGGGGGGGGGGGGTGGGGGGGGGGGGGGGTGGGGGGGGGGGGGGGTGGGGGGGGGGGGGGGTGGGGGGGGGGGGGGGTGGGGGGGGGGGGGGGTGGGGGGGGGGGGGGGTGGGGGGGGGGGGGGGTGGGGGGGGGGGGGGGTGGGGGGGGGGGGGGGTGGGGGGGGGGGGGGGTGGGGGGGGGGGGGGGTGGGGGGGGGGGGGGGTGGGGGGGGGGGGGGGTGGGGGGGGGGGGGGGTGGGGGGGGGGGGGGGTGGGGGGGGGGGGGGGTGGGGGGGGGGGGGGGTGGGGGGGGGGGGGGGTGGGGGGGGGGGGGGGTGGGGGGGGGGGGGGGTGGGGGGGGGGGGGGGTGGGGGGGGGGGGGGGTGGGGGGGGGGGGGGGTGGGGGGGGGGGGGGGTGGGGGGGGGGGGGGGTGGGGGGGGGGGGGGGTGGGGGGGGGGGGGGGTGGGGGGGGGGGGGGGTGGGGGGGGGGGGGGGTGGGGGGGGGGGGGGGTGGGGGGGGGGGGGGGTGGGGGGGGGGGGGGGTGGGGGGGGGGGGGGGTGGGGGGGGGGGGGGGTGGGGGGGGGGGGGGGTGGGGGGGGGGGGGGGTGGGGGGGGGGGGGGGTGGGGGGGGGGGGGGGTGGGGGGGGGGGGGGGTGGGGGGGGGGGGGGGTGGGGGGGGGGGGGGGTGGGGGGGGGGGGGGGTGGGGGGGGGGGGGGGTGGGGGGGGGGGGGGGTGGGGGGGGGGGGGGGTGGGGGGGGGGGGGGGTGGGGGGGGGGGGGGGTGGGGGGGGGGGGGGGTGGGGGGGGGGGGGGGTGGGGGGGGGGGGGGGTGGGGGGGGGGGGGGGTGGGGGGGGGGGGGGGTGGGGGGGGGGGGGGGTGGGGGGGGGGGGGGGTGGGGGGGGGGGGGGGTGGGGGGGGGGGGGGGTGGGGGGGGGGGGGGGTGGGGGGGGGGGGGGGTGGGGGGGGGGGGGGGTGGGGGGGGGGGGGGGTGGGGGGGGGGGGGGGTGGGGGGGGGGGGGGGTGGGGGGGGGGGGGGGTGGGGGGGGGGGGGGGTGGGGGGGGGGGGGGGTGGGGGGGGGGGGGGGTGGGGGGGGGGGGGGGTGGGGGGGGGGGGGGGTGGGGGGGGGGGGGGGTGGGGGGGGGGGGGGGTGGGGGGGGGGGGGGGTGGGGGGGGGGGGGGGTGGGGGGGGGGGGGGGTGGGGGGGGGGGGGGGTGGGGGGGGGGGGGGGTGGGGGGGGGGGGGGGTGGGGGGGGGGGGGGGTGGGGGGGGGGGGGGGTGGGGGGGGGGGGGGGTGGGGGGGGGGGGGGGTGGGGGGGGGGGGGGGTGGGGGGGGGGGGGGGTGGGGGGGGGGGGGGGTGGGGGGGGGGGGGGGTGGGGGGGGGGGGGGGTGGGGGGGGGGGGGGGTGGGGGGGGGGGGGGGTGGGGGGGGGGGGGGGTGGGGGGGGGGGGGGGTGGGGGGGGGGGGGGGTGGGGGGGGGGGGGGGTGGGGGGGGGGGGGGGTGGGGGGGGGGGGGGGTGGGGGGGGGGGGGGGTGGGGGGGGGGGGGGGTGGGGGGGGGGGGGGGTGGGGGGGGGGGGGGGTGGGGGGGGGGGGGGGTGGGGGGGGGGGGGGGTGGGGGGGGGGGGGGGTGGGGGGGGGGGGGGGTGGGGGGGGGGGGGGGTGGGGGGGGGGGGGGGTGGGGGGGGGGGGGGGTGGGGGGGGGGGGGGGTGGGGGGGGGGGGGGGTGGGGGGGGGGGGGGGTGGGGGGGGGGGGGGGTGGGGGGGGGGGGGGGTGGGGGGGGGGGGGGGTGGGGGGGGGGGGGGGTGGGGGGGGGGGGGGGTGGGGGGGGGGGGGGGTGGGGGGGGGGGGGGGTGGGGGGGGGGGGGGGTGGGGGGGGGGGGGGGTGGGGGGGGGGGGGGGTGGGGGGGGGGGGGGGTGGGGGGGGGGGGGGGTGGGGGGGGGGGGGGGTGGGGGGGGGGGGGGGTGGGGGGGGGGGGGGGTGGGGGGGGGGGGGGGTGGGGGGGGGGGGGGGTGGGGGGGGGGGGGGGTGGGGGGGGGGGGGGGTGGGGGGGGGGGGGGGTGGGGGGGGGGGGGGGTGGGGGGGGGGGGGGGTGGGGGGGGGGGGGGGTGGGGGGGGGGGGGGGTGGGGGGGGGGGGGGGTGGGGGGGGGGGGGGGTGGGGGGGGGGGGGGGTGGGGGGGGGGGGGGGTGGGGGGGGGGGGGGGTGGGGGGGGGGGGGGGTGGGGGGGGGGGGGGGTGGGGGGGGGGGGGGGTGGGGGGGGGGGGGGGTGGGGGGGGGGGGGGGTGGGGGGGGGGGGGGGTGGGGGGGGGGGGGGGTGGGGGGGGGGGGGGGTGGGGGGGGGGGGGGGTGGGGGGGGGGGGGGGTGGGGGGGGGGGGGGGTGGGGGGGGGGGGGGGTGGGGGGGGGGGGGGGTGGGGGGGGGGGGGGGTGGGGGGGGGGGGGGGTGGGGGGGGGGGGGGGTGGGGGGGGGGGGGGGTGGGGGGGGGGGGGGGTGGGGGGGGGGGGGGGTGGGGGGGGGGGGGGGTGGGGGGGGGGGGGGGTGGGGGGGGGGGGGGGTGGGGGGGGGGGGGGGTGGGGGGGGGGGGGGGTGGGGGGGGGGGGGGGTGGGGGGGGGGGGGGGTGGGGGGGGGGGGGGGTGGGGGGGGGGGGGGGTGGGGGGGGGGGGGGGTGGGGGGGGGGGGGGGTGGGGGGGGGGGGGGGTGGGGGGGGGGGGGGGTGGGGGGGGGGGGGGGTGGGGGGGGGGGGGGGTGGGGGGGGGGGGGGGTGGGGGGGGGGGGGGGTGGGGGGGGGGGGGGGTGGGGGGGGGGGGGGGTGGGGGGGGGGGGGGGTGGGGGGGGGGGGGGGTGGGGGGGGGGGGGGGTGGGGGGGGGGGGGGGTGGGGGGGGGGGGGGGTGGGGGGGGGGGGGGGTGGGGGGGGGGGGGGGTGGGGGGGGGGGGGGGTGGGGGGGGGGGGGGGTGGGGGGGGGGGGGGGTGGGGGGGGGGGGGGGTGGGGGGGGGGGGGGGTGGGGGGGGGGGGGGGTGGGGGGGGGGGGGGGTGGGGGGGGGGGGGGGTGGGGGGGGGGGGGGGTGGGGGGGGGGGGGGGTGGGGGGGGGGGGGGGTGGGGGGGGGGGGGGGTGGGGGGGGGGGGGGGTGGGGGGGGGGGGGGGTGGGGGGGGGGGGGGGTGGGGGGGGGGGGGGGTGGGGGGGGGGGGGGGTGGGGGGGGGGGGGGGTGGGGGGGGGGGGGGGTGGGGGGGGGGGGGGGTGGGGGGGGGGGGGGGTGGGGGGGGGGGGGGGTGGGGGGGGGGGGGGGTGGGGGGGGGGGGGGGTGGGGGGGGGGGGGGGTGGGGGGGGGGGGGGGTGGGGGGGGGGGGGGGTGGGGGGGGGGGGGGGTGGGGGGGGGGGGGGGTGGGGGGGGGGGGGGGTGGGGGGGGGGGGGGGTGGGGGGGGGGGGGGGTGGGGGGGGGGGGGGGTGGGGGGGGGGGGGGGTGGGGGGGGGGGGGGGTGGGGGGGGGGGGGGGTGGGGGGGGGGGGGGGTGGGGGGGGGGGGGGGTGGGGGGGGGGGGGGGTGGGGGGGGGGGGGGGTGGGGGGGGGGGGGGGTGGGGGGGGGGGGGGGTGGGGGGGGGGGGGGGTGGGGGGGGGGGGGGGTGGGGGGGGGGGGGGGTGGGGGGGGGGGGGGGTGGGGGGGGGGGGGGGTGGGGGGGGGGGGGGGTGGGGGGGGGGGGGGGTGGGGGGGGGGGGGGGTGGGGGGGGGGGGGGGTGGGGGGGGGGGGGGGTGGGGGGGGGGGGGGGTGGGGGGGGGGGGGGGTGGGGGGGGGGGGGGGTGGGGGGGGGGGGGGGTGGGGGGGGGGGGGGGTGGGGGGGGGGGGGGGTGGGGGGGGGGGGGGGTGGGGGGGGGGGGGGGTGGGGGGGGGGGGGGGTGGGGGGGGGGGGGGGTGGGGGGGGGGGGGGGTGGGGGGGGGGGGGGGTGGGGGGGGGGGGGGGTGGGGGGGGGGGGGGGTGGGGGGGGGGGGGGGTGGGGGGGGGGGGGGGTGGGGGGGGGGGGGGGTGGGGGGGGGGGGGGGTGGGGGGGGGGGGGGGTGGGGGGGGGGGGGGGTGGGGGGGGGGGGGGGTGGGGGGGGGGGGGGGTGGGGGGGGGGGGGGGTGGGGGGGGGGGGGGGTGGGGGGGGGGGGGGGTGGGGGGGGGGGGGGGTGGGGGGGGGGGGGGGTGGGGGGGGGGGGGGGTGGGGGGGGGGGGGGGTGGGGGGGGGGGGGGGTGGGGGGGGGGGGGGGTGGGGGGGGGGGGGGGTGGGGGGGGGGGGGGGTGGGGGGGGGGGGGGGTGGGGGGGGGGGGGGGTGGGGGGGGGGGGGGGTGGGGGGGGGGGGGGGTGGGGGGGGGGGGGGGTGGGGGGGGGGGGGGGTGGGGGGGGGGGGGGGTGGGGGGGGGGGGGGGTGGGGGGGGGGGGGGGTGGGGGGGGGGGGGGGTGGGGGGGGGGGGGGGTGGGGGGGGGGGGGGGTGGGGGGGGGGGGGGGTGGGGGGGGGGGGGGGTGGGGGGGGGGGGGGGTGGGGGGGGGGGGGGGTGGGGGGGGGGGGGGGTGGGGGGGGGGGGGGGTGGGGGGGGGGGGGGGTGGGGGGGGGGGGGGGTGGGGGGGGGGGGGGGTGGGGGGGGGGGGGGGGGGGGGGGGGGGGGGGTGGGGGGGGGGGGGGGTGGGGGGGGGGGAGGGTGGGGGGGAGGGGGGGTGGGGGGCCGGGAAGGCGGGGGGGGGGGGGGGTGGGGGGGGGAGGGCCCGGTGGGGGGGGGGGGGGGTGGGGGGGGTGGGTTTTCCAGGCTGCGTGGCCGTGGTCTGGTGGATCTTGTTCCTAATGTTTTGCCTGCATCTGTGGCTGGCATCTTCAGAGGTGTAGTGTAACAGACTTCCCTCTGTGACACACCTCTGAAGATGCCAGCCACAGATGCAGGCGAAACGTTAGGAACAAGATCCACCAGACCACAGCCACACAGCCTGGAAAACCTACTGCAACCAGTTGAGTCCGGCGATGAAAGCCTTTGACAATACATTATTACTCTTTAGTCTACCGATCTCACATTCTATTCTGGCTGAGTGCAAGGCACCTGATATTAGACCGCTTGATGAACAGGATAGGGCCCTGTAGCTGATTTCAGAGGCCCACAGAATTTTCATACAATCGTAAGAGTTGAAAGAGACCACCAGGGCCATCCAGTCCAACCACCTACAATACAGAAATATATAATCGAAGCACTCCTGACAGATGACCATCCAGCCTCTGTTTAAAAACCTCCAAAGGAGACTCCACCGCACTCCGAGGCAGCGGATTCCAATGTCAAACTGCCCTGACCGTCAGGAAATTCTTCCTAATGTTCAGTGGAATCTCGTTTCCTGCACCTTGAATCCATTACTCCTCGACCTCGTTTCTGGAGCAGCAGAAAACCAGCTTGCTCCCTCTTCACCATGACAACCCTTCAAATGTTCAAACATGGCTATCATGTCTCCCCTTAACCTTCTACTCTCCAGACTAAGCAAACCTAGCTCCCTTAGCTGTTCCTCGTAGTGCATGGATTCCAGACCTTTCACCATTTTGGATGCCCTCCTCTGGACCTGTTCCAGCTTGTCAATATCCTTCTTGAATTGTGGTGCCCAGAACTGATCACAGTATTCTAGGTGAGGTCTGAACAATGCAGAATAGAGAGGTACAATTACATCCCTTGATCACTAGACTCCTATTGATGCAGCCAAGAATTGCATTGGCTTTCTTGGCCGCTGCATCACACTGCTGACTCATGTTCAGTTTGTAGTCTACTGAGACTCCCAGATCCCTTTCGTGTGTAGTCACGCCAGATGTTCCCCATCCTATATCTGTGCATTTCATTTTTTCTGCCTAAGTGTAGTACCTTACATTTATCTCTGTTGTAGGAGCAGCAGTGGCGTGGGAGGTTAAGAGCTCGTGTATCTAATCTGGAGGAACCGGGTTTGACTCCCAGCTCTGCCACCTGAGCTGTGGAGGCTTATCTGCGGAATTCAGATTAGCCTGTACACTCCCACACACGCCAGCTGGGTGACCTTGGGCTAGTCACAGCTTCTCGGAGCACTCTCAGCCTCACCTACCTCACAGGGTGTTTTTTGTGAGGGGGGAAGGGCAAGGAGATTGTCAGCCCCTTTGAGTCTCCTGCAGGAGAGAAAGGGGGGATATAAATCCAAACTCTTCTTCTTGAAATTCATTTGGTTAGTTTTGGCCCAGATCTCTAACCTGTCCAGATCATTTTGAATTTTGACTCTGTCCCCTGGGATATTAGCTAGCCTCCTAATCTGCAAATTTGATTAGCACGCTTTCTATTCCATCATCCAAGTTGTTGATAAAAATATTGAATAGCACGGGGCCCAGGAAAGAACCCTGTGGCACCCCACTAGTCACTTCTCTCCAGGATGATCACTTGGTTTTGATCAGTCCACGTATTGCAAATCCAACAGCATTGGTTAGCCCACATTTCTCTAGCTTGCTTGCAAGAATATAATTGGACACATTTTTAAAGGCCTTTTTAAAATCAAGGTATGCTACATCCGCAGCATTCCCTTCGTCTACCTAGCTTGTGACTCGTAGTATCTTCTGTTTGTTTAGTGATCTGCTCTATAATCTTTCCTGATATTGATGTCAGATTGACTGGGCAGATCCTCTCCCGCCCCCTTTTGAAGATTGGGGGAAGGCAACATCAGCCCTCCTTCAAAAGAGTATTTGAAATTGTGCCTACAAGATCTCTTTTAAGAAACTCCCATCCATCAGGCACTGCCTCCTCTTTTAGTATTCTTAACCACGAGATCACACCCTGGAGTCTCCTTACTGAAATCTGCTTTCTTAAAGTCTAGAATGTGTGTCTGACTATGTTTGGCACCCGCTCTCCACTGCATAACAAACTCCAGGAGAACATGGCCACGCCCACCTACCAATATTGCCACTCCCACCCCATTAACATTGTTGGTTAGGAACAGATCTAAAGGAGCGGATTCCCTTCTTGCTTCTTCCACCTTCTGGGCCATGAAATTGTCTGGAAGGCAAGTGAGGAATTTGTTGGACCTTCAAGTCTTGGCAGAGTTTGACTCCCAACAAATATCAGGAAATATGGTCAGTGAAGACCTCCCCCTCCCCCCAAGTCTTGCTCTTGAATTGTGGGGCTGGAAAGTCACAGCCTATACGGTTTTGTCTCAGGATTGCTGTCCAGGGGAGTTAGCAGAAATTCAGCTGGTTGATTACTTTGACTGGCTACGGCCCTGGCAGGAAGGGACTCACTTTAGCGTAGACCAGTGTTTCCCAACCTTTTCAATGTCACGGTACCCTTGACCTCACTCTTCATATCTCACGGTACCCCTGCCATCCCCCCCATCTTCCCCTCCCAGTGCTCCTGCTTGCACCACCCCCACCTTCCCCTCCCAGGGTGAAGGGAAGAACTGGGGGGTGGGTGGGGAGGAAGTGGCTGCTGACCTTGTGGCAGGCCCTGCCCCAAGCCAGCTCCATGTCCTTGCTGGCACCGGCAGGAGACACCACAAAAGTGAGGGGGGGTTAGCATTGCCACGGTACCCCTGGGACATGCTCACGGTACCCCAGGGTACCACGGAACCCTGGTTGAAAATCACTGGCGTAGACAGAGGCCTGGCTCTCTTCGCTCCAGAGACCCCCCCCCCCCCCCCCCCCCCATTTCCACTGCTCCTCTGCAGTCACCAGTTTGATGTTTGGCGTCTCAATTTGCAAACGGAAGGAGTCGCTGACCCTGTGGCAGCCCATTTCAGTTGTCGCAGATTCTCCTGGAAAATTATTCAAATCTCTTTTAATTGTGATTAGAGCTCTCGAGGGCTTTCACCCTCCCGCTTCCCATTACAGATTCCTTCCTTGTTACCTGTGGGAAGATCAGAAGCTGGGGTTTTTTTTTTTAATCCAGGAAAGTTATCGTCTCTGCCAATTCAAACGCGTTTTGGGACAAATCAAATGCAAGGAGGAGGAGGAGGAGGAAGGTTTCTTCCGTTCACACTCCTCAGCACAAATCCTCCGATGCCGCTGAGGGGTGGGTTTGTTTCCTGATTCTACTGTGCCTCGCTTGACTGCCTCATCTCAGCAGCGTTAAAACCACCACCACTCTGTGCCTCAGTCTTGCGTGTGTTGCCCTCTACTAGCTGCTGAAGTCTGCCTGGTGGTGGGGCTGGCAGACTTAAGCAGTCCTGCTGGGGGGAGGGGCAGCGGCAGCAGCAGCCCCCTGCCGTGCTCTTGGGCGTGTGCACGAGGGTCGCCCAGAGTTGTGGTCCACCAAAGAGAGCCTCCCCCCCCCCCCCACAAGGGCTCTCAGGAGCAATGCCAGCTCCTTCATGCCCACAAGGGGCCCGTTCGCTTCCTCATCCTTTGCTGGCCACCCTCAGCGATAGCAGTTGCTGAAGGTCAGCGGTGGGCCTCTGTCCTGGGACAGCCGGCAGGGCAGGGCAGGGCAGGGCAGGGCAGGGCAGGGCCTGAGCAGAAAGCAATTATTCCTGCCAACATTGATCAGGCTGCCGCTCTCCGCCTGTGCACCAGCCAATGATGCTGGGTTCCCTGGTTGCTCTTGGGACTTGCAGAGGCCATCTATAATTGACAGCTGAGAAGAGCTCATAATTTGGAGCCGCAAAACGCTGGCGTGAAAGCCGGGCTGGGCTGCGGATGGCACCGAGCATCCTGCTCCGAGGTATCCGGCTCGGATCCACCAAGGGCTGCTCCACGCTGCGGCTGGGGTGCGCGTATGGCGAGCCGGGCAGTTAGCAGGAGGCACGGACAGGTAGAGCCGGCTCATTGTGGCCTCGCCTTCCCAAGGATACACAAAGCCTTTTGGAACTGCAGGACACTTCCTTGACACGGACACCGTAACAGTGGCATTTAAAGCAATGCTCGGCAGACCCAAAGGAGCCCCACGGCACAGAGCAGGAAGCTGCAGCTCTACAGTCAAAGCTTAGCTTACAACCTGAGTTTGAGCCCAACAGAAGTTGGTTTCAGGTACCCAGCTCAAGGTGACTCAGCCATCCAGCCTTCTGAGGTCAGTAGAATGAGTACCCAGCCGGCTGGGGATAAAATATAGGTGACTGGGGAAGGCAACAGCAAACCACCTGAACACACAGTCTGCCTAATGAACACTGTGACGTGGCATCACCCCAATTGGCTCTGCCTTTACCTTTACTAAAGCATAACCAGCCAGCCCCTGGATGGCCCAGGTGAGCCCAATATCATGGTCGTGACACCGAGGCAGGCAGGGACAAACCACCTCCACATCTCTCTTGCATTAAAACCCCTACCAGGACATAAGTCAGCCTCGGGAAATAAGTCAGCTATGACTTGTCAGCGTGCCCGATGCAGGAGATAAATCCTGCCACTCACGGCCTTCCTAAACCCTGCCATTCAACACGGGAGCCTGAAGAATGACTTTGTGAGACAAGAAAGGACGTGACTCGTGTGGTTCAGAATCCACCTAGGGAGGGAGGCCTGGCTCAAGAAGTTGTCCTCAGTAGTGTGAAGTCACACCAAGCAAGGCGGGACAAGGCCCAGAGAGCAAGGGGCTCATCGGATGTGCCCTGGGTAGCCATCCGGTGGCTCCCTCTGAGAGAAACCCCAGCTGAGCCTTCCCCGTCCCTCCTCCTAGGGAAAGAAGATCGACAGGCCAGCTCCGTGGCTTCTTCTGGATCCACTGACCAGAGGAGCATCTAGGGCAGTGGTGGCGAACCTTTGGCACTCCAGATGTCATGGACTGCAATTCCCATCAGCCCCTACAATTGGCCCTGCTGGCAGGGGCTGATGGGAATTGTAGTCCATAACATCTGGAGTGCCAAAGGTTCGCCACCACGGATATAGGCAAAACGTAGCCCAGTGCAAACTCTGAGTTTTCTGCCACTGCCCCCCACCTGCGATGGGCCCTCCCCCACCACGACCAAGCAATTTTTTTGCACCAGGTCTTGAAGTTAGTGCATGGACCCAGGGGGGAGGAGGAGGGGTGGGGGCAATTTTCCACCCCCATGTGACTGAACAGCCGCAGGCTGGGGACATTCAACCCTACATGTCCCCCTGGGTTGTACGTTGACCAAACAGGGGCTTGGAAAGAGAATGAACCCTTGAGAGTCCTGGCGTGGATGGGCACAGAGGAAAGGGGGAGAGAAAAGCCCTCTGCAGGGAGAGGCTGCTTCCCCCCCCCCCCATGCTGCACCAAACACAGACAAGTCTGGCTGGCTGGCGGTGCAGTGCTCCCTGCCACCTGGGGGGGGGGGCTGGGGGCAGACAAGAGTTGGAGGGCACGGCCTCATTTGCCTCCCTTTTGCTGGGATCCCACTTCCATGGATCTGTTTCCCCAGTGGCCTCTCAGCCGTGGAATTCAGGAGTGGGGGGGAGGACCCTTGTGGTTCAGAAAGCAAGGAAAATCCCTGCGGCTGAATTATGAACTTGTATAGCCGTTCTGCTGTTTCACCGCAGCTCATTTTTCTGGAATTAATGGCTGTTGGAGGGATAATTGCCTGCCGGCCTGTTGCTTCGTGCCCCTTAGATTTTTAAAATGGGGGCCTTTATGGGTCCTATAATTGTAATCGTTTTAATTGACCCTAGTCCAAGACTGTGCGCGCTCTCGCTCTCTCTCTAACACACACACACACGCACACACACACAGAGCCACACCATGGCTTAGGAATGACAGATAAGAACCAGAAGTTGCTGGCAAGCCAAAAGTGCTTCAAGACCAAAGCAAACATTCCCATTCCAAATGCAAACGGAGGATTTGCCTTCAGCAGAGATGCTGGCATTTGGGTACATTTTGAACCTAAGTTCCTGGGTGGCTCTGAAGGGGGCCGAAAGGCAGGGAATTACTTTTGTGAAAAAAAGAAATAGAGTCACATCTACTTTCTCGGGGAAAGCTGCCGGAGAGGGGCATCGAAACGGCAAGCCACGCAGCCGAATCAATCTCTGGGCATTCTGCCAGTCAGTGATCTCCTGAGCATGCTCAGTGGAGTCCCAGGTACCACGAAAGCACCCCGCTGGCCCCTAAAGAATGACCGGCAGTCCCCCGTGGCTTCCACTGGCAGCTACAATGAGTCTTGGTAGGGCCACAGCCGAGGGCCATGGAGGCGGGGGGAGGGGACTTCCTGTTTCCTGCCCACAGTGCCTGGTCCTTGCAGGTGGACTGCCTCTCCACAAGAAAGATCCATCTCGCTGTCATGCCTCGTTACCCCGTAGAGACCAGCCCTCGGTTAACTTGTGGCCTTCTTTCCACCTCGTCCCCAGAGATGCCACTCAGGACTTCTGTGCTTGGATGGAGATGCTGGTGGGCGCACGCAATCTTCTGTCCGCCTTTTCCCCCAGCCAGCCGTGGTTGCAGGCAGAGAACTGTCTCCTGACCTTTCTATGAAGCCCCCCTTCCCCACCAAAGAGCTCCCAGCCTGCCCAGCCCTACTTAGAATCCTGGAGTTGGCAGAGACCCCAAAGGCCATCAAGTCCAACCCCGCTGCAGTGCAGGGACACACATTCAAAGCTTGCCTGTTCCCTTCTGAGCAGGTGATCAGGAGGCCGCCCACCCGCCCGTCTGAGCATCCTTGTGATGGCTCCCATGTCTTCACTTTGTGAACGGGCAAAGGGGGGACCTTGGCTCACCTCCAGCTCCAGCCTCTTGGGGATTTCTGCCCAAGGTCTTTCTTTTGAGGATGTGGGCCACCAAAGCACGGCCAGCAGAAGCCTCACTGTGGGAGGTGGACTCCGGAGCCTCACAGTGGGTGCCCAAAAGCCGGCAAAGGTGTGCGCGCCACTGGCATCCCGCCTCCCCCCACGCCCTCCTCTTTGCCCTCCAAATCAACTGGAAAAAAGGCGGTCAGGGGCAGCTCCTCCCGCCCCACTTCCTCGAGCCCTTGCTGGATCCCTGAACGGGGGTGGGGGGGTGCTGTGGCACATCCCTCTGGGGGCCCCCCTGGTAGCAGCAGAGCAGGCTGGTTTTGATGTGCTAATCACAGGGCTGTGCTAATTTAATTTGAATGT
The DNA here is from genome assembly GCF_021028975.2 of Sphaerodactylus townsendi. Taxonomy (NCBI): domain Eukaryota; kingdom Metazoa; phylum Chordata; class Lepidosauria; order Squamata; family Sphaerodactylidae; genus Sphaerodactylus; species Sphaerodactylus townsendi. The sequence goes on along the minus strand of NC_059430.1, from coordinate 1,829,945 downwards.
AATTACAGCGTAGGGCAACGGAGGGCATGTTTCAATAATTAATGTGCTCACTTCATAGTAATTGGAATAATATTTACAAAACCCTCGGCAGGGCTGTTTGCAAGGAGGTGACGCAGCAGCCTGGCCTTGGGGCAGGCGTGAGAGGCCATGGCGTGGGTGGGGAGAAGAGGGGCCACGCAGAGCCACGGCACTCTCCGGAGACTCCACGGGCCTCCCTTCTGATGCACCGCTGCAGTCTGGCACATACCCCCCCCCCCCACTATCCAGAAAGCCCAGCAGTGGCCACCTCCTTCCCCACCAGGACACGAAGAGGCTTCCCACGGAGGCAGGGGCCGCTCGCCAGTCCTGGCTACCCCAGATCTCACTGCCCCTGAGGGGTTGGCATCTTCTCGGCCAGGAGAGAAGGTCCAGCTGGAAGAGCGGCCGCCTGCCCAGCAGCTGCTTTACTAGGATCAAAAAGTTCACAACTCAGAGCAGGGCTGCTTTGTCCACGTCCTGGCGGTGGGGGGGCCCCCACGTCCTGGCGGGGGGGGGGACACACCCAGCAGCTGGCACAGCTCTGCTGTGCAGCAGTGGCGTAGGAGGTGAAGAGCTCGTGTATCTAATCTGGAGGAACCGGGTTTGATTCCCAGCTCTGCCGCCTGAGCTGTGGAGCTGTGGAGGCTTATCTGGGGAATTCGGATTAGCCTGTGCACTCCCAAACATGCCAGCTGGGTGACCTTGGGCTAGTCACAGCTTCTCGGAGCTCTCTCAGCCCCACCTACCTCACAGGGTGTTTGTTGTGAGGGCGGAAGGGCAAGGAGATTGCAAGCCCCTTTGAGTCTCCTGCAGGAGAGAAAGGGGGGATATAAATCCAAACTCCTCTTCCTCTTCTTCAGGCTGGTTCCACGCCTTGGCTGGTAATGAAGAGGGGAGCCTTCCTTTGTCTTCTGCCCTCATGGAAGGCAGAAGATAGGCAGCTAGTCTTAGCTAGTGCATCTCGTGAAACAGGACTGGCTCTCCAAGAGCCCACCCCAGGTCAGCACCAGGGACAGCAACCAGGAGGCAGTCCCCCTTCACAGGGCCAACCCCCCACCCCTCCCCTGCCTTGTGGGCTGCTGGACCTCTGCTTCTTAGGGGGCTGGAGGAGCTCCCTCTCCACTGCTGCATGCTTTGGTGGCCCACCTCTCCACTGCTGCATGCTTTCTGCTGCATGTCGGTTTCCATCTGCACAGATTAAGTGCCTGTCTTTTGTGCAGGATTCCAGTGCAACTTGAAGCAGCAATCCCACTCCTGTGAGCAGGCTGCAAAATACCAGTGGTGCTCTGTAACTTTGATGAGCAGCTTTCCCCCCAAGGTGTTAATGAAGCACCAGCAAGGGGATGAGACCCCCAGCGTGTGGGGTCTCCTTTCCCCTGCCCCTGAGCGAAGAGAAGTGGGGACTTCCTCTCTCCTCCTGTTCTTCTCCTTCAGCCCAGAGAAGGGAGGGGTGTTTTTTTGGGGGGAGGATGCATCATGGAAGCAGGAACGCAACGCCCCCCCGCGCGAGTGTCCTGCCATGAGTTGACCAAGGCAACTCTCCCTGTGACCACCCTGTGATCTCTCCACTGACACCGTCATTCATACAGCAACACCACCACACGCACCCTCCGCCCGGAGTGGTTCCAGCTCCAGAGGAGACAGATTGGCTGTGGCAGAGACAGCCAAACACGGCGCAGGCCGGAGTCCCCTCGGTGACCAGAGACTGCAAACATTCAATTAAGAACCAATTGAGCTGCATAAGGAGAGAGGGCTGGCATTCGCTCGGTAATCCGTTTTGCATTTCACCTGGCTTATTTCACCATCAGGGTCTCAATGCTCATGATGGTTTACTCTGGAATGGAAAAAGAGACACTTCTATATTCGACACCATATCCAGGAGGACAACGGCACCCCCCTCGGCAAAAACCCCCAAACCTTTTGGGCTGGGCTTGCATTCCAGGTTTTGGCATTTGTGGCTTGCTTGGGTCCTGTTGCCACCTGAAGGTTTGCAGAATCTGGACTTTGGATCCTCTCTTGGCAGGAACATCGCCAAGAAGGGCACCTGCTCAACACTCACAGGGATCGAGGGCCTGAGACGGAGGCTACTTTTTCCAGCATCCAATTCCTACGGAGGCCAAATGCATCTTGGAGGGAACAGAAAATGCCTAAGTGAAGTTTGTGGGTAGCAGATTCAATTGTCTTGGTCTTTCCCTTACAATGATCCAGCTACTTCGAAGCACCGAGAGACCGAAAAGAAGGGAATCAAACTTGACAGTAGGAACGCAGAGTTTTGAGCTCACTGTGTTTGCTTCACCTGAGTCCTTAACTCGCCACGGGTGGCCTTTGTCATCCCCCCCCCTCTTAAAGCCCCGGCTGCAGCCCTCTGCCAGCAAACTGCACCCTTCCATCGCTCGAGTAAAGAAGCCTTTCCTCTTACCTGACCTGAACCAATTGCTCACCAGTCGCACTGGGCGTGTCCAAATTCTAACAGGATGGGAGGTGGGGGAAAAGCTGTCTGCTTTCTTCAGCTCGTGCATAATGATTTCATAGCCCTCCATCCTGTTCCCCCGGAGCCTGCTCCCCCCCACACACTTTTTTTTGTAGCCTGAGAAGTCCCAGACTCGTCAGCCGCTCCTTACAGGAAAGCCCCCCCCCCCCCCCGCTGAGGATCTTCTGCGCCTTCGGCATCTCTGTAGGGTCCTCGTGGAGAAACGGTGCCCAGAACAGCACAGGATCCCAAATTGATGGATCACAGATTGAGCCACGGGTGTCATGTTAGTGGCTGCGTTCTTTGCTGCCCCCATTATAATGCCCCACATGGAAGGTTGCCTTTTCCGCCACTGCCACACACGGAGTGACACGTTTTCATGACGAGACCCACAGCCAGCCCAAGGTCTCTGTCTCGGTCTCAGCATTGATTGGAAGTGGGTGGAAATACTTCCATTTGGTACCGTTCCTCTGAAACAACAGCCTGGCAGGGATGCACCGTCCCCTGCATTTCACACATCTGCTGCCTGCGTGATCCCTGCAGATATGTCCTAGCAAGGGCCATGAGCCTTTCTGCCTGGCCTCCGTCGGCCTGAGAGGGACATTCGAATGGCAACAAGCAGCGCTTTACAACGTGGGGCGGGGCAGTTCCGGGGTCCGACTGGGCTTCATTTGTGCCTTGTTTGGGGGAGTCTGTCCTTGTTTTCTCTGCTGTGTTTTCGATTATCAGCAGGTCCACACAATGGTGCCCCTGGGGGCCCCGCTGAGAAAGCAAAGGTTGTCCGAGGTCGACAGCCAGGGATTCCAGAGATGTGTATTCTTCAAGCACCTCCATGCGATACGGCGGAGGATGGCAGGTTGGCCTTTGGGGAATTTTTTTGCACGTTTCCTGAACAACTTGAGAGTTCCGGCCTGAGACCACCTCGACCTGAACCCCCATCATGGACGGATGAACAGAAAATGTGGAAGTGCAGCTACTTGGAAACAGAACGGCGCCTGCATCCAACCCTCCGGGGTCTTCCTGCCTTTCCTATTCAACCAAAAGGAGCAGCAGTGGCGTAGGAGGTGAAGAGCTCGTGTATCTAATCTGCAGGAACCGGGTTTGATTCCCCGCTCTGCCGCCTGAGCTGTGGAGGCTTCTCTGGGGAATTCAGATTAGCCTGGGCACTCCCACACACGCCAGCTGGGTGACCTTGGGCTAGTCACAGCTTCTCGGAGCTCTCTCAGCCCCACCCACCTCACAGGGTGTTTGTTGTGAGGGGGGAAGGGCAAGGAGATTGCAAGCCCCTTTGAGTCTCCTGCAGGAGAGAAAGGGGGGATATAAATCCAAAACTCCTCCTAAACTCCTAAAACGTGGCTGCAGCAGACTGTATGAGAAGCCCCCCCACCCCCCATCCGTGGCTCTCAGAATCATGCAGTTGGAAGAGACCACCAGGGCCAGGCCTGCAGGAAGACACCATCTAAGCACCATCAGGGCCACCGCCTGGCTTCACCGAGTGCCGCCACCCACCCCACAGAGGAGTCCCACGTGGGATATGGGAGGCCAAAGCGTCTCCCTCTGGTGTACTGGGATTCCATCATGGCTAACCAGGACAAAAGGCCAGACAGCACGGTTTAGTGGTTAGGGGCAGGGGGGCTCTAATCTGGAGAACCGGGTTTCATTCCCCATTCCTCCACATGAACGGTGTACTCTAATCTGGTGATCTGGGTTTGTTTTCCGCTCCTACACATGAAGCCTGCTGGGTGACCTTGAGCTAGTCACAGTTCTCTCAGAAGTCTCTCAGCCCCACCTACCTCACAAGATGTTGGTTGTGGGGAGAGGAAGAAAGGAATTTGTGAGCCCCTCTGAGACTCCTTACAGGAAAGAAGGGGCAGGTATGAGTCCAAACCCCTCTTCTTCTTCTTTCACCATCACCAAAGCTTGGGCCCATGGCTTGGTCTCATGGCAAAGTCCTACAGGTGAATGGTGCACTGTGACCTTTCATTTCCCACCTGCGCACTCCACAGGATGCCCCTGAAGGTGAGGGTCTGGGGAGTGCTATTCAGCCAGCCCAATCCTCCATCTGGCTCCCCTCCCAACGCAGAACTTGGCCGCTCTGGCCACGGAGCCGCTGGGCAGCCGGATCATGGCCCAGGAGCAGCAGTGGCGTAGGAGGTTTAGAGCTTGTGTATCAAATCTGAAGGAACCGGGTTTGATTCCCCGCTCTGCCGCCTGAGCTGTGGAGGCTTATCTGGGGAATTCAGATTAGCCTGTACACTCCCACACACTGGTGGGGGGGGGGGGGGGTGGGGGGGGGGGGGGGTGGGGGGGGGGGGGGGTGGGGGGGGGGGGGGGTGGGGGGGGGGGGGGGTGGGGGGGGGGGGGGGTGGGGGGGGGGGGGGGTGGGGGGGGGGGGGGGTGGGGGGGGGGGGGGGTGGGGGGGGGGGGGGGTGGGGGGGGGGGGGGGTGGGGGGGGGGGGGGGTGGGGGGGGGGGGGGGTGGGGGGGGGGGGGGGTGGGGGGGGGGGGGGGTGGGGGGGGGGGGGGGTGGGGGGGGGGGGGGGTGGGGGGGGGGGGGGGTGGGGGGGGGGGGGGGTGGGGGGGGGGGGGGGTGGGGGGGGGGGGGGGTGGGGGGGGGGGGGGGTGGGGGGGGGGGGGGGTGGGGGGGGGGGGGGGTGGGGGGGGGGGGGGGTGGGGGGGGGGGGGGGTGGGGGGGGGGGGGGGTGGGGGGGGGGGGGGGTGGGGGGGGGGGGGGGTGGGGGGGGGGGGGGGTGGGGGGGGGGGGGGGTGGGGGGGGGGGGGGGTGGGGGGGGGGGGGGGTGGGGGGGGGGGGGGGTGGGGGGGGGGGGGGGTGGGGGGGGGGGGGGGTGGGGGGGGGGGGGGGTGGGGGGGGGGGGGGGTGGGGGGGGGGGGGGGTGGGGGGGGGGGGGGGTGGGGGGGGGGGGGGGTGGGGGGGGGGGGGGGTGGGGGGGGGGGGGGGTGGGGGGGGGGGGGGGTGGGGGGGGGGGGGGGTGGGGGGGGGGGGGGGTGGGGGGGGGGGGGGGTGGGGGGGGGGGGGGGTGGGGGGGGGGGGGGGTGGGGGGGGGGGGGGGTGGGGGGGGGGGGGGGTGGGGGGGGGGGGGGGTGGGGGGGGGGGGGGGTGGGGGGGGGGGGGGGTGGGGGGGGGGGGGGGTGGGGGGGGGGGGGGGTGGGGGGGGGGGGGGGTGGGGGGGGGGGGGGGTGGGGGGGGGGGGGGGTGGGGGGGGGGGGGGGTGGGGGGGGGGGGGGGTGGGGGGGGGGGGGGGTGGGGGGGGGGGGGGGTGGGGGGGGGGGGGGGTGGGGGGGGGGGGGGGTGGGGGGGGGGGGGGGTGGGGGGGGGGGGGGGTGGGGGGGGGGGGGGGTGGGGGGGGGGGGGGGTGGGGGGGGGGGGGGGTGGGGGGGGGGGGGGGTGGGGGGGGGGGGGGGTGGGGGGGGGGGGGGGTGGGGGGGGGGGGGGGTGGGGGGGGGGGGGGGTGGGGGGGGGGGGGGGTGGGGGGGGGGGGGGGTGGGGGGGGGGGGGGGTGGGGGGGGGGGGGGGTGGGGGGGGGGGGGGGTGGGGGGGGGGGGGGGTGGGGGGGGGGGGGGGTGGGGGGGGGGGGGGGTGGGGGGGGGGGGGGGTGGGGGGGGGGGGGGGTGGGGGGGGGGGGGGGTGGGGGGGGGGGGGGGTGGGGGGGGGGGGGGGTGGGGGGGGGGGGGGGTGGGGGGGGGGGGGGGTGGGGGGGGGGGGGGGTGGGGGGGGGGGGGGGTGGGGGGGGGGGGGGGTGGGGGGGGGGGGGGGTGGGGGGGGGGGGGGGTGGGGGGGGGGGGGGGTGGGGGGGGGGGGGGGTGGGGGGGGGGGGGGGTGGGGGGGGGGGGGGGTGGGGGGGGGGGGGGGTGGGGGGGGGGGGGGGTGGGGGGGGGGGGGGGTGGGGGGGGGGGGGGGTGGGGGGGGGGGGGGGTGGGGGGGGGGGGGGGTGGGGGGGGGGGGGGGTGGGGGGGGGGGGGGGTGGGGGGGGGGGGGGGTGGGGGGGGGGGGGGGTGGGGGGGGGGGGGGGTGGGGGGGGGGGGGGGTGGGGGGGGGGGGGGGTGGGGGGGGGGGGGGGTGGGGGGGGGGGGGGGTGGGGGGGGGGGGGGGTGGGGGGGGGGGGGGGTGGGGGGGGGGGGGGGTGGGGGGGGGGGGGGGTGGGGGGGGGGGGGGGTGGGGGGGGGGGGGGGTGGGGGGGGGGGGGGGTGGGGGGGGGGGGGGGTGGGGGGGGGGGGGGGTGGGGGGGGGGGGGGGTGGGGGGGGGGGGGGGTGGGGGGGGGGGGGGGTGGGGGGGGGGGGGGGTGGGGGGGGGGGGGGGTGGGGGGGGGGGGGGGTGGGGGGGGGGGGGGGTGGGGGGGGGGGGGGGTGGGGGGGGGGGGGGGTGGGGGGGGGGGGGGGTGGGGGGGGGGGGGGGTGGGGGGGGGGGGGGGTGGGGGGGGGGGGGGGTGGGGGGGGGGGGGGGTGGGGGGGGGGGGGGGTGGGGGGGGGGGGGGGTGGGGGGGGGGGGGGGTGGGGGGGGGGGGGGGTGGGGGGGGGGGGGGGTGGGGGGGGGGGGGGGTGGGGGGGGGGGGGGGTGGGGGGGGGGGGGGGTGGGGGGGGGGGGGGGTGGGGGGGGGGGGGGGTGGGGGGGGGGGGGGGTGGGGGGGGGGGGGGGTGGGGGGGGGGGGGGGTGGGGGGGGGGGGGGGTGGGGGGGGGGGGGGGTGGGGGGGGGGGGGGGTGGGGGGGGGGGGGGGTGGGGGGGGGGGGGGGTGGGGGGGGGGGGGGGTGGGGGGGGGGGGGGGTGGGGGGGGGGGGGGGTGGGGGGGGGGGGGGGTGGGGGGGGGGGGGGGTGGGGGGGGGGGGGGGTGGGGGGGGGGGGGGGTGGGGGGGGGGGGGGGTGGGGGGGGGGGGGGGTGGGGGGGGGGGGGGGTGGGGGGGGGGGGGGGTGGGGGGGGGGGGGGGTGGGGGGGGGGGGGGGTGGGGGGGGGGGGGGGTGGGGGGGGGGGGGGGTGGGGGGGGGGGGGGGTGGGGGGGGGGGGGGGTGGGGGGGGGGGGGGGTGGGGGGGGGGGGGGGTGGGGGGGGGGGGGGGTGGGGGGGGGGGGGGGTGGGGGGGGGGGGGGGTGGGGGGGGGGGGGGGTGGGGGGGGGGGGGGGTGGGGGGGGGGGGGGGTGGGGGGGGGGGGGGGTGGGGGGGGGGGGGGGTGGGGGGGGGGGGGGGTGGGGGGGGGGGGGGGTGGGGGGGGGGGGGGGTGGGGGGGGGGGGGGGTGGGGGGGGGGGGGGGTGGGGGGGGGGGGGGGTGGGGGGGGGGGGGGGTGGGGGGGGGGGGGGGTGGGGGGGGGGGGGGGTGGGGGGGGGGGGGGGTGGGGGGGGGGGGGGGTGGGGGGGGGGGGGGGTGGGGGGGGGGGGGGGTGGGGGGGGGGGGGGGTGGGGGGGGGGGGGGGTGGGGGGGGGGGGGGGTGGGGGGGGGGGGGGGTGGGGGGGGGGGGGGGTGGGGGGGGGGGGGGGTGGGGGGGGGGGGGGGTGGGGGGGGGGGGGGGTGGGGGGGGGGGGGGGTGGGGGGGGGGGGGGGTGGGGGGGGGGGGGGGTGGGGGGGGGGGGGGGTGGGGGGGGGGGGGGGTGGGGGGGGGGGGGGGTGGGGGGGGGGGGGGGTGGGGGGGGGGGGGGGTGGGGGGGGGGGGGGGTGGGGGGGGGGGGGGGTGGGGGGGGGGGGGGGTGGGGGGGGGGGGGGGTGGGGGGGGGGGGGGGTGGGGGGGGGGGGGGGTGGGGGGGGGGGGGGGTGGGGGGGGGGGGGGGTGGGGGGGGGGGGGGGTGGGGGGGGGGGGGGGTGGGGGGGGGGGGGGGTGGGGGGGGGGGGGGGTGGGGGGGGGGGGGGGTGGGGGGGGGGGGGGGTGGGGGGGGGGGGGGGTGGGGGGGGGGGGGGGTGGGGGGGGGGGGGGGTGGGGGGGGGGGGGGGTGGGGGGGGGGGGGGGTGGGGGGGGGGGGGGGTGGGGGGGGGGGGGGGTGGGGGGGGGGGGGGGTGGGGGGGGGGGGGGGTGGGGGGGGGGGGGGGTGGGGGGGGGGGGGGGTGGGGGGGGGGGGGGGTGGGGGGGGGGGGGGGTGGGGGGGGGGGGGGGTGGGGGGGGGGGGGGGTGGGGGGGGGGGGGGGTGGGGGGGGGGGGGGGTGGGGGGGGGGGGGGGTGGGGGGGGGGGGGGGTGGGGGGGGGGGGGGGTGGGGGGGGGGGGGGGTGGGGGGGGGGGGGGGTGGGGGGGGGGGGGGGTGGGGGGGGGGGGGGGTGGGGGGGGGGGGGGGTGGGGGGGGGGGGGGGTGGGGGGGGGGGGGGGTGGGGGGGGGGGGGGGTGGGGGGGGGGGGGGGTGGGGGGGGGGGGGGGTGGGGGGGGGGGGGGGTGGGGGGGGGGGGGGGTGGGGGGGGGGGGGGGTGGGGGGGGGGGGGGGTGGGGGGGGGGGGGGGTGGGGGGGGGGGGGGGTGGGGGGGGGGGGGGGTGGGGGGGGGGGGGGGTGGGGGGGGGGGGGGGTGGGGGGGGGGGGGGGTGGGGGGGGGGGGGGGTGGGGGGGGGGGGGGGTGGGGGGGGGGGGGGGTGGGGGGGGGGGGGGGTGGGGGGGGGGGGGGGTGGGGGGGGGGGGGGGTGGGGGGGGGGGGGGGTGGGGGGGGGGGGGGGTGGGGGGGGGGGGGGGTGGGGGGGGGGGGGGGTGGGGGGGGGGGGGGGTGGGGGGGGGGGGGGGTGGGGGGGGGGGGGGGTGGGGGGGGGGGGGGGTGGGGGGGGGGGGGGGTGGGGGGGGGGGGGGGTGGGGGGGGGGGGGGGTGGGGGGGGGGGGGGGTGGGGGGGGGGGGGGGTGGGGGGGGGGGGGGGTGGGGGGGGGGGGGGGTGGGGGGGGGGGGGGGTGGGGGGGGGGGGGGGTGGGGGGGGGGGGGGGTGGGGGGGGGGGGGGGTGGGGGGGGGGGGGGGTGGGGGGGGGGGGGGGTGGGGGGGGGGGGGGGTGGGGGGGGGGGGGGGTGGGGGGGGGGGGGGGTGGGGGGGGGGGGGGGTGGGGGGGGGGGGGGGTGGGGGGGGGGGGGGGTGGGGGGGGGGGGGGGTGGGGGGGGGGGGGGGTGGGGGGGGGGGGGGGTGGGGGGGGGGGGGGGTGGGGGGGGGGGGGGGTGGGGGGGGGGGGGGGTGGGGGGGGGGGGGGGTGGGGGGGGGGGGGGGTGGGGGGGGGGGGGGGTGGGGGGGGGGGGGGGTGGGGGGGGGGGGGGGTGGGGGGGGGGGGGGGTGGGGGGGGGGGGGGGTGGGGGGGGGGGGGGGTGGGGGGGGGGGGGGGTGGGGGGGGGGGGGGGTGGGGGGGGGGGGGGGTGGGGGGGGGGGGGGGTGGGGGGGGGGGGGGGTGGGGGGGGGGGGGGGTGGGGGGGGGGGGGGGTGGGGGGGGGGGGGGGTGGGGGGGGGGGGGGGTGGGGGGGGGGGGGGGTGGGGGGGGGGGGGGGTGGGGGGGGGGGGGGGTGGGGGGGGGGGGGGGTGGGGGGGGGGGGGGGTGGGGGGGGGGGGGGGTGGGGGGGGGGGGGGGTGGGGGGGGGGGGGGGTGGGGGGGGGGGGGGGTGGGGGGGGGGGGGGGTGGGGGGGGGGGGGGGTGGGGGGGGGGGGGGGTGGGGGGGGGGGGGGGTGGGGGGGGGGGGGGGTGGGGGGGGGGGGGGGTGGGGGGGGGGGGGGGTGGGGGGGGGGGGGGGTGGGGGGGGGGGGGGGTGGGGGGGGGGGGGGGTGGGGGGGGGGGGGGGTGGGGGGGGGGGGGGGTGGGGGGGGGGGGGGGTGGGGGGGGGGGGGGGTGGGGGGGGGGGGGGGTGGGGGGGGGGGGGGGTGGGGGGGGGGGGGGGTGGGGGGGGGGGGGGGTGGGGGGGGGGGGGGGTGGGGGGGGGGGGGGGTGGGGGGGGGGGGGGGTGGGGGGGGGGGGGGGTGGGGGGGGGGGGGGGTGGGGGGGGGGGGGGGTGGGGGGGGGGGGGGGTGGGGGGGGGGGGGGGTGGGGGGGGGGGGGGGTGGGGGGGGGGGGGGGTGGGGGGGGGGGGGGGTGGGGGGGGGGGGGGGTGGGGGGGGGGGGGGGTGGGGGGGGGGGGGGGTGGGGGGGGGGGGGGGTGGGGGGGGGGGGGGGTGGGGGGGGGGGGGGGTGGGGGGGGGGGGGGGTGGGGGGGGGGGGGGGTGGGGGGGGGGGGGGGTGGGGGGGGGGGGGGGTGGGGGGGGGGGGGGGTGGGGGGGGGGGGGGGTGGGGGGGGGGGGGGGTGGGGGGGGGGGGGGGTGGGGGGGGGGGGGGGTGGGGGGGGGGGGGGGTGGGGGGGGGGGGGGGTGGGGGGGGGGGGGGGTGGGGGGGGGGGGGGGTGGGGGGGGGGGGGGGTGGGGGGGGGGGGGGGTGGGGGGGGGGGGGGGTGGGGGGGGGGGGGGGTGGGGGGGGGGGGGGGTGGGGGGGGGGGGGGGTGGGGGGGGGGGGGGGTGGGGGGGGGGGGGGGTGGGGGGGGGGGGGGGTGGGGGGGGGGGGGGGTGGGGGGGGGGGGGGGTGGGGGGGGGGGGGGGTGGGGGGGGGGGGGGGTGGGGGGGGGGGGGGGTGGGGGGGGGGGGGGGTGGGGGGGGGGGGGGGTGGGGGGGGGGGGGGGTGGGGGGGGGGGGGGGTGGGGGGGGGGGGGGGTGGGGGGGGGGGGGGGTGGGGGGGGGGGGGGGTGGGGGGGGGGGGGGGTGGGGGGGGGGGGGGGTGGGGGGGGGGGGGGGTGGGGGGGGGGGGGGGTGGGGGGGGGGGGGGGTGGGGGGGGGGGGGGGTGGGGGGGGGGGGGGGTGGGGGGGGGGGGGGGTGGGGGGGGGGGGGGGTGGGGGGGGGGGGGGGTGGGGGGGGGGGGGGGTGGGGGGGGGGGGGGGTGGGGGGGGGGGGGGGTGGGGGGGGGGGGGGGTGGGGGGGGGGGGGGGTGGGGGGGGGGGGGGGTGGGGGGGGGGGGGGGTGGGGGGGGGGGGGGGTGGGGGGGGGGGGGGGTGGGGGGGGGGGGGGGTGGGGGGGGGGGGGGGTGGGGGGGGGGGGGGGTGGGGGGGGGGGGGGGTGGGGGGGGGGGGGGGTGGGGGGGGGGGGGGGTGGGGGGGGGGGGGGGTGGGGGGGGGGGGGGGTGGGGGGGGGGGGGGGTGGGGGGGGGGGGGGGTGGGGGGGGGGGGGGGTGGGGGGGGGGGGGGGTGGGGGGGGGGGGGGGTGGGGGGGGGGGGGGGTGGGGGGGGGGGGGGGTGGGGGGGGGGGGGGGTGGGGGGGGGGGGGGGTGGGGGGGGGGGGGGGTGGGGGGGGGGGGGGGTGGGGGGGGGGGGGGGTGGGGGGGGGGGGGGGTGGGGGGGGGGGGGGGTGGGGGGGGGGGGGGGTGGGGGGGGGGGGGGGTGGGGGGGGGGGGGGGTGGGGGGGGGGGGGGGTGGGGGGGGGGGGGGGTGGGGGGGGGGGGGGGTGGGGGGGGGGGGGGGTGGGGGGGGGGGGGGGTGGGGGGGGGGGGGGGTGGGGGGGGGGGGGGGTGGGGGGGGGGGGGGGTGGGGGGGGGGGGGGGTGGGGGGGGGGGGGGGTGGGGGGGGGGGGGGGTGGGGGGGGGGGGGGGTGGGGGGGGGGGGGGGTGGGGGGGGGGGGGGGTGGGGGGGGGGGGGGGTGGGGGGGGGGGGGGGTGGGGGGGGGGGGGGGTGGGGGGGGGGGGGGGTGGGGGGGGGGGGGGGTGGGGGGGGGGGGGGGTGGGGGGGGGGGGGGGTGGGGGGGGGGGGGGGTGGGGGGGGGGGGGGGTGGGGGGGGGGGGGGGTGGGGGGGGGGGGGGGTGGGGGGGGGGGGGGGTGGGGGGGGGGGGGGGTGGGGGGGGGGGGGGGTGGGGGGGGGGGGGGGTGGGGGGGGGGGGGGGTGGGGGGGGGGGGGGGTGGGGGGGGGGGGGGGTGGGGGGGGGGGGGGGTGGGGGGGGGGGGGGGTGGGGGGGGGGGGGGGTGGGGGGGGGGGGGGGTGGGGGGGGGGGGGGGTGGGGGGGGGGGGGGGTGGGGGGGGGGGGGGGTGGGGGGGGGGGGGGGTGGGGGGGGGGGGGGGTGGGGGGGGGGGGGGGTGGGGGGGGGGGGGGGTGGGGGGGGGGGGGGGTGGGGGGGGGGGGGGGTGGGGGGGGGGGGGGGTGGGGGGGGGGGGGGGTGGGGGGGGGGGGGGGTGGGGGGGGGGGGGGGTGGGGGGGGGGGGGGGTGGGGGGGGGGGGGGGTGGGGGGGGGGGGGGGTGGGGGGGGGGGGGGGTGGGGGGGGGGGGGGGTGGGGGGGGGGGGGGGTGGGGGGGGGGGGGGGTGGGGGGGGGGGGGGGTGGGGGGGGGGGGGGGTGGGGGGGGGGGGGGGTGGGGGGGGGGGGGGGTGGGGGGGGGGGGGGGTGGGGGGGGGGGGGGGTGGGGGGGGGGGGGGGTGGGGGGGGGGGGGGGTGGGGGGGGGGGGGGGTGGGGGGGGGGGGGGGTGGGGGGGGGGGGGGGTGGGGGGGGGGGGGGGTGGGGGGGGGGGGGGGTGGGGGGGGGGGGGGGTGGGGGGGGGGGGGGGTGGGGGGGGGGGGGGGTGGGGGGGGGGGGGGGTGGGGGGGGGGGGGGGTGGGGGGGGGGGGGGGTGGGGGGGGGGGGGGGTGGGGGGGGGGGGGGGTGGGGGGGGGGGGGGGTGGGGGGGGGGGGGGGTGGGGGGGGGGGGGGGTGGGGGGGGGGGGGGGTGGGGGGGGGGGGGGGTGGGGGGGGGGGGGGGTGGGGGGGGGGGGGGGTGGGGGGGGGGGGGGGTGGGGGGGGGGGGGGGTGGGGGGGGGGGGGGGTGGGGGGGGGGGGGGGTGGGGGGGGGGGGGGGTGGGGGGGGGGGGGGGTGGGGGGGGGGGGGGGTGGGGGGGGGGGGGGGTGGGGGGGGGGGGGGGTGGGGGGGGGGGGGGGTGGGGGGGGGGGGGGGTGGGGGGGGGGGGGGGTGGGGGGGGGGGGGGGTGGGGGGGGGGGGGGGTGGGGGGGGGGGGGGGTGGGGGGGGGGGGGGGTGGGGGGGGGGGGGGGTGGGGGGGGGGGGGGGTGGGGGGGGGGGGGGGTGGGGGGGGGGGGGGGTGGGGGGGGGGGGGGGTGGGGGGGGGGGGGGGTGGGGGGGGGGGGGGGTGGGGGGGGGGGGGGGTGGGGGGGGGGGGGGGTGGGGGGGGGGGGGGGTGGGGGGGGGGGGGGGTGGGGGGGGGGGGGGGTGGGGGGGGGGGGGGGTGGGGGGGGGGGGGGGTGGGGGGGGGGGGGGGTGGGGGGGGGGGGGGGTGGGGGGGGGGGGGGGTGGGGGGGGGGGGGGGTGGGGGGGGGGGGGGGTGGGGGGGGGGGGGGGTGGGGGGGGGGGGGGGTGGGGGGGGGGGGGGGTGGGGGGGGGGGGGGGTGGGGGGGGGGGGGGGTGGGGGGGGGGGGGGGTGGGGGGGGGGGGGGGTGGGGGGGGGGGGGGGTGGGGGGGGGGGGGGGTGGGGGGGGGGGGGGGTGGGGGGGGGGGGGGGTGGGGGGGGGGGGGGGTGGGGGGGGGGGGGGGTGGGGGGGGGGGGGGGTGGGGGGGGGGGGGGGTGGGGGGGGGGGGGGGTGGGGGGGGGGGGGGGTGGGGGGGGGGGGGGGTGGGGGGGGGGGGGGGTGGGGGGGGGGGGGGGTGGGGGGGGGGGGGGGTGGGGGGGGGGGGGGGTGGGGGGGGGGGGGGGTGGGGGGGGGGGGGGGTGGGGGGGGGGGGGGGTGGGGGGGGGGGGGGGTGGGGGGGGGGGGGGGTGGGGGGGGGGGGGGGTGGGGGGGGGGGGGGGTGGGGGGGGGGGGGGGTGGGGGGGGGGGGGGGTGGGGGGGGGGGGGGGTGGGGGGGGGGGGGGGTGGGGGGGGGGGGGGGTGGGGGGGGGGGGGGGTGGGGGGGGGGGGGGGTGGGGGGGGGGGGGGGTGGGGGGGGGGGGGGGTGGGGGGGGGGGGGGGTGGGGGGGGGGGGGGGTGGGGGGGGGGGGGGGTGGGGGGGGGGGGGGGTGGGGGGGGGGGGGGGTGGGGGGGGGGGGGGGTGGGGGGGGGGGGGGGTGGGGGGGGGGGGGGGTGGGGGGGGGGGGGGGTGGGGGGGGGGGGGGGTGGGGGGGGGGGGGGGTGGGGGGGGGGGGGGGTGGGGGGGGGGGGGGGTGGGGGGGGGGGGGGGTGGGGGGGGGGGGGGGTGGGGGGGGGGGGGGGTGGGGGGGGGGGGGGGTGGGGGGGGGGGGGGGTGGGGGGGGGGGGGGGTGGGGGGGGGGGGGGGTGGGGGGGGGGGGGGGTGGGGGGGGGGGGGGGTGGGGGGGGGGGGGGGTGGGGGGGGGGGGGGGTGGGGGGGGGGGGGGGTGGGGGGGGGGGGGGGTGGGGGGGGGGGGGGGTGGGGGGGGGGGGGGGTGGGGGGGGGGGGGGGTGGGGGGGGGGGGGGGTGGGGGGGGGGGGGGGTGGGGGGGGGGGGGGGTGGGGGGGGGGGGGGGTGGGGGGGGGGGGGGGTGGGGGGGGGGGGGGGTGGGGGGGGGGGGGGGTGGGGGGGGGGGGGGGTGGGGGGGGGGGGGGGTGGGGGGGGGGGGGGGTGGGGGGGGGGGGGGGTGGGGGGGGGGGGGGGTGGGGGGGGGGGGGGGTGGGGGGGGGGGGGGGTGGGGGGGGGGGGGGGTGGGGGGGGGGGGGGGTGGGGGGGGGGGGGGGTGGGGGGGGGGGGGGGTGGGGGGGGGGGGGGGTGGGGGGGGGGGGGGGTGGGGGGGGGGGGGGGTGGGGGGGGGGGGGGGTGGGGGGGGGGGGGGGTGGGGGGGGGGGGGGGTGGGGGGGGGGGGGGGTGGGGGGGGGGGGGGGTGGGGGGGGGGGGGGGTGGGGGGGGGGGGGGGTGGGGGGGGGGGGGGGTGGGGGGGGGGGGGGGTGGGGGGGGGGGGGGGTGGGGGGGGGGGGGGGTGGGGGGGGGGGGGGGTGGGGGGGGGGGGGGGTGGGGGGGGGGGGGGGTGGGGGGGGGGGGGGGTGGGGGGGGGGGGGGGTGGGGGGGGGGGGGGGTGGGGGGGGGGGGGGGTGGGGGGGGGGGGGGGTGGGGGGGGGGGGGGGTGGGGGGGGGGGGGGGTGGGGGGGGGGGGGGGTGGGGGGGGGGGGGGGTGGGGGGGGGGGGGGGTGGGGGGGGGGGGGGGTGGGGGGGGGGGGGGGTGGGGGGGGGGGGGGGTGGGGGGGGGGGGGGGTGGGGGGGGGGGGGGGTGGGGGGGGGGGGGGGTGGGGGGGGGGGGGGGTGGGGGGGGGGGGGGGTGGGGGGGGGGGGGGGTGGGGGGGGGGGGGGGTGGGGGGGGGGGGGGGTGGGGGGGGGGGGGGGTGGGGGGGGGGGGGGGTGGGGGGGGGGGGGGGTGGGGGGGGGGGGGGGTGGGGGGGGGGGGGGGTGGGGGGGGGGGGGGGTGGGGGGGGGGGGGGGTGGGGGGGGGGGGGGGTGGGGGGGGGGGGGGGTGGGGGGGGGGGGGGGTGGGGGGGGGGGGGGGTGGGGGGGGGGGGGGGTGGGGGGGGGGGGGGGTGGGGGGGGGGGGGGGTGGGGGGGGGGGGGGGTGGGGGGGGGGGGGGGTGGGGGGGGGGGGGGGTGGGGGGGGGGGGGGGTGGGGGGGGGGGGGGGTGGGGGGGGGGGGGGGTGGGGGGGGGGGGGGGTGGGGGGGGGGGGGGGTGGGGGGGGGGGGGGGTGGGGGGGGGGGGGGGTGGGGGGGGGGGGGGGTGGGGGGGGGGGGGGGTGGGGGGGGGGGGGGGTGGGGGGGGGGGGGGGTGGGGGGGGGGGGGGGTGGGGGGGGGGGGGGGTGGGGGGGGGGGGGGGTGGGGGGGGGGGGGGGTGGGGGGGGGGGGGGGTGGGGGGGGGGGGGGGTGGGGGGGGGGGGGGGTGGGGGGGGGGGGGGGTGGGGGGGGGGGGGGGTGGGGGGGGGGGGGGGTGGGGGGGGGGGGGGGTGGGGGGGGGGGGGGGTGGGGGGGGGGGGGGGTGGGGGGGGGGGGGGGTGGGGGGGGGGGGGGGTGGGGGGGGGGGGGGGTGGGGGGGGGGGGGGGTGGGGGGGGGGGGGGGTGGGGGGGGGGGGGGGTGGGGGGGGGGGGGGGTGGGGGGGGGGGGGGGTGGGGGGGGGGGGGGGTGGGGGGGGGGGGGGGTGGGGGGGGGGGGGGGTGGGGGGGGGGGGGGGTGGGGGGGGGGGGGGGTGGGGGGGGGGGGGGGTGGGGGGGGGGGGGGGTGGGGGGGGGGGGGGGTGGGGGGGGGGGGGGGTGGGGGGGGGGGGGGGTGGGGGGGGGGGGGGGTGGGGGGGGGGGGGGGTGGGGGGGGGGGGGGGTGGGGGGGGGGGGGGGTGGGGGGGGGGGGGGGTGGGGGGGGGGGGGGGTGGGGGGGGGGGGGGGTGGGGGGGGGGGGGGGTGGGGGGGGGGGGGGGTGGGGGGGGGGGGGGGTGGGGGGGGGGGGGGGTGGGGGGGGGGGGGGGTGGGGGGGGGGGGGGGTGGGGGGGGGGGGGGGTGGGGGGGGGGGGGGGTGGGGGGGGGGGGGGGTGGGGGGGGGGGGGGGTGGGGGGGGGGGGGGGTGGGGGGGGGGGGGGGTGGGGGGGGGGGGGGGTGGGGGGGGGGGGGGGTGGGGGGGGGGGGGGGTGGGGGGGGGGGGGGGTGGGGGGGGGGGGGGGTGGGGGGGGGGGGGGGTGGGGGGGGGGGGGGGTGGGGGGGGGGGGGGGTGGGGGGGGGGGGGGGTGGGGGGGGGGGGGGGTGGGGGGGGGGGGGGGTGGGGGGGGGGGGGGGTGGGGGGGGGGGGGGGTGGGGGGGGGGGGGGGTGGGGGGGGGGGGGGGTGGGGGGGGGGGGGGGTGGGGGGGGGGGGGGGTGGGGGGGGGGGGGGGTGGGGGGGGGGGGGGGTGGGGGGGGGGGGGGGTGGGGGGGGGGGGGGGTGGGGGGGGGGGGGGGTGGGGGGGGGGGGGGGTGGGGGGGGGGGGGGGTGGGGGGGGGGGGGGGTGGGGGGGGGGGGGGGTGGGGGGGGGGGGGGGTGGGGGGGGGGGGGGGTGGGGGGGGGGGGGGGTGGGGGGGGGGGGGGGTGGGGGGGGGGGGGGGTGGGGGGGGGGGGGGGTGGGGGGGGGGGGGGGTGGGGGGGGGGGGGGGTGGGGGGGGGGGGGGGTGGGGGGGGGGGGGGGTGGGGGGGGGGGGGGGTGGGGGGGGGGGGGGGTGGGGGGGGGGGGGGGTGGGGGGGGGGGGGGGTGGGGGGGGGGGGGGGTGGGGGGGGGGGGGGGTGGGGGGGGGGGGGGGTGGGGGGGGGGGGGGGTGGGGGGGGGGGGGGGTGGGGGGGGGGGGGGGTGGGGGGGGGGGGGGGTGGGGGGGGGGGGGGGTGGGGGGGGGGGGGGGTGGGGGGGGGGGGGGGTGGGGGGGGGGGGGGGTGGGGGGGGGGGGGGGTGGGGGGGGGGGGGGGTGGGGGGGGGGGGGGGTGGGGGGGGGGGGGGGTGGGGGGGGGGGGGGGTGGGGGGGGGGGGGGGTGGGGGGGGGGGGGGGTGGGGGGGGGGGGGGGTGGGGGGGGGGGGGGGTGGGGGGGGGGGGGGGTGGGGGGGGGGGGGGGTGGGGGGGGGGGGGGGTGGGGGGGGGGGGGGGTGGGGGGGGGGGGGGGTGGGGGGGGGGGGGGGTGGGGGGGGGGGGGGGTGGGGGGGGGGGGGGGTGGGGGGGGGGGGGGGTGGGGGGGGGGGGGGGTGGGGGGGGGGGGGGGTGGGGGGGGGGGGGGGTGGGGGGGGGGGGGGGTGGGGGGGGGGGGGGGTGGGGGGGGGGGGGGGTGGGGGGGGGGGGGGGTGGGGGGGGGGGGGGGTGGGGGGGGGGGGGGGTGGGGGGGGGGGGGGGTGGGGGGGGGGGGGGGTGGGGGGGGGGGGGGGTGGGGGGGGGGGGGGGTGGGGGGGGGGGGGGGTGGGGGGGGGGGGGGGTGGGGGGGGGGGGGGGTGGGGGGGGGGGGGGGTGGGGGGGGGGGGGGGTGGGGGGGGGGGGGGGTGGGGGGGGGGGGGGGTGGGGGGGGGGGGGGGTGGGGGGGGGGGGGGGTGGGGGGGGGGGGGGGTGGGGGGGGGGGGGGGTGGGGGGGGGGGGGGGTGGGGGGGGGGGGGGGTGGGGGGGGGGGGGGGTGGGGGGGGGGGGGGGTGGGGGGGGGGGGGGGTGGGGGGGGGGGGGGGTGGGGGGGGGGGGGGGTGGGGGGGGGGGGGGGTGGGGGGGGGGGGGGGTGGGGGGGGGGGGGGGTGGGGGGGGGGGGGGGTGGGGGGGGGGGGGGGTGGGGGGGGGGGGGGGTGGGGGGGGGGGGGGGTGGGGGGGGGGGGGGGTGGGGGGGGGGGGGGGTGGGGGGGGGGGGGGGTGGGGGGGGGGGGGGGTGGGGGGGGGGGGGGGTGGGGGGGGGGGGGGGTGGGGGGGGGGGGGGGTGGGGGGGGGGGGGGGTGGGGGGGGGGGGGGGTGGGGGGGGGGGGGGGTGGGGGGGGGGGGGGGTGGGGGGGGGGGGGGGTGGGGGGGGGGGGGGGTGGGGGGGGGGGGGGGTGGGGGGGGGGGGGGGTGGGGGGGGGGGGGGGTGGGGGGGGGGGGGGGTGGGGGGGGGGGGGGGTGGGGGGGGGGGGGGGTGGGGGGGGGGGGGGGTGGGGGGGGGGGGGGGTGGGGGGGGGGGGGGGTGGGGGGGGGGGGGGGTGGGGGGGGGGGGGGGTGGGGGGGGGGGGGGGTGGGGGGGGGGGGGGGTGGGGGGGGGGGGGGGTGGGGGGGGGGGGGGGTGGGGGGGGGGGGGGGTGGGGGGGGGGGGGGGTGGGGGGGGGGGGGGGTGGGGGGGGGGGGGGGTGGGGGGGGGGGGGGGTGGGGGGGGGGGGGGGTGGGGGGGGGGGGGGGTGGGGGGGGGGGGGGGTGGGGGGGGGGGGGGGTGGGGGGGGGGGGGGGTGGGGGGGGGGGGGGGTGGGGGGGGGGGGGGGTGGGGGGGGGGGGGGGTGGGGGGGGGGGGGGGTGGGGGGGGGGGGGGGTGGGGGGGGGGGGGGGTGGGGGGGGGGGGGGGTGGGGGGGGGGGGGGGTGGGGGGGGGGGGGGGTGGGGGGGGGGGGGGGTGGGGGGGGGGGGGGGTGGGGGGGGGGGGGGGTGGGGGGGGGGGGGGGTGGGGGGGGGGGGGGGTGGGGGGGGGGGGGGGTGGGGGGGGGGGGGGGTGGGGGGGGGGGGGGGTGGGGGGGGGGGGGGGTGGGGGGGGGGGGGGGTGGGGGGGGGGGGGGGTGGGGGGGGGGGGGGGTGGGGGGGGGGGGGGGTGGGGGGGGGGGGGGGTGGGGGGGGGGGGGGGTGGGGGGGGGGGGGGGTGGGGGGGGGGGGGGGTGGGGGGGGGGGGGGGTGGGGGGGGGGGGGGGTGGGGGGGGGGGGGGGTGGGGGGGGGGGGGGGTGGGGGGGGGGGGGGGTGGGGGGGGGGGGGGGTGGGGGGGGGGGGGGGTGGGGGGGGGGGGGGGTGGGGGGGGGGGGGGGTGGGGGGGGGGGGGGGTGGGGGGGGGGGGGGGTGGGGGGGGGGGGGGGTGGGGGGGGGGGGGGGTGGGGGGGGGGGGGGGTGGGGGGGGGGGGGGGTGGGGGGGGGGGGGGGTGGGGGGGGGGGGGGGTGGGGGGGGGGGGGGGTGGGGGGGGGGGGGGGTGGGGGGGGGGGGGGGTGGGGGGGGGGGGGGGTGGGGGGGGGGGGGGGTGGGGGGGGGGGGGGGTGGGGGGGGGGGGGGGTGGGGGGGGGGGGGGGTGGGGGGGGGGGGGGGTGGGGGGGGGGGGGGGTGGGGGGGGGGGGGGGTGGGGGGGGGGGGGGGTGGGGGGGGGGGGGGGTGGGGGGGGGGGGGGGTGGGGGGGGGGGGGGGTGGGGGGGGGGGGGGGTGGGGGGGGGGGGGGGTGGGGGGGGGGGGGGGTGGGGGGGGGGGGGGGTGGGGGGGGGGGGGGGTGGGGGGGGGGGGGGGTGGGGGGGGGGGGGGGTGGGGGGGGGGGGGGGTGGGGGGGGGGGGGGGTGGGGGGGGGGGGGGGTGGGGGGGGGGGGGGGTGGGGGGGGGGGGGGGTGGGGGGGGGGGGGGGTGGGGGGGGGGGGGGGTGGGGGGGGGGGGGGGTGGGGGGGGGGGGGGGTGGGGGGGGGGGGGGGTGGGGGGGGGGGGGGGTGGGGGGGGGGGGGGGTGGGGGGGGGGGGGGGTGGGGGGGGGGGGGGGTGGGGGGGGGGGGGGGTGGGGGGGGGGGGGGGTGGGGGGGGGGGGGGGTGGGGGGGGGGGGGGGTGGGGGGGGGGGGGGGTGGGGGGGGGGGGGGGTGGGGGGGGGGGGGGGTGGGGGGGGGGGGGGGTGGGGGGGGGGGGGGGTGGGGGGGGGGGGGGGTGGGGGGGGGGGGGGGTGGGGGGGGGGGGGGGTGGGGGGGGGGGGGGGTGGGGGGGGGGGGGGGTGGGGGGGGGGGGGGGTGGGGGGGGGGGGGGGTGGGGGGGGGGGGGGGTGGGGGGGGGGGGGGGTGGGGGGGGGGGGGGGTGGGGGGGGGGGGGGGTGGGGGGGGGGGGGGGTGGGGGGGGGGGGGGGTGGGGGGGGGGGGGGGTGGGGGGGGGGGGGGGTGGGGGGGGGGGGGGGTGGGGGGGGGGGGGGGTGGGGGGGGGGGGGGGTGGGGGGGGGGGGGGGTGGGGGGGGGGGGGGGTGGGGGGGGGGGGGGGTGGGGGGGGGGGGGGGTGGGGGGGGGGGGGGGTGGGGGGGGGGGGGGGTGGGGGGGGGGGGGGGTGGGGGGGGGGGGGGGTGGGGGGGGGGGGGGGTGGGGGGGGGGGGGGGTGGGGGGGGGGGGGGGTGGGGGGGGGGGGGGGTGGGGGGGGGGGGGGGTGGGGGGGGGGGGGGGTGGGGGGGGGGGGGGGTGGGGGGGGGGGGGGGTGGGGGGGGGGGGGGGTGGGGGGGGGGGGGGGTGGGGGGGGGGGGGGGTGGGGGGGGGGGGGGGTGGGGGGGGGGGGGGGTGGGGGGGGGGGGGGGTGGGGGGGGGGGGGGGTGGGGGGGGGGGGGGGTGGGGGGGGGGGGGGGTGGGGGGGGGGGGGGGTGGGGGGGGGGGGGGGTGGGGGGGGGGGGGGGTGGGGGGGGGGGGGGGTGGGGGGGGGGGGGGGTGGGGGGGGGGGGGGGTGGGGGGGGGGGGGGGTGGGGGGGGGGGGGGGTGGGGGGGGGGGGGGGTGGGGGGGGGGGGGGGTGGGGGGGGGGGGGGGTGGGGGGGGGGGGGGGTGGGGGGGGGGGGGGGTGGGGGGGGGGGGGGGTGGGGGGGGGGGGGGGTGGGGGGGGGGGGGGGTGGGGGGGGGGGGGGGTGGGGGGGGGGGGGGGTGGGGGGGGGGGGGGGTGGGGGGGGGGGGGGGTGGGGGGGGGGGGGGGTGGGGGGGGGGGGGGGTGGGGGGGGGGGGGGGTGGGGGGGGGGGGGGGTGGGGGGGGGGGGGGGTGGGGGGGGGGGGGGGTGGGGGGGGGGGGGGGTGGGGGGGGGGGGGGGTGGGGGGGGGGGGGGGTGGGGGGGGGGGGGGGTGGGGGGGGGGGGGGGTGGGGGGGGGGGGGGGTGGGGGGGGGGGGGGGTGGGGGGGGGGGGGGGTGGGGGGGGGGGGGGGTGGGGGGGGGGGGGGGTGGGGGGGGGGGGGGGTGGGGGGGGGGGGGGGTGGGGGGGGGGGGGGGTGGGGGGGGGGGGGGGTGGGGGGGGGGGGGGGTGGGGGGGGGGGGGGGTGGGGGGGGGGGGGGGTGGGGGGGGGGGGGGGTGGGGGGGGGGGGGGGTGGGGGGGGGGGGGGGTGGGGGGGGGGGGGGGTGGGGGGGGGGGGGGGTGGGGGGGGGGGGGGGTGGGGGGGGGGGGGGGTGGGGGGGGGGGGGGGTGGGGGGGGGGGGGGGTGGGGGGGGGGGGGGGTGGGGGGGGGGGGGGGTGGGGGGGGGGGGGGGTGGGGGGGGGGGGGGGTGGGGGGGGGGGGGGGTGGGGGGGGGGGGGGGTGGGGGGGGGGGGGGGTGGGGGGGGGGGGGGGTGGGGGGGGGGGGGGGTGGGGGGGGGGGGGGGTGGGGGGGGGGGGGGGTGGGGGGGGGGGGGGGTGGGGGGGGGGGGGGGTGGGGGGGGGGGGGGGTGGGGGGGGGGGGGGGTGGGGGGGGGGGGGGGTGGGGGGGGGGGGGGGTGGGGGGGGGGGGGGGTGGGGGGGGGGGGGGGTGGGGGGGGGGGGGGGTGGGGGGGGGGGGGGGTGGGGGGGGGGGGGGGTGGGGGGGGGGGGGGGTGGGGGGGGGGGGGGGTGGGGGGGGGGGGGGGTGGGGGGGGGGGGGGGTGGGGGGGGGGGGGGGTGGGGGGGGGGGGGGGTGGGGGGGGGGGGGGGTGGGGGGGGGGGGGGGTGGGGGGGGGGGGGGGTGGGGGGGGGGGGGGGTGGGGGGGGGGGGGGGTGGGGGGGGGGGGGGGTGGGGGGGGGGGGGGGTGGGGGGGGGGGGGGGTGGGGGGGGGGGGGGGTGGGGGGGGGGGGGGGTGGGGGGGGGGGGGGGTGGGGGGGGGGGGGGGTGGGGGGGGGGGGGGGTGGGGGGGGGGGGGGGTGGGGGGGGGGGGGGGTGGGGGGGGGGGGGGGTGGGGGGGGGGGGGGGTGGGGGGGGGGGGGGGTGGGGGGGGGGGGGGGTGGGGGGGGGGGGGGGTGGGGGGGGGGGGGGGTGGGGGGGGGGGGGGGTGGGGGGGGGGGGGGGTGGGGGGGGGGGGGGGTGGGGGGGGGGGGGGGTGGGGGGGGGGGGGGGTGGGGGGGGGGGGGGGTGGGGGGGGGGGGGGGTGGGGGGGGGGGGGGGTGGGGGGGGGGGGGGGTGGGGGGGGGGGGGGGTGGGGGGGGGGGGGGGTGGGGGGGGGGGGGGGTGGGGGGGGGGGGGGGTGGGGGGGGGGGGGGGTGGGGGGGGGGGGGGGTGGGGGGGGGGGGGGGTGGGGGGGGGGGGGGGTGGGGGGGGGGGGGGGTGGGGGGGGGGGGGGGTGGGGGGGGGGGGGGGTGGGGGGGGGGGGGGGTGGGGGGGGGGGGGGGTGGGGGGGGGGGGGGGTGGGGGGGGGGGGGGGTGGGGGGGGGGGGGGGTGGGGGGGGGGGGGGGTGGGGGGGGGGGGGGGTGGGGGGGGGGGGGGGTGGGGGGGGGGGGGGGTGGGGGGGGGGGGGGGTGGGGGGGGGGGGGGGTGGGGGGGGGGGGGGGTGGGGGGGGGGGGGGGTGGGGGGGGGGGGGGGTGGGGGGGGGGGGGGGTGGGGGGGGGGGGGGGTGGGGGGGGGGGGGGGTGGGGGGGGGGGGGGGTGGGGGGGGGGGGGGGTGGGGGGGGGGGGGGGTGGGGGGGGGGGGGGGTGGGGGGGGGGGGGGGTGGGGGGGGGGGGGGGTGGGGGGGGGGGGGGGTGGGGGGGGGGGGGGGTGGGGGGGGGGGGGGGTGGGGGGGGGGGGGGGTGGGGGGGGGGGGGGGTGGGGGGGGGGGGGGGTGGGGGGGGGGGGGGGTGGGGGGGGGGGGGGGTGGGGGGGGGGGGGGGTGGGGGGGGGGGGGGGTGGGGGGGGGGGGGGGTGGGGGGGGGGGGGGGTGGGGGGGGGGGGGGGTGGGGGGGGGGGGGGGTGGGGGGGGGGGGGGGTGGGGGGGGGGGGGGGTGGGGGGGGGGGGGGGTGGGGGGGGGGGGGGGTGGGGGGGGGGGGGGGTGGGGGGGGGGGGGGGTGGGGGGGGGGGGGGGTGGGGGGGGGGGGGGGTGGGGGGGGGGGGGGGTGGGGGGGGGGGGGGGTGGGGGGGGGGGGGGGTGGGGGGGGGGGGGGGTGGGGGGGGGGGGGGGTGGGGGGGGGGGGGGGTGGGGGGGGGGGGGGGTGGGGGGGGGGGGGGGTGGGGGGGGGGGGGGGTGGGGGGGGGGGGGGGTGGGGGGGGGGGGGGGTGGGGGGGGGGGGGGGTGGGGGGGGGGGGGGGTGGGGGGGGGGGGGGGTGGGGGGGGGGGGGGGTGGGGGGGGGGGGGGGTGGGGGGGGGGGGGGGTGGGGGGGGGGGGGGGTGGGGGGGGGGGGGGGTGGGGGGGGGGGGGGGTGGGGGGGGGGGGGGGTGGGGGGGGGGGGGGGTGGGGGGGGGGGGGGGTGGGGGGGGGGGGGGGTGGGGGGGGGGGGGGGTGGGGGGGGGGGGGGGTGGGGGGGGGGGGGGGTGGGGGGGGGGGGGGGTGGGGGGGGGGGGGGGTGGGGGGGGGGGGGGGTGGGGGGGGGGGGGGGTGGGGGGGGGGGGGGGTGGGGGGGGGGGGGGGTGGGGGGGGGGGGGGGGGGGGGGGGGGGGGGGGGGGGGGGGGGGGGGGTGGGGGGGGGGGGGGGTGGGGGGGGGGGGGGGTGGTGGGGGGGGGGGGGGGGGGGGGGGTGGGGTGGGGGTGGGGTGGGGGGGGGGGGGGGGGTGGGGTGGGGGGGTGGTGGTGGTGGGGGGGTGGGTGGGGGGGGGACTTGTCTGCTCTCTCAAAAGAGATGTGACAGGTATTTTGGATACTGTAACACCCCTTCTCATCTTGAGTGCAGACTACATCACATATTTACATGATAGTTCAACAAGTACAATAAGAACATAAGTACATATTTACATGACATAAGGTTATGTAGTTACAATGCCGAGCTCTGGTAACATCTTCTGATATTTTTGCAGAGTGCCTGCTTTTGTTAAAATGTCAGCACAGTTGTTTTCTGACTCAACATATGCAAGCACTATATCACCTTTATGAACCAGTAGTGTCCTAACTTTTATTCTGGTACAATTAACGCGCAATATATTTGGTTCTGGCCTTAAGATTCTCCATAGTGGCCAGGTGTAATACATGTTTGTGAATCTTCCACGGAATTTTACTGGTTTTTTTTGGCATTGTTCACCTAGATCCTTCAGCTTAATTGTTTCAGTCCACAATAGCTCTGTACATGTCTCAGAGAGAGCACAGAATTCTGCCTCAGACGTTGACAATGAGATTGTCTTTTGCTACGAGAAACCCAATGAACTACAGTGTTGGCATACTTAATCACAATACCTGAACTGGGATTGCCCATTGGTTTCCCTCTGCGAAGGAACTATCAGTTATTGCAGTCAACTCATTGCTCTTATCTGGACAAAGTAAACAAACACTTTGTTGCCACGACCCTTTTAGGTACCTTACAACCGTTTGACAGCCTGCCAATCACGCAGAGATGGTTTGACACCTTTTCTGCTTAGAGCGGCTGACTTCGCGTGGAAGGCTATATCCAGGGCGATGTCCAGTTACTTAAGAAAAGCAGACTCCCAAGTACTGATCTGTGGCACAGCCCTGGATCATCAAACATTGTCTCACATGGAGTCTTGTGATAGTCAACTGCCATAGGAGTATTGGTTACTTTGGCATCAGTTAGGTCACAGGTTTCTACTAACTTCACTAATCTTCTTTGACTGTAGTAGCACTAAGCCACCCTGAAGGGTTATTAGCAAATTTCAATACCAAGGTAGGATTTGAGAAAACCAAGGTCTTTGACTTTAAATGCTTGCTTAAAGCATGATAAAAGCCTTTATCTGCTTCTCAGTTTTAGCAGAGACACATGGAGTCATCAACATAAACTAACAGCATGATTTTGACAGTCATCCTTAGACCGCTTTTGTGTAATACACGTATGCATCTGCTACACTTCTTTGGAATCCCATAGAAACCAAACATTCATTCAAACAATGACTCCAATTACGTGCTGACTGGACCGAAGACCATAAAGAGACTTTTTCAACAAATAAACCTTATCAGTTTGCTCTGGCTGGAACCCAGGAATGGGCTGCATGTAAATCTCTTGCTCTAAAGGAGCATTGAGATAAGCAGTTGAGAAGTCAAAATGTTTTATTTGAAAACCATTTTTTAACAGCCATAGGTCAAATAGGAGTCTTAAAGACTAAGCTCCTTGCCGTAGGGGGAGAAAAGTTTGGTCAAAATCCTGTAAATACTTTTGGCCAAAGCCTTGAGCACAACTATTCTGGCTTTACAAAATGGAATTCTCCCTGTTGGCATGGGCTTTTCGTCCTGTAAACCACGGCAACCAATAATTTTCACGACCTGGAGGTTTGTCAACTACCTCAAAGACATTCTGCTCAAGCAGTGACTCATACTCTTGAGTCATGGCTTCTTATATGGTCTCTTGTTCCTCTGGGTCTCTGAGTCAACATTTCCCTTTGTAGGACTTTGGTTCTACCCAGGTTTGGCAGCAACCCGAACAGTTTGTGTAAAACCATACCTAGCTGGAGTGGAACACCCTTATTTTTCACCCTTTCTGGCGTCTGGGAAATACTGCTTGGCTGTCTGTGTCTTGCTCATCTTCTGTCACCTCCTCCCCTTTTCCCTCCTGTTCTCTTTCTCTCTTGACGAGGGCAGAGTGTGAGTGTGACCTTGAGCATGTGAGGGGGAAGACGTTGCTGGCTGGCTGCCACTAGCAACGGCTTGCTGCTCAGACAGGAAAGGGAGAAAAACTTCAGTGTTTGCATGTATTTTCTCCCAAACCTGAATGGCGTTCAAAATTGGCGCTTCTAGAAATTATTACCTTTCCAAAGCCTGACATGGAATCTATAGCGCTTTGCGTCCCTGGTTGGTAACCACCACAAAGAGCAGACCTTTGAGGTACTTAGGCTGTCCCTTCCTCCTTTGTTGTTTTGGAATCAGCAACGTTTGCACTTGTTGACTTCCGAAAACTCTCAAGTGCTTAGGGAAGGAGCTTTTACCAAAAAAGCATGTAGCAATTATGGGGTTTGATTTACACTTACACTCCATATCCTATTGATAATATGTGTAGCAGTATTAACTGCCTCACCCCAAAAATGAAAGGGAAGATGTGCATCCGTTAGTAGAAGCAGTCCCGCATTGTTTGCAAACAACCTATTTTCCCTTTCACTTATCCCGTTCTCATTGTGAGGGTGAAAAGGGGATTACTCTTTCATGTGAATTATACCCTTTTTGGGTTTAACCAATTCTGGAAATTGTTTGCCAAGGAATTCTCCGCCTATCCAGATTGCACTTTGTAGCCTAGTTTGAAAGGAAAGTTTCTCTCAATCATAGCAACCCACTACTGTTTGAACTGTTGGAATGCTTCAGCTTTAGTCTTTAACAATAAACAATATGTATATCTACTGAAATCATCACAATGACAAACATATATTTAGCACCTCCTGTTAATGGGTGGGAAAGGGACCTGCACTAAGTCCATATGGGATGGAGTCCAAAAGGTCTGTTTGTTTGTCTTTTTGCTGATTGCTGTAGAGAGGGAAATGTTTTCACTTTTAACCTTACTGCAAACCAGAACACTCAAGGTTATTTACGACATGGTTTCAAGTGTAGCTCACACACTTTAGAAAGCTATTGTCTAATGGTGAAGAAAACTAAGGAATGACCTAGCACTCTATGTAGAGCATGAACACATTCATCATGCATGGGAAGCGATTTGATAGGCATGCAACCCTGTTCCTTCTTAGTAGCACTCTCAGGAAGCATTTTATACAATTTTTTGGATCAAGTTTTCCTTTAGCACCCGCATAATGCCATTCTTTTTAACTATAACACATGTCATCTACAAACTCAACACTTATAACCTTTCGCCTGTGTTAGAATTTACCGCAACTGACGCAGGAGACAAGAAAGTCAAGTTGAGGTACACACAATACATACATTTTCAAAGACTTGCCCAAAAGAGGAATTTTCGCGCAGTTCCTTGAAGTTGGACTTCAGCCCGGAGGTTCCGTCCAGCTAAACTGACATCGCAGAAATGGCTGGAGTCCTGCACATCCTACAGTAAATCCCTGGAATTGACAATGGTTTCTGTGCATGCAGAGTCAATGAGCCAGGAAGGTGAGTCATCGGCTCTCTTACAAGTGACAAGCAACGCAGATTCCTCTCTGTCTTGCTTGCCAACAAAAGTTTTCTTTCTGCTATTCCCCCCTTCTGTTGCCTCAATTGGCTAGATCCCAGAACAGAAACGGGCAATATGTGTTGTAGCTCCACATTTATAGCATCTGCGAACCGCAAAAGATTTCACAGGAAAAGCCTCAGCAGAAACTGCGGCCGAAGCCTTCCGGCCCTTGATTGCTTTTGCATCACCAGCTGCTTTCAGCTCCTCTGACTGACACTCCCGCTTATAATCCTTTTGCTGTTGCCACTCCAGCAAACAGGTAGTACGGTGACATAATCCGAAAGTTAAAATCAGTCTCTTTCCACATTCTGCAAACTCAACACCAACTGCTCCCACGAATCATCCAACTGATTGACAGCAGTATATAAGATTTGTGAGAGTCTGAGAATTCCATTTCACTCTGCTCTCCAAGCTCAGCAAACAGTGTTCTCATTGCTTGCAGGTGAGATGAAACACATTCACCAGCCCTTAGTTTCATATTATACAACTTACGCGTGAGAAGTACTTTAGACCCTGCAGTGTCACGTTGGTACAGCTTTTTCAGACTTCCCAACAGTCTTTTGCATGGACTGCATTCTGCAAATACACCAACTGTGAATCAGCCACTGCCAGGATGATTGTCGCTCGAGCCTTCTCTCATCAGCCCTCTTTTTCTGCAGCAGAGGCTCCAGCAGCAGGGGAGTTTCAGCTGATATCCCACAGGTCATCCCGGATCAGGGAAACTCCTCATTTTCACAGCCCCATGCCTGGTAGTTTCCCTCATGAAGCCTCTCCAAAGGAGCAAACTTTGTAGCAGCTGTAAAAGCCATAGCTGCAACTGCTCTCAATTCAGCTCCTGCTCTCTCACGTTGAACAACGGCCTTCAGCACCGCCTTACTCTCAGGTAGCGAGGCTTACTCTGGAGCCCATAACCTGTCACAGAGTTGAATTTACGCAAGAGAAAGCCTGCTACAGAGGCCAGCAAGGAGTCGCGGCCTAAGCACTGGCTGAGCACCAGCTGAGAAAGCAATTACCACTGCACACAGTAGTTTAACTTTGTGAGGAAAAACTTTATCACCAGTGCAGATATTTTATGCAGGTGCATACAGGAACTCCAACAGCAAACGGGCAGCATGCCCTGCAGCAACAGGTAAACCCTAAGAGCTAGTGCTGGTAAGCAAGCACTGCTTTTATATAACAAGTAACCAATCATAACCAAGAACAGCTGACTGGTTTCAGCTGGTTCTGACAAAGTGCTGGGAGGAGCAGCTGTCAGATTAGATCAGTTTGATCTACTTGTCTGCTCTCAAGATGTGACAGGTATTTTGGATACTGTAACAAAGAGCTCGGGTATCTAATCTGGAGAAACCGGGTTTGATTCCCGGCTCTGCCGCCTGAGCTGTGGAGGCTTCTCTGGGGAATTCAGATTAGCCTGCGCACTCCCCCACACATGCCAGCCGGGTGACCTTGGGCTAGTCACAGCTTCTTGGAGCTCTCTCAGCCCCACCCACCTCGCAGGGTGTTTGTTGTGAGGGAGGAAGGGCAAGGAGGTTGTCAGCCCCTTTGAGTCTCCTGCAGGAGAGAAAGGGGGGATATAAATCCAAACACCACCACCACCACCTCCTCCTCCTCCTCCTCCTCTTCTTCTTCTCTTGCTATCTGCTGCTGACCTTGGGGCAGCTCAGCTCCAAAGACTGTTTTTCAACCTCTTGGGAAAACGAGAGGCCCGGGGGCTTTCAGTGGGGGGGGGGAATAAAGGGGAGTGTGAATGCGGGGTGGCGTCATCAGAACTGGCGTTGCCAAGTGGTGTTGCTTGGATGCCTTTCCAATCAACGCGACTGCTCCAAACTTCAGAGTCTGTTTGTTGGCTTAAGGTTGCGAGTCTGAACACCTTGGTCAGCATTTGGACGGGAGACCGAGGAAGTCCAAGGGATGGAGACAGAGGGGCCTCCGAATGTCTTCTGCCTGGAAAACTCAGCGGGGTCACTGTGGCTTGGCTGCAACTTTCTTTCTCTACCCTCACAGAATTAGAAAACAACGCACATTGTGAGTCAGGCGAGGCCTGAAAGTGAAGCGGGGAAGATTGTGCTGCAATAGCACAGACATACACACACACACACACACACCCCACAAGCGCCGCCACAGATGACACCAAAGTGACCTCCTCCGTTCTGCTGAAATCCTCACCCCTTGGCAGAAATGCCCTCTTGAACATTTCTGTTGTGCCCATTTGGAGGAATGCTCCTTCGCCGGAGTTGGGCCGCGCCGACAAAGGGCTCTTTGCGTGCTTGAGGGGAGCTCCGGTTCGGCTGCGCTTGAAACTAGCCGGGGGGCCACTCAGAGCTCCATGGATGCGCACATAAAATGGGACTCTCTGGCAAAGGATGGAGCCTCCCGTTCCGCTCGGCCTCAGAGCCAGCATCGGGGGGGGGGGGGGTTGAACATTGCGGGGGGGGGGGGCCGGCGGCGGGATCTCCTCTCTCTCTCCCCCCCCCTCTTTTCACTCGGGAAGCTGCGCTAGGAGGAGGAGGAGGAAAGAGCTCCAGCAAAACCCATCCCAAGAGCCTAAAGGTGCAAATGCGCAATAGATTAAGTGGAATTAAATGCTAAATGGAAATAAATTACATTAAATTGGCAACTTTCGGAACGGAATGATTGGCCGGCGCTCCAGTTACATGCAAAGACATCCGCGTCTGGTAATGAGCGCCTTTCGTTTAGTCCGCTGCCTGTTCTGGGGGCTCGCTCCGATTGAACGGGTGGGCTTCCCCAAGAGGGGACGTGCGCCGCGGCCCAGGGGGGAGGAGGACGGGGCAGGGGAACCCCCCCCCACCCCCGCCTCTTGGACAGGAAGCGTCGTTCCCAGAGGCAAACCGTCCAGCTGAGATCCAGTGGGGCGGGGCTGAGCGCCCGGCGCCCGAGTCGGCTCAAGGCCGGCGGGTCCAGAGCAGGTAAACGGCAGGACTCCACCTTGGCCCCAGGACCTGCGCGTGCGCGTGGAGTCTGCCGCCGCGTCTGGCTGGGCCCCTTCCCAGGTTCCAGCAGCAGCCCAGGCGGAGGGGGGGGGGGCGGGACACCCAGCTGTGCTTGACCAGAGCTTTGACTGCCTGCGGGGCTGCTGCTGCAAACGTCCCTGCTGCGGTTGGGCTGGACTTTAACTGGGTTTTCACGGGCAGGGAATGGGGAGGGGGGCTTTCGCTGCGGCCTCATTTTTTCGCTGGGTCTGTCTGCTGAGAAGCAGCCCGTGGAGGAGGAGGCTGCAGCCAGCCCTCTGGTGGGGCTGGAGCTGAGCTGGAGGGCAGAAGGCAGCAGCCGCCGAGGCGGGCCCCCCGAGAGCAGACTCCGAGCCCAGCAGGGCATCTAGTGTCCCTTGGGGTGAACTCAGGGCCAGAACTGTGCCAAGGCCTGGTCTGTTTTTGCCAGCTCTTGCCATGTCTCCAGGACCGGATATGACACCGAGACCCACCCACCCTTTCCTGCCTTTTGTTTTAGAGAGGACGTTTTGCTTGCTGACTTGCAGGCTCCAGGTGGAAGGAGGCTCCAGGTAGAGAGAGAGAGACTCAAGGTCACCAGTCCTGGGAGCCAGGCCATGCAGGGCGGGAGGGGAAAGGGGCTGGCGTGCCAGACATTAGACCTGCTGGTGGATTGTTGATGGTGCTTCCTATCCTGATAAAGTCTCCCTGTTGGACAGACCAGGGGGAAATGACACCTGGTTGCATCTAGATTTCTGCAGGGCACACTCTCCATGGGGCTGCCCTTTAAGAGCGTCTGGCCTGCAGTTTGTTTCCAGGCCTAATTCAGCCTACTGGTCTTGACGTTCGAAGCCCTTTGTGGTTTGGGGCTGACATGCCTGCTGCCCCCCTTGGCAGCCTGCCCAAACACTTCTGTTGCCTTCTTAGCCCGGGGGGGGGGGGGCTTTGTGTCCCCTGCCTGTTGAGATTAGGTGGGTCAACGCTCCGGAGCTCTCCCCCCAGGCAGACTCACCTGCCCCCTTCTGCTGCCCAGCGAAGACTTCTTTGGCTTCAGCCGGCATCATGACCTCCACGATCCCTTCTCCTGCCCTGGATTTCAATTGTCATCATTATTATGTATTTTATTGCACTGTGTGTGTGTATTTTAACTTGGTTGTAATTATTTCACTGATGGGTTTTTGTTGGTCCAAATGGTTTTGAAGATGTGTTGCTAGGATGTATGTTTTTAGTCTGTTAGCTCCCTTGGTGGCCCCAAGGAAGACAAAAGGGGAAGGCACACATTTTGGAAATAAATAACCATTGGCTGACTTGGGGTGGTGGTGTGGCATTTGTCTCTTAGATCAAATTCTGCCCTAGTTGTTGTTTTTAAAAAAGGAAGCAGCTTCTGAAGATTCTGAGTGATGTCAGGAGGGGCTGAGTGACGGCCAGGTTCTTGCAGGGACATCAGTTGTGGAGGCCTTGACATATTTGGATTTTGAGTTGTCACACTGTTTGTAGAGTGTGATTACAACTTGAAAACTGCTTTTGGCCCTATATTCCAGGAGAAAAGCAGCCCACGAATATTTTAAACAAATACATTAATTGTGCCTTCTTGCAAGCTCAGGTGAAATCAGACGGTGGGGAGCCAGAAGCCCCAAGGAACCACAGAGAAGGGAGCTCACACTTCGTGGAGTGGGGGGGGGGGGGAAGGCTCCCCATTCGGCAAAGGCGGCGCAGGTGCCTCTCAGATGAAGCCACTGACGGCAGAACAATTAGAGGCAAATTTAGCGTGTTTGCACACAACAAACATGTGGAGATGAAAGGCAAACCGTGAACAATCACAGCAATTAATACTTTCTCCCTCTTAACAGCTGTAAAATTAGTCTCTTGTGGAGAAGAAAGACCAGCCAGTCACCGCTTACGGCAGCCGTTGTGCTGCGCCTGGCGCTGCTGCTGCTGCTGCCCTAGAGGAGGAGGAGGAGGGAGGCTTCCTCCCCAAATGAGAGGGGGACCCTCCCTGGCAGCTCAGCAGCTTAGAAAGAAGGCTCCTGTGGGCACCGGCCCCCTCGCTCACGTGGCCCTCCGTCCCCTGCCCCACAAATGCTCAGCTTCCGGGTGGTTCCTGCTGCTTCTGCTGTTATTATTGGACACAGACCCATCTAAGGCTCCTTCCGCACATGCAGAATAATGCACTTTCAAACTGCTTTCAGTGCTCTTTGAAGCTGTGCAGAATGGCAAAATCCACTTGCAAACAGTTGTGAAAGTGGTTTGAAAACGCATTATTTTGTGTGTGCGGAAAGGGCCTAAGTGAAGCAGAACATTCTGTACTCAGTCAAATGATCACGAACCTAGATGTCCATTTGCCCGTCTGAGAAAAAAAAAGTCTTGGTTATTCTCCTGGAGCTGAGGGGGGAGTCAGGCAGGGAAGGGGATGCCCCTCGGCCGGGGAGGCTGCAGCTCCAGGTGAGCTTTTCTGCATCTTGACAAACGAGGGGAGCCCCAGTCCAGGCACCTCTAAGAATCATCACTCACAAGGGAGCCTTCAAGAGGAGATGGTCCTTCAGGTCAGTGGTGTATCTATCAGAGAGACCTGGAGGGTCAATTGACCCTGAGCGCCCCCGTTAGATCACATGGGGGGTGCCTGGGGGGACTGTGGCAGGCTGCCTGGGACCACCACCTCCAGCTAAGGTAAGTGAGGTGGGGGGGGGGTGCTCAGAGCAGGTGTTGCCCTGGGCGCTATCCCCCCCGTACGCCTCTGCTTCAGCTAGCAAGCCAGTCCCTTTAAGACTTTAAGAAACCTTTGGGATCACACCCCCAAAATCTAGCCCTGCTGTATACTTAGAACAGCTTGTTAATTATAAGTGCAGATGGGTCATGACCAGAGCAAGGTGCAACTCATTCCCCCTCTGTCTATCTTCAAGGTCATTTCCTTAACATCCCACAAAGTGAGCATTGTTGTCGGCACTGCCCCAACGCTATGGACTCAATCCCTCATATCCTGCTTTACTGTTCGAGGTATAATGATATCAGAACCGATCTGGGAGCTTTACTACCTCTAGAATTTATGTTTTTCTCAGACAAACTAAAAATGTCTAAGCTATTGAACAGCCCTAATGCAGAAATTTCTGAAGCAGTTGCCACATTTTTAATCCGTGTTCTACATGATGTGTAACAATGATCCTGTTTTTGTACTTGGAATGTATGGTACTTCTGGTTTATGCCTAATAAAGGTGATTGGATTGGATTGGATTGGATTGGACTTTAAGAAACCAGCTCTGGGAGATGAAATGAGCGCAGAGCTTTTCCGTGAGCCTCCTGGTTCCTGGAAACTTAGCCTTGCGGCTTGGATTAATGCTGCTTTCAAAGCAGGGGGCTCCAGAGGGCAGCCAGGCTGGTCTGCAGTAGCGGAGCAGCTAATTTCAAGTCCCAGAGCACCTTCGGGACCCACAAGACTTCCAGAGCATCAGCTTCCAAGAGTCAAAGCTCTCCGATGCAGTCAACGTATCTGGTGAAGTGAGCTGTGACTCTTAAAAGTTTATATTCTAACCCTGTGTCCTTCAATTGAGACTGTAGTCATGGGGCAGGACACCCCAAAAGGCTGCTGGTCACCCAAGTGCTCCTCAACTTGAACCTAGTTCCCAAACACTTTCCAAAGGCAGTGGTGAATGGCAGGAATCCCACCAAGATGTTTCCACAGCATCCAGTGGTGCAGCTGGGTCCAAGAGGACTTTCTTCTCCAATGGACGAGGCAGCCCCTTCAAAAGATGCCGAAGGTCAACCTAGATGAGCAAAGTCAACGTCCAGCACCAGCACCCCAGTCTTTTTGAGAGCAAGCTGTGGTCTGAGTTTCAGAATTGGAGGCAGCAAGGGGACCTCTCTTGACCCTTGACCCATAGAGCTGGAAGAGACCCCCAAGGGCTATCAAGTCCAACCCCCTGCCATGCAGGAACACACAATCCATCTACCACTTCCTTCGTGTGAACCTATACCAGGGGTGGCCAACCTATGGCACCCCAGATGTTCATGGACTCCAATTCCCATCCGACCCTGCCAGCATGGCCAATTGGGATGGGAATTGTAGTCCATGAACATCTGGGGTGTCATAGATTGGCCAAATTCTCGTAATCCTATTTCACAATGGCTCGAAAGAAGGAAACACACTGCAGAACACTCCTCACGGAGCAAAGGGCTTGAGTGCTACGGAAGGGAGAACATATCTCATCCAGTTACTGATCCTAGCCAGTGGATTACAAAAAAATCCCTAAATAGAGTCATCCCTAAATGCAGCAGCCCAACAGATGCTGAGCAGAAGCGAAGGACACCCACTAAGGCAGCCATTCCCAGAGAAATGTGCATTGGCTCCGTTTCCCTTGCTGATGCCCCAGAAAATGATGACATGTGAGAAAACACTTCGCAGTCTTCTAGATCAGGGGTAGGGAACCTGCGGCTCTGCAGATGTTCAGGAACTACAATTCCCATCAGCCTCTGTCAGCATGGCCAATTGGCCATGCTGGTAGGGGCTGATGGGAATTGTAGTTCCTGAACATCTGGAGAGCCGCAGGTTCCCTACCCCTGTTCTAGATGGATCTATTTGCAAGCGGGGAAAGTGGGGGTGGGGATGGGGGGGGCGAGGGGGTGGATTCTTCTCACCTTTGAAAACCAACTTTCAAATTCTAACCTGAATGTATTGCTGTTGCTGAACGTTTTGTGAACCGAACCCGCCTGAAGTCTCTCTGTCCCTTTCCCTTTCCGAAGACGACTGAACTCCAGTTAATTCACCAGTTCCGAACAATAGATGGGCAAAGGACCCTACAGGGCTAAACAGGGTTTTTTTTTATCTTGCAAAAGGCTTCTTCTCTGCCCCCCCCTCCCGCATTTTCCCTCGGCTCTCATCAGGCTGCTTACAACATGGAGTTGCATGTTTGCATCCTTTACAAGTAGTGTTTATAACACCCTCCCACCCTCTGGCTGGAATATCAAGACTCAGAGATCTCCGTTTCTACGATACTGGCCATGCTGGCAAGGGCTGATGGGAATTGTAGTCCATGAACATCTGGAGCACCATAGTCAATCACTCCTCTCCCCCTCCCCTTTAGAAGGTGCAGATGATACTCCAGGTCTGACAATAAGAACATAAGAATAAGCCTGCTGGATGAGACCAGAGTCCATCTAGTCCAGCACTCTGCTACTCGCAGTGGCCCACCAGGTGCCTTGGGGAGCTCACATGTAGGATGTGAAAGCAATGGCCTTCTACTGCTGCTGCTCCCGAGCACCTGGTCTGCTAAGGCATTGGCCATCTCAGATCAAGGAGGATCAAGATTGGTAGCCATAGATCGACTTCTCCTCCATCAATCTGTCCAAGCCCCTGTTAAAGCTATCCAGGTGAGTGGCCATCACCACCTCCTGCGGCAGCATATTCCAAACACCAATCACACGTTGCGTGAAGAAGTGTTTCCTTTTATTAGTCCTAATTCTCCCCCCCCCCCCCAGCATTTTCAATGGATGCCCCCTGGTTCTAGCATTGTGAGAAAGAGAGAGAAATTTCTCTCTGTCCACATTCTCTACCCCAGGCATAATTGTATAGACTTCAATCACAATGTTTCCACAGCTGTTCCATTAGGTGTCAAAGATTAGTCAGATTTTGGGGGGGAGGGGGACGAAGGATCCTGGATGGGATGTGACTGCAGCCGTGCTGACCCCCCTCTGACACGTCTTCTTGGAAAACAGGCCTTTGGACGGGAGTTGTGAGACTTTGCCCCCAGCTCGCTCCGACTGTGTGACGGCTGCATGATGGACTACGGGCTGGCCAGGCTTGGTGGACACCCCGCTGTGTCTGCGTGTGATTGTTTCTGAGCTGGACTTGAGTGCTGAAACACAACCCCACCCCTTGGGCTTTCTGGGCCAGCACGTCCAACCCACCCACGCACAAACTCTACGCCCACGCTCTGATGTTTCCCACAACGGAATCACAGCAATAGCTGGTGTGTGAAGGCATCTTAGCAATCTCTGGCCATTCAAATATTTCCCTGCAGCAGCCCTGCCCCCTTTCCTCTGACCTCCTCTCTGTGGGCCAGCCTGCATTGGCGGGGGGGGGGGGGCTTGAGTGCCCCCACTTCACTGCTCTGTAGTCTGTATGGGGGGGTGGGGGGAGAGAGTACAATCCCTGGAAGAGGACCTTGGGCTCAAAAATCCTTGGAATCCCTGGAAGAGGACCTTGGGCTCAAAAATCAGTCTCTGGAAAATATTAAAACCCAACATTCACTTATTTTGGTTAAAAGAAAGCACCCCCCAGTAAAGATTCTGAATGGATGCTCCCTTTGGAGGGAGAGGCAGAGTTCAGCTGAGCTGGAGGGAGGGAGGGAGGGAGGGTGGAAGGGAGGGAGGGAGGGAGGGAGGGAGGGAGGAGGAGCTGGGGAGCGATTGGTCCCCACTGGTGAGACAGCAGACGTCCCTTCGGTACAAAAAGAATCCAGGGGTCTCAATAGACCATACATGGACCATGAGTCAGCAGTGCGATGCTAAAAAGGTGGATGGGATTTTGGGCTGGATCAATAGACGTGTTGCATCCAGATCACATGGCATTACTTTACTTTGTGATGGTATTGCTCTATTCCGCTCTGGTTAGACTTGCAGTGTTGTGTTCACTCTTGGGCATCGCTGTTTCAGAAGAATGTAGGACAGCTGGAATGTGTCATGCCCTATAAAGCCATGGTGGAAACGCATTCTGAGTCCCATGTCCAGTTCTGGTTGCCACATCTCAAAGGATATCGAAGAGATAGAAAAAGTGCAGAGAAGGGCAACAAGGATGATTGAAGGACTGGAGCACCTTCCTTATGAGGAGAGGCTGCAGCGTTTGGGACTCTTTAGTTTGGGGAGGAGACGTCTGAGGGGGGATATGATTGAAGTCTACAAAATTATGCATGGGGTAGAAAATGTTGACAGAGAGAAATTTTTCTCTCTTTCTCACAATACTAGAACCAGGGGGCATCCATTGAAAATGCTGGGGGGAAGAATTAGGACTAATGAAAGGAAACACTTCTTCAAGCAACGTGTGATTGGTGTTTGGAATATGCTGCCACAGGGGGTGGTGATGGCCACTAACCTGGATAGCTTTAAAAGGGGCTTGGACAGATTTATGGAGGAGAAGTCAATCTCTAGCTACCAATCTGGATCCTCCTTGATCTCAGATTGCAAATGCCTTAGCAGACCAGGTGCTCGGGAGCAGCAGCAGCAGAAGGCCTTTGCTTTCACCTCCTGCAGGTGAGCTCCCAAAGGCACCTGGTGGGCCACTGCGGGTAGCAGAGTGCTGGACTAGATGGACTCTGGTCTGATCCAGCAGGCTAGTTCTTAATGTGTCCAGAGGAAGGACCCGAAGATGGTGAGGGTCTGGAGACCAAGTCCTGTGAGGAGAGGTTGAAGGAGCTGGGGATGTTCAGCCCGGAGAGGAGCCAACTGAGAGAGGGTCTGAGGGCCGTCTTCTACTTGAAGGGCTGCCCTACAGAGAATGTTGCAGAGTTGTTTTCTGCTGCCCCAGAAATCTGGACCGGAATGAGTGGGTTGAGTTTTTGGCTAAATGTTAGGAAGAATTTCCTGCTAAAGATGGTTAGATCAGTAGAAGAGGCTTCCTTCAGAGGCGGTGGGATCTCCCACTTTAGGAGCGTTAGAGGTAAGAGACCGTGTTACCGGCTGCCCGGTAACATAAAGTGATTTCCAGGAGTGATTTCAAGTGATTTCAGCTCATGACACCAAGGCAAAGAGGAAAAGCGCAGGAGACCGGAGATTCCTCGAAAGCAGGGAGGTTCTTTATTGGCAAGTGATTTCTTGGCACAGCTCAGCAAAAAGGACCCCCACATGGCTGTGCGTCAGCCCCTTTTATCCATTTCCCCAGTAATCCAGGAAAAGGGGTGTACGGCAGTCCCACCCCCATAGTGCAAAACCAGGAAGGGGGTGGTCCCTCCCATTTAATACAGAGAAAATGAGCCCTCCGGGGGGGAATGGTATAGAAATGTAATAAATAAATACAAACAAACAAACAAACAAACAAAATATCCTAAAACACCAAAGGGAGAAAACAGTCCTTTTGCAAATCCTGATGAGATCAAAACCCAGAAGAAAAGGTTGCGCCTTCTTGACTGAGGTGGTTCCTTGGGAGTGTTAGACAAAGACAACTTAAAATGATCCAATGAATTCTTGGATCCTGAAAGGAAGAATGTGAACAGTCCAATGAGCTTCTGGATCCTGAGAGTAAAACTTCAAACAGTCCAATAGCAAAACAGGGTGACATCTTCCAACAGTCAGTCCACACCCAGAGTCCATCCTTTGTAAGTCAAAAGGTCCTTTTGTTGGTGAAGATGGGATTACCTGGGTGTTGGCTTCTGCCACATTCCAGAACTGACTTCCCTGGGTCTTAATATCAGCTGCTACAAGCTATTGCTTTTACTAACAAATACAAATATCTAAAATAACATTTCTAATTTTTAAACATTAGATGCAATCCTAAAGAACTTACAATATAATAAAAGATATATATGTAAACAAGAATATCCTAAACTAACATTAATAAACCTTGGATCAACTGGAATACCTAGCTAAGACATAAGCATAAACATTAGGCAAACAATAAATCCAACACTGAGGGGCTTATACTAAGTCTTCAAAGAAATAAAAGCAGGAAGAAAACCATGTGAAATATCAGCACAACTATATATGCACGTCCTTTTCAGGCCCTATTGTAGGCGCAGAAGGCATATAAACGATATATTTTGTTATATGCAAAAGTTTTCTTCTTGCCCCCCATTACTTTCTTTCTGTAATGGGGAGTTTGGCAACCATAATGCAGCTGAGCAAAGAAAAGATGCAGGCCTGAAAGTCTATTCTCTTTCTGTCACTAGGCAAGCTTGATAGTTCAGCAGAATGCCCTTTGTCCAGAGTTATACAGAATGTGCAGATTCAACTGTTTTAAGGTCTTAGATACCTTGAATTTGCCCTTCTCCTAGAGCCAGAAGCATAAAGATGTTTAGGCTCTCTTTTTGAGAAGAACAACAACAAAAGGCAAAATAGATAGGAAAAAAAGAGGTCCTAGTTCATCTTGTGTCAAAAGATCAGGTGTTCCCACCTTCCAATAAGGGTCTTCAAAAGTTCAACTGTTTTGGGAAGAAAGGAAATCTCCACCTTTCTGTATGACTAAGTGATGATGATGAACTTTGGGGTGTATTCTTTTTACTGCTATTCTGATGTAACCTATAAAAGTAAGAACACGCTGTCATCTTGTGTGGTTCCCCTGATGCTGTTTGCCCGGTTGTTGGTGTGAATAAAATTGTAGGGATGAGCTGCTGACCCAGCAGCACCGTAAGTAGAGCGCTGGAACACCGGCGCTCCTACGGCCTTCTGGTCGCACCGCTCCCCCACCCCTCACCCCCCGATGAGTCACGGGTCATGAACTGCCTGGCTCACAACCACCGGGTGTCCCAGACAAAGGGACAATGGTCTTGCCCCAGGTGAGGATTAGGCCCAGACGCTGATGCTCCTCTCCGCACGTAGCAGCGAGGCGAGATCATGCATCACATGATGATCCCTCAGTCCCCCGCTCTCCGCCTCTCCGAGTTTCCCCGATCCGCCCTTCTACTGCGCTTATAATCGCTAATAAAAGGTGCCAGGAACCAGCACGCGGCAGAGTCGCTAGGAACACGGACACCCGCGCTCCCGCTGCTGGCACTCTCCACCAGATGAAACCTCCGCGTCTCGCCTCTTCCTTAGCGACGACCCTGCGGGGATGACTACATAAAATATTAGATTTTATTCCTTTGTCGGCTTAAGCTTTTTGGCTTAAATATTTTGAACCCGTTACCCTGCTGAAACACTATGAAGACTTTTGGATAACACTGGTCTCTTTGCTCTGGTCCTTAGCCAGTGTAGCCTAGTGATAGGCTTAGGAAAATATTTCTATATTTTCCTGGCGGTAACAACCAGATGACCATCTAACAGCACTGCTGATCCTGTGAACAAAGGCAGATCACGAGAGGGAGGGCAGGAGGAGGGGCTGTGTCGGGCCTTGGCACCGGGAGCCCTTTCTTACGTGCCCTGGGGAGAGCCCTGGGAACACTTTGGGGTCAGGAGGCAGTTTTCCTTCAGGCCACATTGGGCAGGGATCCTGGAAGGTCTTTTGCAGCCCCCTCTGAGCATACAGAAGGGGTCACTGGGGTGTCAGGGGGGATAGTCTTGAAGTTCCTGCATCCTGCCGGAGATTCCAACCTTACGATCCTAAAGGCATTTCATTTGGAGGTTTGGACTTGATAAAACCTCCACAGTGAGTTTGAAAGAGTGCCTGTCTGTCTCTAAGTTGGAGACGGGCCGGAAGGTGAAAGCGGCTCACTCCCACCCACCCGAGCTTCGGGGATGATAATGGCTAAGGAAAGGATCAGCTTGTACCTTGGAGAGACACTTGGTGGGTAAGAGAGGCCGGCCTGTATCCTCCTAGAGAGCTTTCAGAAATGGAGTCCTTGACCTTCAATGGGTTGGGAGAAATAAAACCTCTTAGTGCAGAGGAAAAAGGGTCTGTTTTGGTGGTCTTTTTTGCAGGGTCCACTCTGGAGTGAGGATCTCTCTCACACCTGAGCTCTATCTGGGGCAGCAGACCTCCTTGCCATATGGAGCAGGCAAAAGACTGCCTGCCTGAACAAAGACTCCAAGATAATGGGAAACTCTGAGAATACTGCAGCTTTTAAGTTGAGGAGCCTTAGAATAAAATCAGCTGGGGCATGTACAGATCCAGGAATAAAATAATTGTTTATTTACTCCTGTCTTTTGATTTCCTTACTCAATCTGTTGCTGTGCTGACAGCATGCACGTGGACATTGCATTTTTAAACAGTCCTCACTGCAATTCTCTCTCGCTCAAATGTGTAAAGAAAACAAAAGTGTGGGCTGAACACTTCAGTGAGAAGCCAGAGTTTACAAGAGAGCCGTTTCCTTTAATTGGAACTATGGCAGATAATCAGGGGAGAAATGCCACAAAACTAGATTCCCATTCTGCTTCCTTCTACTAATTCCTCTAACAATTTATTTGTTCCCCCATTCCTTCCTGCCATTTTGATTAATGAGCATTAATTAAAGCTGCTGTTGTGTGGTCGTAGACGGCACGTAGATGATTGTATTCGTAACTCATCATTTGGGAAGCCTCCGCACGGGTTGCTGCTGTTGCTGATCAAGAGCGCTGGTGGCGGCGGCTGTTTTTTGCCATAATCAGTTGTCGTCTGAGCAACAAATCTTGAACCATTAAGATGTTTTGGACCCAGGAAGCGGCACGAGAGCAGCTTCTTGGCTGACCACGATTCCGCTCTGTGAAATCTGGAGGGAGGGGGGATGGATTGACCTTTGCCATTCGGAAATGCAGAAGGGCTCTCCCTTTCTGCCTGTGGAGAGCCGGGCAAATGGTCCTTCCGGCAGCAACCTAGAGGGAGGCAGATGCCAGTCCACAACCAAGAGTGCTTCATGGGTCAGGCAGAGGCTGTCGGCTGGTTCACAGTGAGTGCTGCATTTGCAGAAACTCTGGCTGGCTCCCTCGGTGCAACTCATGTGCTCCGCTTCGGGGACCGGCTGATTTATTTAGCATGGCTTCCTCTGTTTCTTGGCGTGGACCTGATTCCCCAGCTGCCTGAATCAGCACAGCCTCTAGCCAGCTGCTCTGCCTCCTCACTCAAACGGAGCCACAAGTGGCTGGACCACAGGCTAGCTTCGGCACAAAGGTGCCCAAGCCAAAGGCTCTGTTTCCCACCTGTCTGGGGGGCATTCGCTTGCCAAGGGCCTTTGGCAAGGTCAGGAACAGAGCGGCCTGGTGCTGCCCTGAGATGCCTGGGGGAGCTCCTCATCCGGAGAGGAGAACTTGCAGCTGCTGACTGAGCTGGCACAGATGTCAGTGCAGGGGTCTCTACGGTGCCATTTCTGTGCCTGCCATTAGGGGGACGGCGCAAGAGACCTGGACTTTGTCTTGGCACAGAGAGCAGCAGAGGCGGGAACTGCTCAACTGC
Organism: Sphaerodactylus townsendi; assembly: GCF_021028975.2. Lineage (NCBI taxonomy): Eukaryota > Metazoa > Chordata > Lepidosauria > Squamata > Sphaerodactylidae > Sphaerodactylus > Sphaerodactylus townsendi. The sequence continues at coordinate 1,786,793 of NC_059430.1, read as the reverse complement.
CTTCCAGAGGGGAGCACCAGCAGTGGTGCCATTCAAATAATTTAACAATTGGTTGTTTACAAGCGCCATTTTAATAACCGGTTCTGCCGAAGTGGTGCGAACCGGCTGAATCCCACCACTGAGTACGAGTATCCCATGAGCTGCACCCAGTGGTGGGATCCAAACATTTTAGTAACAGGTTCCCATGGTGGTGGGATTCAAACTGTGGCGTAGCACCAATGGGACTGGGCGAGGCACGATGGGGGCGTGGCTGGGCATTCCGGGGCGGGGCATTGCTGGGCAGGGCTGTGGCAAGGCTCCACCTGACACAGCAGGCTCCACGGGAGATGACCACATGCCCAGCCTTTCTTTTTCTGGTGCTAGTTGGGAAGGGGCGACCTGCCCTCCCAAGACCCTCTATGTGCCCACACTTCTAGGAAGACCCAGACGTCTCTGCGTCCTCGATAGCCCCACCTTCCCTGTTTGCTTGCTGGGTGCAGACCACTGGCAAGCCCTCTGGCCACCACAGGCCTCTTTCTTTTCTGCCACCCAAATCAAAATCAGGGCTGCTGCAGCTTCAACAATGCACATTTACCGGCTGTGGCTCTCCTGCATTTAAGGACACCATTCCATGCCCCCCCCCGCCCCGCCCCGCCCCCCCCGGGCTTTCCCTCCATAACATGTCCTGAGCTGCAGCTCCCTTTCTGCACATGGACAACTTCCTCATTATTACAAACATGCAAAACAACTCTCACGTCCCACAGTTTTTAGGGCTGCCGCTGACACTCTGGGGATCTCGACTGTCTTTTGACGGTGACAGTTTGCAGAGAAGGTGTTATCCTGAGCTTAGCACATCTCACCACATTTCACAGCTCTTTGAAAGCAAACTTAGGTCTTCTTTCATCACACTCGGGAATCTCATCAACTGTGTCCCCAGCCCAAACACCGCCGATGATTCCAGTCCTCTCCTGGGGGAATCACTCACTCAGCACCTGCTGGTCTCTACAGACTAGCTCAGCAGTGCCACGAAGCCCCCCTGCCTGCAACACAACTGGGGAATCCAAATGAAAGGAAGTGCTGGCAGCTGGCAGCCCCTCCTGCAGCCACGCCCACGGCTAAGGGTTTACTACCAGGTATTCCCTTGCTGCATGAGCACCCGGCAGCGCAAAGCCACAAGCCACGGCCCTCCCTCCTGCAGGATTCGGCCCCGGCCCCGTTGCCTGCTGGGGAAGATTATTTGGGCAAATGGGTGAGCGTCCTGCTGCTCAGGCAGCTCCCTCCACGCTGGCCAGCGGCTGCAGAGAGTCTGTCTCTCCTGGCTGCGCCTACACATTACACAGCCTTCTGCTTCCTTGGGGAAAGAACAACACAAGGACTTTGTATCACACCTGCAGTGGGAGCTTTGTGTTTCTCAGAGGCAACGCAGCTCTTTTCTGCGTGGAGCACCTGGCCCCTCACCCCCAGAGCTGTGCTTGGCCCCCCTTGTAAAAATCACAGGAATGGCTTGGTTACATCCAAGTCTCACAAGGGATCCTCACCCACCGATCCCAACTGGGCTGGCAGTCTCTCTGGCACGTGGGCGTTTCTCTTCCGCAGGCGTTGGGGGGGGGGGGGGACACCTTTCCGCACTTACAGACAGCCGCCCTCCTCCACCAACTTCAAGCAGCTTCTCATCAACACGTTATATTGTCATCTTGCTCTTGGAAACTGGAGAGATTACCATAATCTGTAACATAGTATTGAGAAAAGTCACCATTGACGTAAGATGTGTTGGAATTGATTGAGAAGGTCTGTTTCGGGGGCATTTGCCCTCTTGCCCTGAGGGCTTCTCAGCATCAATAAGCTCTCCCATAGCCACGACTTTAATCAGATGTCTGCATGTTAATCAACTTGATATTCTTCCGCGGTTGCATGACCTCTGGCAGGCCCAACTGGGAGTCAGGAAGAATGCCAAGAGGCCAGGGCTGCCCTCGACCGGGCCGTTCATTCAGGTAGTGGAAGAAATCATTCATGGATTGTTCTTTTGTTGGCAAAAGTTCTATTTTTAGCCTCACAACGTTGCTTTCAGGTTTTAATGAGTATTATCAAGATTTATCCTAATTCACTTGGTACCACCTATTTGCATAATCCATTTAGGGCCCATTGTTGTGTTTGGAGGACAATGGCTGGTAAAACTGGGAAGATTTATTGCTGTGCCCCCCCCCCCCTTTATAAAAAGGGTCAGACCAGCTTTCTTCCGATGGCTTCCAGTCAAAGGGGACCTCGCACCGAGTGACCGACTCTTGTGTTCTCGGCTTCCCATTTTCCAAAGTGTTCTGCCTGTCAGCTTAAAACCTGATTTGTCTTAATCATGCAGAATTCTAATGATTATGTACGTTGCTAAATTTAAGAAATGTTATAAGAGCCAGACTTGTAGGATTATCTTGCACCTGTTCATATTTGTCAAGTTCTTGCCTAATAATAAGGGTTATGCTTTATTTCAAATAAATCATTAACTCAAAGAACTTCTCTGTTCTGCTGGCAAAAGTTTATCTGATAGCATTTCATTGTGCTGCAAGAACTAAATCTCTCTCAGAGGGCTCGCTTTGTACAGTTAATCTGTGTTTCTGCAGCTGTGTTCAGGCGCCAACCCTCAAAGAGCTGAATTCGATGTAGATTTCCAGGCTGAGTGTGAATAAAATAATTAATCACGGAACCACCCAACAGAGACTCAAATCAGGAACCAAACCCTTGAGCAGACCCATGCGCCAACTTCCTCCCTATATTATCTTGGGAGATACTGCTACAAGGCCTGATAATCTCAGCCACACCACCCGGGGCTCATCCTCTTGCTCACCATCCAATTTAATAGATGCCATCATCTGCCAACAATGGACATGCGAAGCTACCATATATGGAGTCAGCCCATCAGTGCCAGTCTTGGGTTTTCTGGGCTGTATGGCCGTGTACCAGTAGCATTTTCTCCTGACGTTTTGCCTGCATCTGTGGCTGTCAGCAAAATGTCAGAAGAAAATGCTACTGGTACACGGCCATAGAGCCCAGAAAACTCACAACACCCCAGTGTGATTCCAGCCGTGAAAACCTTCGACAAGACAATGTCAGTCTAGTCTACTCAGAGTCTCAGGCTGGACCTTTCACATCACCCGCTGCCAGAGGTGGGATCCAGCAGGTTCCCACAGGTTCCCGAGAGTAGGTGACTAATTATTTGTGTGTGCCAAGAGGGGGTTACTAATGGGTGATTTTGCCACGTGATCTTTGCCTTAGTTACGCCCCTCCTCTCAGCAGTAGCGCGCAGAACTTGAAGCAGTCTAGCAGGAGGCACACCGATGTGCGTGGTGTTGGAAGTGAAGGACTTTGTTACGCTGTTTCCTGCCTCAACCTACAGAGCGGGTTTTACTAGAGAGCTAGTGGCTAGATAGGGACCTAGGGATTTGACACCTTTACTCCATCATGCTGGTTCTATCCCTTTGATGTTAGACTGATACTCTCAGGGACTTCCTTCCTTCCGGCTTCTTCCTCGACCCCTTCTCACACACTTCTTCCTACCATGCCTAGAGAGAGGATGGATGCTCCTCGCATCCATCTCCATCCAGCTAGATTAAGATAGCATAGTGACTCTATCTACCTACCTTTCTATCAAGAATGGAGTTCACTAATAAATACTCTTTTTATTAGACTAGAAACTATAACTGACTCTGACTTTCTTTTGTGTAAGCTTGCTGCACATTGGGATCCATCACGCACACGCACGCACACGAGGTCAGGCTTCTGCTGTGTTCTAGCCACCCGTGCCGCTCTGCTAACTACGATAAAGAGATAATCTCCAACTACCAGGAGCACTTATCCCAACACGTGGCAGCCTGCGCCTGCGTGCATTCGTTTCCTGCCCAAGGACTGGCGCAGCGGCTGCGTCCTTGCCACAGCCCCGCTTAGGAATGCTCCGCCCCTGGAATGTCCGGCCACACCCCCGTTGTGCCCCGCCCAGCCACATGGGCGCGACGCCACAGTTTGAATCCCACCACCATGGGAACCTGTTACTAAAATTTTTGGATCCCACCACTGCCTGCTGCCGAGTCCTTTTCAGCTGGAGATGCCGAGGATCAAATCTAACGCAGCCACAACCACCGACGTGGTTGTGAAACACGCCCCAAGCAGCCCTTTCCTTGTGGCAGGTGCACGTGCAGCTCTACTTTCCCATTGCGCTGGTCTTTCCTGTCCCAACTTTGACCCCTGGTCTGGCTGCCACAGAGCGGGGGAGAATAAGGAAGCAGCCCTGAGAAGTTGGCCAGAGCCAACCAAACTGAGTGAACCATCACATGGTCTCTGGCTACAGTGAACTTTGCACATAGCCATGCATTCAACTATCATTCTGCTCACGTTGCTGGACCTTGTTTGCTTTTCCTGTCAGAACATTAGTCAGTGGCTGGTTATGCAGGGAACGCTTGCCTTGGGGCTCTTCTCTGTGCAGTGGGCTTGCAGAGGGTTCTCCTCATGTTTCTCTGTTTACATGTGCGGAGATGGCCTAGTGCCGTGGTGGTGAACCTTTGGCACTCCAGATGTTATGGACTACAATTCCCATCAGCCCCTTCCGGAATGGCTGGCAGGGCCAGATGGGAATTGTAGTCCATAACATCTGGAGTGCCAAAGGTTCACCACCACTGGCCTAGTGCCTGCTCTCAGATGTCTCAACCAGCCACTCCTTTTGCTGCTTCTCTTAACTTCACCCATCAACTTCTCTTAAAGGCGCAGATCTTGCTGATATACTCTTCCCCTCCCCTCACGCACACACACACAGAGACATACATTCTCTCTCTTTCACTGCTGCTGCAAGAGAGAGACTGTTAAAAATAGAAGCTTGTCTGAAAGAAAGTTTTCAAAATGCCTTCCCAATCATTGGGGAGGGCAGAAGCAGAGCGGGGGAGGGGAGATGGAGCCAGAAAGAGTCCCTGCTCCTGCTGTCCCTTTGCAAAAGCAGGCTCTCTGTTATTACGGTATCGATGTATTGATACAAGCATAAAAAGCCTCCTTGTCATATAAAGCCCTCAAGACTTCTTGCCACTCGGAATGGTGGGGCATTATAGAAACAAAAATCAACCAATTAGGCTACTCTTTGGATTATTTGGCCATGCTACCTTCTAAAGAGACTTTCCAGCTTCTGAGGAGAAGGTTGTTTGACCAGGAACGTCAGACCCTACTCGAAAAGGCTTCCAGGACTTGCTCTCCTTTAGCTCTAGGCATCACCTACACTGGTAATAAGGGGGCTCAATACCTGCACCAGATAACCCGTGCCCAGGCCCTGTGAGAGTAATAATGATGCTGGCCTCGTTGCAATCGCCCTTCCATCAGCCGATGACAGGAGATACATTAAAACCCCTTACCACCTAAGGCTATGCATATGCAATGGGAACTGTGTAGACTCTATAGATCATATTCTACTTTACTGTCCACTTTACACAGGACCTAGAGTCAAACACCTGTCACCTCTGCTACTCAAAAAAGAGTATGCATCTGATTTGCAAAAGATCACCTTTCTGTTGGACAGCTCCAGTAGTGATGTAAACGATGCAGTCACCAAATTTTTGGACCTGTATATAAAACAACGCTTTAGGAGCAAATCCTGAACATCAGCCTTCTCTACCTGCCCATTTATTTTAGCTTCCCTCTATTGGGTTAAGTGGATCTATGTATTTAATGTTGTTATGCCATTAAAGGTTCTTTGTTTGTTTGTTTTGTTGTTGTTGATACAAGCATCTAGAGAAGCGGGGAGCAGCTGGGAACAGGAAGGAGGGCGAGGGGGGAGTTTGGGAGGGGGTGGGACTAGGCTGGCAGGCTGTGGGCAGAGGGACTAGGCTGGCAGGCTGTGGGCAGAGGGCAGGCTGTGGGCAGAGGTCTGGGGCCCAGCTGGACTGACTGGCAGATCTGACTGTTCTGGCTGCAAAGCCAAATTAAATTCCCGTTAGAAGTGGCCTTGCTTGCCGCAGGAAGAATAGAAAGTGAAAGCGGGCTTGAGGGAATACGTCCGTACAAGAAATCTTGTGGCGACACACATTTGCCCCCCACTGCGCAGCAGCTGCCTTGTGCGTAATCGGCCAGTGCTGAGCAGGTCATTTGATGTCCGCGCTCAGGAGTAAACAAGCCAAGAAGTCCCAAAGCCTTCGCTGATAAAGGAAGCAGCAGCTGCCAGCTGTCAGTGTCAGCATGTCTGTCTGGCACCGTTTCTGCTTCACCACGTCATTGTCTGTAGCTGACTGTTCAGAGAGAGGCTCTTGCCTGACCTTCTGGTGGGATAGACTCTCTCCTTTTGTGTATCGATGCTCAACGAATTCTTCAGTGACAACCTCTGCACCTTTGAGTCCATTCCTGGCTGGTGAGCCCCGACTCCCATGGGGTCAGAATTCCCCACCAGGAGGAGCGCTCACCCTTTCTTGCCCCAGGCCAGTGGTGGCGAACCTTTGGCACTCCAGATGTTATGGACTATATAAGAACATAAGAACAAGCCAGCTGGATCAGACCAGAGTCCATCTAGTCCAGCTCTCTGCTACTCGCAGTGGCCCAATTGGCCATGCTGGAAGGGGGTGATGGGAATTGTAGTCCATAACATCTGGAGTGCCAAAGGTTCGCCACCACGGCCCCAGGCCATTAATTTCTCCCCCCACCTTGCAAAAACACGGCCCTCACGGAGACGTGCTCTGGGCCGGACGCTGTTCCCCACATCCTGTGCCTGGGATCCGGAGCCCCGGCTCTTTCTCTGAGGCCCCAGAGGCCGAGGGTTCCTCTGAAGGGTCATGTCAGAATGGCCCCAATTCTGCCAGCAGGGAGGGGAGTCCGGAGTGATGGATGCTTCTCCTCACCCAGGCGTCAGCTATCTCCTGTTTCTTCCAGTTGTCCTTGAGGGTCTGGTTTAGCTCAAACCACTATCAGTGTGAAATGCCGTCTCCCCTTGTACCTTGTGCTTTCAATTTCCTCTGTGTTCTCTCGCTTTTATTCTGTGGTAAGGGGGTGGGGTTCGCGCCTTTTGGCCGTAGGGCGGAGGCAGGGGAATGTAAGCCCAAGCATTGCCTTGTGACTCTTTAGAATCATCTATTGCTTGTTCTGATCTTTGGTTTCCCAATAAAGGCTATAGCTTACATCTACATTCAGCCCTTGACTATAAATGGAGATCAAGTAGAGCGGGTGGCTAATTTTAAATTTCTGGGCGTTATGATTAAGGAGGACTTGACCCGGGGCGTACAGACTGCCGTGGTGGTTCAGAAGGCCCAGCAAAGACTGTACTATCTGAGACTTTTAAGGAAGCAACAACTGAATGGAAAACTCCTGGTGTCCTTTTACCGCTGTGCTATAGAGAGTGTCTTAACCTACTGCATCTGTGTATGGTTCTCCAGTTGCACAGTGGCAGATAGGAAGGTGCTCCAAAGGGTGATCACTCCTGCACAGAGGATTATCGGCTGCCCTCTCCCCTCCTTGGAAGAACTCTATATAATTCTGAGAGCTTCCTAAAGAAAGCCCAAAATATTCTGAGAAACCCGTCTCATCCAGCACACTCTCTTTTTGAACTGTTGCCATCCGGCTGATGATACAAGTCTACCAAAACTAGGACAAAGAGGCTTAGAGACAGCTTCTACTCTAGAGCTGTGGCTACGCTGAACTCCGCGGCTTCGTGTTGATGTGTTTGGGGCTGTGTAGGGATGGGTGCAGGAAGGGGAAAGTGAGGACGGGGTATGAGTCTGAAATTGTGGGCATCGAGGAATGCTGCTGTAAATTTCGTTGTGCGTGTGCAATGACAATAAAATGCTTATGCTTATGCTTATACAGTTTCTCTGTTTTGGACTGAAGTCTCACAGGTAATGGCGGGTGACTTGGAGGGATGTTGGTGATGGCGAACAGGTGAGTTGTCCTAATGAGGCCCTGATTCTCTTCTGCACCAGAGTTTCACAAGAAGTAAGAAATTAGATATACGGAATATGCGAATAGCAGCCTTCCTGGATTTTGCGGCCTTGAGCCAGGTGAGCCTGGTTCAGAATTCTGGACTAGATGGACTCTGGTCTGATCCAGCAGGCTAGTTCTTATGTTCTTATGTTCTTATGCCTAATGGCCTGACCGGCCCCTGGGTCAGCCTCCCGTCTTTTTCCTCTCATGCTTTGAAGCTGCAGACATCTTGGCCCCAGCTGGGTCTCAGAGAGAGAAACTTCCATGATTTTTGCAGACCTCTCTTTGAAGCAGCATTTCTCGGCGGACAAGAAACTGCTGGGCGAGCGGCCGCGTGACCGTTTGGCGTTGCTTGCCTTTGCTTAGCCACTCTGGACTTCCTTGGTGTCCTCCCATCCAAATTCTAACCAGGGCTGATCCCACTTAACTGCAGAGATCTGACAAGATTGGATTAGCGTGGGCTACCCTCAATGGTGGGATCCAAAAATTTTAGTAACAGGTTCCCATGGTGGTGGGATTCAAACTGTGGCGTAGTGCCAATGGGGCTGGGCAGGGCACGACGGGGGCATGGCCGGGCATTCCAGGGCGGGGCATTCCTGGCCGGGGCTGTGGCAAGGAGCATTCCTTGGGTGGGAAACAAATGCACGCAGGCGCAGGCTGCCACGCACACCAGTGCACCTCCTGCTAGACTGCTTCAAGTTCTGCGCACTACTGCTGAGAGGAGGGGCGTAACTAAGGCAAAAATCACGAAGCAAAATCCCCAATGAGTAACCCCCTCTCGGTACACACAAATAATTAGTCACCTACTCTCAGGAACCTGTGAGAACCTGCTGGATCCCACCTCTGGCTACCCTGGTCAGGGGCACGGGCGGGCATCTTGGAGATTGCAAAGAAGGAAGTTGTGAACAGAGGACTCAAATTAGGAAGCAAAAGGTGGGATAGAATTTGGAAAAATCCAAATGTCAAGCAGCAAAGAAGAGAGACTGCTCCCGACAGCACAGTGTTTGTGCTCACACAGCTGTGTTGGCTTTGCTAAGCTGGCAAACCCCCTGGTGACCGAGATCTCTCCGGTCTGTGTGATCAGGTTTCAAGACAGAGGGCCCAACTACTTGTGAATTTGGATCCGTCAGTTTCCCGCAGGCTCCTGCAGCTCCAAATGAACTCTAGAAGGTGTGCACGGCTCTTGGTCTGCAGAAGTCCTGGCCCAAAGCACTGCTGAGATGGCTAGTGTTTGTGCATCTCTGAGTGACGCTGGAGCGACTCGGGGCTTTTCCTGGTTGCCCACTTGCGGGGGTGTTGTCTTACAGCAACGGAGACAGCAGGTCGTTTCAGCCAGTGAGAGATGCAGGGGACAACTCTGCCGTCCCGTTTTTCCCCAAGCCCTTTTATTGACAGTTTACAAGAGGAAAAACAAACAAGGCAGGCAGGCAGGCAGGGGAAACACAATACAATGGACAGGGCAAAGAGCACAGGGAGATTTGGGCAGGAGATATTGCAAAATTGCACGTACACATTGGAGCCAGGAGGTCTTGCAACCTCAGCAGTTTCTCCAAATCCACACTTTGGAAGGAGAGGTCAGTCGGGGGAGTGTGAGAGACCCTTTTCCGGCAGTGTGCCCCCGTAATCGAGCGTTTCCCAGGCACTCAGGCCCTCCAACGGGTGTGTGTGTGTGTGTAATGAGACTGTGACATTCCCTTTTTGCTGATGGGCTAAAATAGTTCATGGCACAATGGTCAGATTTCAGAGTTTATATCTGGCTGTTTAATTTAATTACAGCAGAAACTCCTGTTAACAACCCCCCCTCCCCCCCGGCCTTCACAGCTATGCATCTACGCATCATACGCACAACCCGTTTATGCCAAGTTCCGTTATTACCAGAAAGTCTAAACAGCTTGTCAAAATGCTCGGTGAAAGAACTGGCTCTTCAGGGGACGATGCTGTTCCCTTAATTTGCTACTAGAAGGGACTTTTCATCAAAGGGAAGTAAATTTTACTTAACATATTTTCTGCCCAAACCAATTGAGAACGAGTCGGTAGTTGCTGCCTTATTTAAATTGTTGTCAGTAACTGCTAATGCCTTCTTCGGTGGGACGCTTGTGAAGAGCATTTACATCCAAACTAACTGGAATATAATCTTCATCAATCTGTTTTATTTCCTCCAGCATGTTGATAAAATCTGGAGAATCCCTAATGGCCCATTCCTAAGCAGCAGCAACCACGGGACTGAGGAGAACCGCTCCCCCCTCCCCCCCCGAGCAGATTTCATCCAGCCTGACCCCGGGGCCCACTTGGGGGGCAGACAAACTCCTTCATGACATTCGGGCCAGACGTCACAAATGGGTGTTCTGTGCTTCTCTTTCAATACGAAATCGTATCTCTGAGATGTAATAGACCACATAAACACTCCTTCTCCCATAAACAATAATGCTAGTTGCATTTCATAGAAGGTGCAGGATTGTAAACACAAGAAACAGACAGAAGTCTTGCCTTCCATTCGTCTCACCACCACTTGTTAATAAGGAGAAACTTGGGGACACAAAACAACCCGGTTCACAATGTCTTTGCATTAGATGTATAATGTGGCTACATTTGGAATACTCTGCTGTGCCTAAAGAAAAGATACCACAGAACTATGAGACGTGCAGGGGGGGGGGGGGGCAACTGAGACGTTTGAGGGGCTGCTGCCATATTCCTGTGAGGAAAGGCTGGTGAGTCTGAGGTTTTCTGTTTGAAAATGGGGCACTGCAGAAGCTGATGGTGCGGAGGAAGTGGCAAAGGGACCTTTTCTTCTTCTTCTCCCCAAATAGTAGGGCTTGAAGGCATACGATGAAACTGACCGGTTCTAGATTCATGGCAGAAGGAAAAAAGTACATCTTCACACAATACACCGCTAAAACAAACCTGTAAATGAGTCTTCTGGGAGCTGCCGGCTACAGCATAGTGACAGTTACTGACTCAGAGGGCTTGAAATGGAGGTCAAACAAATGCTGTCAATCTTTGTACTTAAATAGAACCTCCATGTCTGTCTGTCTGTCTGTCTGTCTTTCTTTCTTTGTATTGTTGAAGGCTTTCACAGCCGGAATCACTTGGGTGCTGTGTGGTTTCCGGGCTGCATGGCCGTGTTCTAGCAGCATTCTCTCTAGCAGCAGGCAAAACGTCAGGAGAGAACTGCTAGAACACGGACATACAGCCTGGAAACCACACAGCACCCAACCCTCCGTCCGTCCGTCCGTCCGTCCGTCCGCCCGTCTGTCAAACATCCATAAGTTGCCTTTCTCCCTTGTGGAAGTCAAGATGACTTACAATGCAAAGGCACTGGGTTTTTCAATCCACCTGGATGATTTCATTCCCCTATCCTGGGACTCTCGGCTGGAATGAAGCCCCTGTTGGTAGCTCAGCTGAGACTGGGTGTGGATTCTTACACAGGCTGCAGAACACATCAATAAAAAGCAACCAGCTTGTCAGAAGGAGCATAAAACAGGTCCAGACTTAAATATAAGTCAAGTAGGTGCATTAAAATCACAGCCTGCCTTCCTAGCAGACACTTAAATCCGTGATGGGCAGGCAGTTTGTCACACAGGAAGGTATCAGGTGGGCGATGCCACAAGATGTCTTCAATCTCATTGCTGTTCCTGATGGCATCAAGGGTCACGCTCCAGATGGCCGTAGACTTTACAACAACAACAACAACCTTTATTTGGCATTTAAAAATAGGTTCTAGAGCGTTGCCAGACATTTTTGAAATACAAATCAAGAGTACATTCAAAGCGCAGACAGGAAGACTGTATATAGCAGTGTACATTACTTAGAAAGTTCTGTCACTTGTAAAAGAAATGTTGCTACTTTTTTCCAAGGAAGCACTTACATCACTGTGTTGCTTTAACAGAAGCTCCACAACAGAACAGTCAGAGTCACTTTCAGATTTGTCTAGGGCCAGCCTGGGAGAGAAATTCCTAATGCCCACATATCTCAGACAGTCAAGAATAATGTGAGCAAGAGTCTCCACTTGATTTTTACAGTGTGGACAAACCCAATCCTGGAGAGGGATGGATAAGTAACGACCCTTTCTAATGGCAGATGGGAAGGTATTGGATCTGGCCCTTGTGATGATCCATCTCTGTTGGGGTTCAGTTAATAATTCAAGATATTTAGCTATGTGCCCCTGTTCCGGTATTATTCCGACAGAGAGGGGTGAGCATGAGTTATTTGCTTGGCCCAACAAGATATGATATTCCTGTTCTAGAAGTCTACTTTTTAAGGTTCAGGAAAATCTCTGGGAATTGCCAGCATACGGAGATCTTCAAGCAATAAACCTATTGAGTACATTTTTGATTTGAGAAGTTGATACCATTCGGAGGCAAATAGGTCTGGGGCCATAGACGATTTTATAGGAAACTGGACCACTGGCCCTGATTAGTGTAAACCAATCAAGGACGTGATTAGAAATATGATTCTGGAAGATGAGAAAGCCCCCCCCCCCCCCCATCTGACCTGGCTGGTGGCAGTTCAAGTCAGATTGCTTTGAAATACAAAGATCTCCTTCTGGGTTTGGGAAACCTTTGACATGGGACACTGTTCCCCCCCCCCCCCCACATGTCACTCTTCGCACTGAGGTAAGATCAGGAAGCAGAATATGGTTCAGTGTTTGTGACCTGTCCAAATGCTGACTTTTAAACTGTAAAACTGAGTTAGACAAAGACAACCATCTCTTGACATGTAATATAAACAAGCCCTTATAAAAACACAATAAAAATTATTGAGCCCATACAAACAGCAGGCTAAGACCTCCAGTGAGCACTGCCTTGCTCAGAAGCAACCAACTACTCATATCAGTTTAATTATTTTTATTTATTTATTATTAGTTTTGCTATACTGCTCACCCCCAAAGGGCTCTAGGCGATGTACAATCCGACACTTAAGAATGTGAGAACGTAAGAAGGAGCCTGCTGGATCAGACCAGAGTCCATCTAGTCCAGCACTCTGCTGCTCGCAGTGGCCCACCAGGTGCCTTTGGGAGCTCACGTGCAGGAGGTGAAAGCAATGGCCTTCTGCTGCTGCTGCTGCTCCCGAGCACCTGGACTATTAAGGCATTTGCAATTCAGATCAAGGAGGATCAAGATTGGTAGCCATAGATTGACTTTTCCTCCATAAATCTGTCCAAGCCCCTTTTAAAGCTCTCCGTGTGAGTGGCCATCACCACCTCTTTTCAGAGTTCATTGTCCTTTGTGATTGGGGATCCGGGTTATTGCCGAAGCGATGAAATAATCTTCGGGTGTGGGGAAAGAAGAAGACACAATCAGTTTCCAAGTTGAATGTCCACAGGAAGCCCATCTGAGCCACCTCACTGTCACCATGCTATGGCTGGGGGCTCTCAGGACTGGCCTGCCCAAGAAATAACCACATGATTAGGAAGGTTGGAGTTTCGGGAGTTAGTTAGCAAGGCCCCAAAAGCCCTAATCTGCCAGAAACCCTTATTATTTTGTACACAGAAACAAAGAGCTCCCTAACGACAAATCGGGCCCAGAGACAAGTTTCTTCCCTCAGACTTTGGAGCTGCAGTGGCGGTTCTTATATCTCTCAGATAAGCAGGATTCAATACCTCATCAGCCCCTTCCAGCATGGTCAATTGACCGTGCTGGCAGGGGTTGATGGGAATTGTAGTCCATAACATCTGAGTGCCAAAGGTTCGCCACCATGCATAGGTGTCAAACTCGTGGCCCTCCAGATGTTATGGACTACAGTTCCCATCATCCCCTGCCAGCACCATGTGGCAGGGGATGATGGGAACTGTAGTCCATAACATCTGGAGGGCCGCGAGTTTGACACTTGTGCTCTAGAGGGATCAGCTGCAAGCAGTAATCCACTCACATCGCATTTGCCCGGCATTTGCAGACTTGTGTTATACTTTAAGCTACTACAACTTCCATCTCTTCAGATTCTATAAAAACTCACCTCGTTTCAGTTCAAATGCACCAACTAAACTCTGAAGCCTAAGACTTTCTAAATGCAGCCATCACGACTGGAAAAGTTGCTGCAATCATTAAATATCTTCAAACATGTCAAACACTAGGACTTGATAGGTTTCCAGCTGAACGCTGCCAGTCATTTACGACTCTCTTGATACTCCACCTAACTTTCTTATTTATTGAGCTTTCTTATTTATTGAGAAGAAGGTGGCCTCAGTCCATCATCCTGGAACGAGGCACTGTGGGTGGTACATCAAAAATCAGATGGAGGCCGTATCAATTGCAACCGATACTGGCTCATTACATTTACTGGTCAAAACCATAAAATATTTACCATGGTTCTTGCACACTGTTTAAAACATATTTTCTGTAATTACAGTGACAGAGGCCAGACAGGTTTCATGCCTCAGCAGATGACACCAGTCAATACAATCAATATCGCTTGCAAAAGACAACTTCGCAGAGAACATGCGGCTCTCCCTGTGCTGGATATTCCTGGTGGGTGCTGAGATCAGAGGGGGAGACCCACCTGGCAGTCCTGCCCCCTTTGGAGGTGGGGGTGGCCTGGAGGGCCTTCTCTACCGTGGCCCCTCTGCTGCGAAATGCCCCTCCCTCCAGAGGTTCGCCAGGCAACTACGGACGTGGAGTTTTGGTGCCTGGCAAAGACCATCCTCTTCACCTGGACTCTGGGTTCACTCCCCACACTGGGGAGTGTCTGTACACCCCTCCCTTTTGTGGGTGGGTGAGCGGGGTGGGTAAGATTTCAGGGGTTCAGGGTGGGCTTTTACTATGATTTTACCATTGTTTGATTTTGTATGGGTTTTATTGTAACTTGCCCTGAGACGGCAGTAAAGGGCAGGCAACAAATGCAAATAATTAAGTAGGTACATACGCACCTACGTACGTATGTACGTACATACATACATAAAACCATCTCTTCCACATGTAATGAAATAAATCTGTAAATACAGCAAAGCCCCATTTGTGCTATCAGTTTTCAGAAACTTGAGATCCTAAATGTTATAGTGCCTTCGCATACAGAAGCATCTCCGTGGTGGATTTCGGACAGCATAAATATAACATCTTTAGAATGTTATAAAAAGATCTGTTTTGGGATTTTGTGCTTCCCGTAGCGTGGGAAAACACAAGTGTTGCCCGCCAAAATGTATCTTTTCTCCCGCCTGCTGCATGGAGCTCTTGTCAGTTTCAGAGTGGCGCCCGCCAGGTTGTGTACTGCAGTATATTCTCCGTGGAGATTCCCCAGGGAAAGTTCCTCTACTTGCTGCTCATCCATTTGCTGTTTCCTTTTTTTTTTTTTGCTGTTTTGAGGGGGCTGTCTGTGAAGCTCAGGCGACACAAACGTGTGCATATTGCAGCCTGTGAAAAAGGCACACTCTATCCCGGGGATCATTAGGAAAGGAATTGATCATAAAACTGCAAGGATTGTCATGCCCTTATATAAAGCAGTGGTACGACCGCACTTGGAGTACTGTGTTCAGTTCTGGTCGCCACATCTCAAAAAGGATATTGAAGAGATAGAAAAAGTCCCATGGGAATGTCAACTCAATGGGATAGTTCCATGGGAATGTCAACTCAATGCATGGCAGCTGTGAAAAAGGCAAACTCTATGCTGGGGATCATTAGGAAAGGAATTGATAATAAAACTGCAAAGATTGTCATGCCCTTATATAAAGCCGTGGTGCGACCGCACTTGGAGTACTGTGTTCAGTTCTTGGCCCGCCACATCTCAAAAAGGATATCGAAGAGATAGAAAAAGTGCAGAGAAGGGCAACGAGGATGATTGAGGGATTGGAGCACCTTCCTTATGAGGAGAGGCTGCAGCATTTGGGACTCTTTAGTTTGGAGAGGAGACGGCTGAGGGGGGATATGACTGAAATCTATAAAATTATGCATGGGGTAGAAAATGTTGACAGAGAGAAATTTTTCTCTCTTTCTCACCATACTAGAACCAGGGGGCATCCATTGAAAATGCTGGGGGGAAGAATTAGGACTAATAAAAGGAAACACTTCTTCACACAACGTGTGGTTGGTGTTTGGAATATGCTGCCACAGGAGGTGGTGATGGCCACTCACCTGGATAGCTTTAAAAGGGGCTTGGACAGATTTATGGAGGAAGAAGTTGATATTTTTCTTTTTACTTAAATTAAGTATAAGATGGATCTGCATTTATAATCTTATTACTAAGAATACAGTAGCATTAACCGGTATGCTGGGATATTCCTCTCAGCCTCTTCCCAGTGTGTGAGACTGCAGAGCTGTCCGTCTCCAAAGTGGCCACCGGCATCCGTGCCTTCTTGCCATAATGGGGTTAAACTTGCCTATTGATGCTGAGGATTGGGAGTCACGTATTGAAATTGCTGTAAGAGGACAGGCCAGGAAGCCGTCCCTGAAATGTGACATGATGAAACTTTTGTCTCCCCCCCTTCATCTCAAAATAGCCTCGATCTTATTAACCTTTGAAATGCAGGTGAACAAATAAGCAGTAAGAGGGTGACTCAATTCCAGACAGAAACAACATGGTGTTTGTGCACCAGTGAGTTGCACCAGTGATTTACCTCAGTCACACACTCAGTTGGTGGTCAGGTCAGGATAAGCCATTTTCTGTCAGTCTCAACCACCACCACCCATGCAAAACAGACTAATAATATTGGGTCCATTGTAACTGAAATAATATTTGCGAAGGGCTTCAAAAATACTATATGTAATCTTGAGACAAGTGAGTCTCCATGTTTTCAGTGCAAGAACAAGAAGATAATTTTTATTACTATCAACAATTTTATGGGACATTTAAAGAAATAATTTAAGAACACATTGGGGGGAAATAATAAAGTAATCATACAGATTGTTTTACATCAAGATTTACCTCCTGTAACCTTGGCGGCGGTGAGAAGTGCTGTCAAGTTGCAGCCAACGGGTGCCGACCGTTTTCCAGACAAGAGACCTACCGAGGTGATTTGGCCTTGACTGACGCCAAGTAGAGGCCCTGGGTTTCCTTGGCAGCTCTGCTTTGATACAATTATCTCAAAATGGGTGTCTGATGTGGTGGTGGTGGGGGGGGTGCCCCTGCAATTTTAGTTCTCGCTCCGGGTGCCATTTTCCATATCTATGCTCCTCCGCCAGCTGCCCACAGTGCTGGTGTGCTTGAGGGTCTCTAAAGAATTGACTGTGGTGTGAATTTGCTCAGCCAAGACCCACCCACCCCTTCTTCTTTGTGTATTGTAAGATGCTTTGGATTTCCACTGGGGAGAAACAGGACATATAAAAATAATTTTTAAAAAACCATGAAGCAGTCCACTAACTATGAAGATTCATCCCACAATCAACATGGCAGCCCCAGAGATGCCCCCAGAGAGAGGTAGGAAGGCAGCCCTTTGGGAATCAGAGCGTTTTTCTGTCAAGGAGAAGTTTATAAAAGATAAGGCTGCATATCTGCCACGCTGCTTGAGAGGCAGCCGTATTTATTGCCCGGCTCACTGATCCAGTCAAAAGTCCAGAAGAGCTGGGCAGCTTGAAGGCAGAGGTGCTGCTGCTGCTTAAGAGCTGCTCTGCCCTTTGAGTTTGGGGCAGTAGATGAGTGGTGAGCTTCAACTGCTCAATATAATCACGGACAAGTTTTTGCCAGTTAGCAGCCCGCTCTGGAGTCAAGGAGTCTGTCAGTGACCAGGGAAGCACACCCAAGAGAACATTTTTATTTTATTTACGTGACAGGTTTCAGTCCTCCCGTCTCGTTGGCACTCCAGGCAGGCTACGCAGAGTGAGCAGCTCCAGTCAACTGAACAGGAATATTCAATAAACAGTGAAGTGGAATTTGGGTTGTAGAACCAACCAAAATTGAAGTAAAGCATAGAAGTGTTAACATGACCTTAAATAATGCACAACAGGATCCAGCCCACTACAAGTTAAACACAGCTCATCCATTTGCTATTTTGCTATTAAAAAGTAGATGAATAAAATTTGTTTAGCCTTGCTACCCTACCCTGTGCCTGTGCTGGTGTCATTTTTTTCCTTTTGTGTTTGTTTGAAGGGGGCTCTTTGCAAAGCGATGGTGACAAGACTAGAGAACATAAGAAAGAGCCTGCTGGATCAGACCAGAGCCCCAAACGCTGCAGCCTCTCCTCATAAGGAAGGTGCTTATGGAACTATCAACTAAGACGCCCAAATCCCTTTCCTGGTCTGGACCCCTGTAGCGTGTATGTGAATTTTTTGCCCCTATGTGCATCACTTACACTATGTGCATCACTTTACATAAAGTCAGGTCTGGGGGGGGGGCAGCGACTCACAGGTAACTGAGGTGTGGGATAGGTGAGGATACATGGGTGCCCCCTAATTCCCCTCAATTTCATTTTTACCCAGGACCCCAGAACCACTCCGACCTCCCCTGTTTTTAGCATTCACAAAATAAAATAACCTAGAAGCGTTTGTCCCCAAGCAAGGTTCCCTGGCTGCTACCTCCCTCCCTTTCAAAAAGATCCATTTTGTCTAAATTTATGTAGTGACCCAAAATGTTATTTAATCTTTTAGCTAGAACAGCCGATAATATTTTATAAGCACCATTTAGTAACGATATCGGTCTGTACAAGATCACATTACTTAACATCGTTTCCTTCTTTAGGGATCAAATTCATTTAAAAATTCATCAAAGATTAATTGGTATAACGATGCCGTGTTGGAGAAATTAGAGCACTCTTTTATAAGAGCAAATGTGATGCAGTAGTTAGAGTGTCAGACCAGGAGGAGGAGGAGGAGGAGGAGGAGGAGGAGGAGGAGGAGGAGTTTGGATTTATATCCCCCCTTTCTCTCCTGCAAGAGACTCAAAGGGGCTGACAATCTCCTTGCCCTTCCCCCCTCACAACAAACACCCTATGAGGTAGGTGGGGCTGAGAGAGCTCCGAGAAGCTGTGACTAGCCCAAGGTCACCCAGCTGGCATGTGTGGGAGTGTACAGGCTAATCTGAATTCCCCAGATAAGCCTCCACAGCTCAGGCGGCAGAGCTGGGAATCAAACTCGGTTAATCCAGATTAGATACACGAGCTCTTAACCTCCTACGCCACTGCTGCTCCTGGGCTAGTCACACACTCTCCGCCTAGCTGACCTCACAGGGTTGTGGTGAGGATAAATCGGAGGAGAGGAGAACAGTGTGAGCTGGTGTGGGTTCCTCCACTGGAAAGAAAGCTAAATAGAAATAGAACCATTGAGTTGGAAGAGCTCCCAAGGGGCCATCCAATCCACCCTCCCTGCCATGCAGGAACACAAAATTAAAGCACTCCCAACAGATGGCCATCCTGCCTCTATTCCAGACTCCACCACCCTCTGAAGCAGTGGATTCCACTGTCAAACAGCCCTGACCCTCAGGAAGCTCTTCCTAATGTTTAGGTGGAATCTGTTTGCTCCTTGTCCTAGTCTTCTGCTCCTTGTCCTAGTCTCCTTGTCCTCCTTGTCCTAGTCTCTGGAGCAGAAGAAAACAAGCCGGCTCTTTCTTCAACCAGTTTTATATCAGTTCTGTATAGTGTTCTAGGCCAAAAACCGCAGAGAGGCAAGAAGTCAAAAGAAGCAGGCTTTAATCGGAGGACTGTGTTACCTCCTCATTTAGCTTCTCCTGAGTGAAGCACTGAGATGGTGCTTTTATAACCCCCATGCTCAGAAAGGGTTGACCCAGAAAGGGGTGGAGACTCAAAGCAGCAAGAGGCTGCAGAGCTCATGTAGTTTGGAGGAGACGAGGCTACCAGACTCGGACCTTGGTTTGTATTAGCCCTGAACACCTTGTTAAGGTAACTGCAATGTTGTTGGGAACTAGTGGGAAGGTGGTTGTTTATTTTTGCTATGTTGTAAATGTTGGAGTTTATTGTTTCAGGGGTTTTTTGTGTGGTTGTAATGGGTGAGAGTTCTCCTGGAAACCTTCATCATGTTGAATCCTGTTCATCAAGCCCTTGGAGTCTTCAGGAACCAACCCACTTGCAGGAAGAATTGGACTTGGCAGTATCAGAAGACTGTAACTAGAAGGACTTGAAGTGAAACCTGAACAGGACCTTAAAGTGTGATGTTAAATGTTGATGTTAGATGTTATATGTTAAGAAAGTAAACCATTTTGTTTTTAAAATTTGTTGTTGCAAACTCATTCCAAGTTCTGCCCCACAGAACCCACAGATAGAGGTTACACTTTCACTTTCTGTTTTCATAGGAAATTTTGTGGGAAACAGAATACAACAAAAGGGGGCAATCTTGTCGTAAAATACATCTGTGTTCTTCAGAATTGCACAATAAACCAGGAATTCGAAATAATAGATCACAAGAGGTTAGTTTACATGGTACAATCACAACAACTTAGGACAGATAAGATCTTTGGACTTTGACATGGGAGAGGCATGTTCCCGGAAGGGGGATTCCTTTCCTTGCCAAATGTTTGTCACCCTAAGGTCACATGGGCCCCTTCCGCACACGCAAATGAATGCATTTTCAAACCACTTTCACAATTGTTTGCAAGTGGATTTTGCCATTCTGCACAGCTTCAAAGAACACTGGAAGCAGTTTGAAAGTGCATTATTCTGCATGTGCAAAATGAGCCACAGTTAGCTGCCTTGTAGCTGACAGGTAACATATATATTTTCCTATTCTCTAGTACCGTGGTGGCGAACCTTTGGTGGGAGGCTGTTATCTCTGGATAGTCCATAACATCTGGAGTGCCAAAGGTTCGCCATCACTGCTCTAGTATTTAACACAATACCTACCTAACCAGGACAGAATTATAGTGGGCAATACTTATTCTAGGAATAATCCTATTTCCTTGCTAAAACACAGCATTTCTAGTACCTGGTTTCGTAAATGTCTTTATAGCATCAAACACATCCCTGGGATTTGTATTTTACCAACAGATGATATGAAAGGATACAACAAAAACCGGTTCCCAGATACAGTCACTTGGGTTCCAAAGGGAAATATCCTGATTGCCCCAGGAAAAGGGTCCTTTGAGAAAAGACAAAGGAGAAACCCACGTCCTTGATATGACGGTCTTTCAAGTCAAAGGAGTTCTTTCCCCACATTCTGTTGGTGGTTTTGCCTTTTACAATGGGGCTGTGGTAAATCCTGTTTGTTATCTCTGTTTACAAAATCCAGCAAGCAGCCAGGTGCCCTGCTGGGATGGGATTAAAGAAAGCGTTCCCTTGCGAAAGACGATCTTTGGTTCAATACATATTTAATAATGTGAAGCTCAGGCTTTGCAAAGAAAGAGCCTTCCTGCTAGGACTACTGTCAATAAGGCTAGCATGAAAGGAATTCTACTAATGGTCCCCCTACAAGGATATTAGCTAATGATTAGGGTGGTCTTGACCAAATTTCATTTTTCTGGCCTGACACCCTCAACTATTTAAATATAGCTATCATGTCACCCCTTAACCTTCTCCTCTCCAGACTAAACATAAAAATCATAAAATTACAGAGTTGGAAAAGACCACAAGGGTCATCCAGTCCACCCCCCAGCCATGCAGGAACACACAATCCAAACACTCCTCACAAATGGTCATACAGCCTCTGTTTACAAAAGGCAGGAGATGAGTTAAGAAAAGTTGTTAAAAAGCATTGTTTATTCTTAGAGTTTAGAGATCCCCCCCAGTGCACGAAACAGTGAATATCAGAAGAGGATCCTCCTCTTTCCAGCAGAGTCCTGCCAGATGTTTCCAGGGAGGGTGGTGGTAGAGGAGGAGTAGTTTGGATTTATATCCCCCCTTTCTCTCCTGCAGGAGACTCAAAGGGGCTTACTATCTCCTTGCCCTTCCCCCCTCACAACAAACACCCTGTGAGGTAGGTTGGGCTGAGAGAGCTCCGAGAAGCTGTGACTAGCCCAAGGTCACCCAGCTGGCATGTGTGGGGGTGTACAGGCTAATCTGAATTCCCCAGAGAAGCCTCCACAGCTCAGGCGGCAGAGCGGGGAATCAAACCCAGTTCCTCCAGATTAGATACACGAGCTCTTAACCTCCTACGCCACTGCTGGCTACTTGCCGGCCTGCTCTTTGTTGCCAGACTTCAGACAGCGAGACTGAACGGATACCTGTTTGCAGAGCTCAAGTTTAGAGCAGTCAAATACAGAGTAGTTAAGCAAAAGAACAACAAGAATTCATAGGCTCTGTTGAAGTAGCTGAGTTGAACAAGAGAGCAAAGAAAAGCAAAGGCACGGCACCCGGCCTCCACGCTAGAAACGTATCTTAAAAGATGTTGAAATGGAATAGGATAGAACTGCGGCAGTTTAAGTTCGGAGTTGCGCTCATCCTCACCGCTGGGAGGGACTTCTCAGTGCCAGCTGATGTGAAAGACTGCGGCCTGTCTGAGTAACTGTCCTAGATGGAGCGAGGGTCTGGGTCAGTACAAGGCAACTCCCAGGGCTTCGCGTGTCCCCTGCTGCATGGAGAAAACAGATGGTTCAGCCAGCCAAAAACTTTCTCCTGTGTGTACCAGGGAAGACCAGTTCCCTGCATTAAAGCTGAGTCCTTCTTTTCTCGTCAGCAGCCCTTGGAGAGGCAGGGACTTCTCCGTGTCCTGAGAATTTGTGGGGAGTCTGTCCTGTCCTGGGGCCATTCCTGCTGCAAGAGGATGAGGGCACCTTCTAGCCCAGTGGTTCTCAACCTGTGGGTCGCGACCCCTTTGAGGAAACTAAACAGTATTTGTAGCTGTTTTATTCAAAATGGCAGAAGAATCCAAGAAGACGGTCGCTGTCTCCAGCCCAGCATCCTGTTTCACACAGCAGACAGTCAAATGTCTTAGAACAGGGGTCTGCAACCTGTGGCTCTCCAGCTGTTCATGGACTACAAATCCCATCAGCCCCTGCCAGCATGGCAAATTGGCAGGTTGCAGACCCCTGTCTTAGAAGATCTCCAGTTGGGACACAGCTGCAGGCCTTCACCGTCAAGGAACAACCATTCAGACATCATGGTTGAAAAAATCACGGATGGATTTCTGCTCCAGGAACTGGCCAGATCAACTGTTAGAGCCACTGAAACGGAGAGTGATCGCTAGATTTCCAGGCCAGTGAGTTCAACTGGTTATAGCAACTTCCTGGGGTGAGTGTACGGCACATGATCCACCTTCCCCAGTGGCCCTGAGCTATACAGTTCTAGTATTATGGGAGAGAGAGAAGAAGCCTTTTTGATGCAATCTCTCCACTCACTGCACAATTTGATAAACTTCTGTGACGTGACCTTCCCCAGCCATTTTTTCTCTAGACAGAAAAGCCCCGAACTCCTTGGCCTTTCTGCCTCTAAAGAGGATGCTCCAGCCCCTTAGTAATGTTGGTTACCCTTTTTCTCACCTCTTCCAACCCTAAAATATTCTTGTGCAATATAGTGAACAGAGTCATACCCAGCATTTAGAGTGTGGCCGTGCCAGAGCTCTCAACAAGGGCATCGCCCTCTTGATCATTTGCTTTGCAGACTTTTTTATAGCCCCCCCAGAGAGCAGTCTGCCTTCTTTTCTGCTGCAGCTACACATTTATTTATTTAGGAAACTGTCTGCTGCCCCCCCCTCCCCCAGGGGCTCACAAGTTCAAAACAACTCCACAATAAAACTTTAAAAGCAACGAAGCGTAACCATTATAAATCTAGCAATGAAGCAATCAGAGGGACGTAGAACAGCACAAAAACAATATTTAGGAGAAGACTCAATTTTAGCAGGGAAAAGAATGTCCAAAACAACCCTTTTAAGTCTCCCTTTCAATTTCCTTTTGCCGACCTTCTCTCATTTGAAAGAAATCTTCTTTGGTGAAGTCAAATGCTGGACTTTTGGTGAAACTTTTCTTTTACAAGAGAGCCCTTCTGGCCCCTGAAATAGCAACCGATTTGTTATCATGGCGTACGTAAGTCTTCATGAGCTGAAGACTGACTCACAGAGGCGTAGCAAGGGGGGAACGCACCCGGTGCACTGGTGCGTACTCCGCCCCCGCCCCGCCCCAGAAAGCCCCCTGTCTCGTCCTGGAACACCCCCGCCACCCCCTATAGGGGCGTGTGCCCGGTGCACCATGCCCCCACTGTCCCCTTGGAGCTACGCCTCTGTCGACTCATCAGAGGCACATAGCTTCAGATGGGGAGCTCTGGCTTAACAAATGTTTATCCCATAATGAATGTTTTAGCCTTTAAAGGGCTACAGCATGCTTTCATTAGAGCCACAGTGCAACACTAAACAGAGTTACACCATTTCAAGCCCACCAGGCGCAGAAAGGCGCAGCTGTTTAAGATTGTGTTGTTGAAGGCTTTCATGGCCGGAATCATCTTGCTGTTGTGAGTTTTCCGGACTGCGTGGTTGTGGCCTGGCAGATGCGTGTGAAACATTAGAAGCAAAAATGACTAGACCACGGTCACACAGCCTGGAAAAACCACAACAGCTTGTTTAGAGGTGCCTTTAGAGGAGCAGCAGAGGCATAGGAGGTTAACAGCTTGTGTATCTAATCTGAGGAACCGGGTTTGATTCCCAGCTCTGCCGCTTGAGCTGTGGAGGCTTATCTGCGGAATTCAGATTAGCCTGGGCATTCCCACACACGCCAGCTGGGTGACCTTGGGCTAGTCACAGCTTCTCAGAGCTCTCTCAGCCCCACCTACCTCACAGGGTGTTTGTTGTGAGGGAGGAAGGGCAAGGAGATTGTCAGCCCCTTTGAGTCTCCTACAGGAGAGAAAGGGGGGATATAAATCCAAACTCTTCTTCTTCTTCTTCTTCTTCTTCTTCTTCTTCTTCTTCTTCTTCTTCTTCTTCTTCTTCTTCTTCTTCTTCTTCTTCTTCTTCTTCTTCTTCTTCTTCTTCTTCTTCTTCTTCTTCTTCTTCTTCTTCTTCTTCTTCTTCTTCTTCTTCTTCTTCTTCTTTGAAAGGTCCTTCATTTCCAGATGCTGCCCTGAACAGCTGTGTGATCATGGCTCCAAAATGCCTCATCAGCATTTCTGTCTTGCAGTAAGTCTTGAGCACCACTACAGGCCAAGTGCAGGATTGGCTCCCTGGTATGCAGCTCTCTGGCCAATTGCTCTGAGGCACACAATCCTTCATAGTCATTTGAAAATGAGACCCGATGTCAGAAAGAGAACGTGCAACGCCTCCAAGAATATGCGGGGAGCTGAATCACCAGTTAGTCCAGCATTTTCAAGTTTGGTCACCTTTTGAACTTCCAGGAGTTCTGGCCAGCTGTGTGCAATGGCCTCAGCCATCACCTGACTGAAGATATATTTGGGATCTGGAATCTCCATCCATAGCAATTCTGTGGGGTAGTTTATGTTGGGTTTTAGCACGCAGAAAAGCAGCTAACATGCTGATTAAAAAGAGTAAAAGGTAGATGTTTATTAGAAACTACATTTGGGATAAAAAAGATGGAGAGATAGCATGCTGCCATCTTGCTAGCTAGGAAGAGCTTCTGCAGCAAGCTTCCGAGAAGAAGCAGGACATTAGACCTGAGAGTATCAGTCTAAGTGGTGACAAGAAGAAGAAGAAGAAGAAGAAGAAGAAGAAGAAGAAGAAGAAGAAGAAGAAGAAGAAGAAGAAGAACAAGAACAAGAACAAGAACAAGAACAAGAACAAGAACAAGAAGAAGAGGAGGAGGAGGAGGAGGAGGAGACTCAAAGGGGCTGACAATCTCCTTGCCCTTCCCCCTTCACAACAAACACCCTGTGAGGTAGGTGGGGCTGAGAGAGCTCCGAGAAACTGTGACTAGCCCAAGGTCACCCAGCTGGCGTGTGTGGGAGTGCCCAGGCTAATCTGAATTCCCCAGAGAAGCCTCCACAGCTCAGGCGGCAGAGCTGGGAATCAAACCCGGTTCCTCGAGATTAGATACACGAGCTCTTAACCTCCTACGCCACTGCGGCTCCTATAGGGCTTGAATCCAGCTGTTCTACCCCAGACCAATATGGCTACCCTCTGAAATTACCTTCACAGGGCCATCCCTTCCACATAAAAGAAGAGCTTTAACCCCGGCTGATCATCCTTCACCTGGTCTTCCTTTTTCACCTCTCTAGCCACTGTCCCTGCCAGGGGATAAAGGCAAAGTCTTTGTGGAACCAGCGATGACAGTGACATAGGTATAGATATTTAGGGGGGGGTCGGGGGGCATGGCCACGCCTCCCCAAGCCCCATCCCCTGGCCTCAGTGCTTATAAAAGCAGCTCTCCAAGGCCAGGGACAGCAGACTCCCCTGCCGGGCCTGGCCCCCTCCCCACCGGCTGGGCTCCCAGCCAACAGTTGGCAGTACCTTCTGCCCTCCCCTCCAGGCAGAGGTGTAGTAAGGGAAAATGAAGCCCAGTTCAAAATCTGAGTTTTGCGCCCCCCCTCCATGTGTGGCCACTGTGATGCTGGAATCCACCCCCAAACAGCATCATTTTCAATGGTGTTTAAACTAGGGAGCCCAGATTCTCCTTTTAAATCCACCTTAAAGGGAGAATCTATGGTCCCCAGTTAAAACATTGAAAGTGATGCTGTTTTGGGGTGGATTCTCCCCTACCCTGAAACAGCATCACTTTCAATGTTTAAAACTGGGGACCTCAGATTCTCCCTTTAAATCCATGCTGAAGGGGGTGGATTTAAAAGGAGAATCTGGGGAAATTTTGGGGTGCCTGCTGTCAGGGGTGCAACTGTTAAGCTAGCAGCACCACACTTTCAGGGTATCTTTAGGAGACTCTCCTAATGATACCACCCAGGTTTGGTGAAGTTTGGTTCAGGGGGGTCCAAAGTTATGGACCCTCAAAGGTGTAGCCCCCATCTCCTATTAGCTCCCATTGGAAACAATGGGGGATGGGAGCACCCCCTTTGGGAGTCCATAACTTTGGACCCCCTGAACCAAACCTCACCAAACATGGGTGGTATCATCAGGAGAGTCTCCTGAAAAATCCCTGATATTTTGGTGCTGCTAGCCTAAAAACCTTGCCCCCTGCAGGCCAAAAACCAAAAAGCACTTAAAAATACAAAAAACCCACAAACGAGGGGCGGAGCTTCGGATATGTAATAGGGGGGGTTGCACCTGAGAACTCCCCTTACCTACATCCTTGAGTGATGCCTCTACTTGTCCACTGGGAGAGGACAGCTGAGGCCACTGTGACAAAGGCCACATCCTTCCACCAGAGATCAGCCAGGGCCTCACAACACTGCCAGCCCCTCCAGAAGGGAATTCCCCCGGAGCATGCAGTGAGTGTGTGTGTGGGGGGGGGGGGAGGAGGCGTGGGAGGGTGTCTAACCCTAGAATATAAGAACATAAGAACAAGCCAGCTGGATCAGACCAGAGTCCATCTAGTCCAGCTCTCTGCTACTCGCAGTGGCCCACCAGGTGCCTTTGGGAGCTCACAGGCAGGATGTGAAAGCAATGGCCTTCTGCGGCTGCTGCTCTTGAGCACCTGGACTGTTACCTGCCAATGGAATCACACCTGCCCACCTGCCTCCTCCTGCTCCATACTGAAGACATCTCCCCACAGCAGACACCTGGTGAGACAGGTGGGGCTGGGAGAGTTCTGAAAAAATGTGACTCGTTCAAGGTCACCTGGCAGGCTCCAGGTGGAGGAGTGGGGAGTCGGACCCACTTCACCAGCTTAGAGTCTGCCACTCATGCGGAGGAGGGGGGAATCAAACCTGGTTCTCCAGATGAGAGTCCACCTGCTCGTATCCACTATACCACTCTGCCTCTCAGCAAGTGACCAATGTTAACCAAATCCCAGGCTAGAGGTAGGTCGGGCAGCAGACAGTTGACAGATTGGGAGCGCCTCCATTCATACCCTGGCAAAAAGGAAAGATTGGTTCTGGTGCCTGAACGATGAAAAAGGGTGCCACAGATGTGCTCGGGATGGGCGGGAGGAGACATTCCAGGGGCCAGCTGCTCCCCAAAGTCTCTCTTTTTCGCCACCTGCCTCACCTCTGGGAAGGGCGTCCTCGCAGGTGAGCTGGACAGGACAGGAGCAAACAGCCCTTCGAGGATTCTCCCTGGCCCCAACCTGGCTGGTTTGTCTTTTGCCACCAAGTCACAGCTGATGTATAAGAACATAAGAACATAAGAACTAGCCTGCTGGATCAGACCAGAGTCCATCTAGTCCAGCATTCTGCTACTCGCAGTGGCCCACCAGGTGCCTTTGGGAGCTCACATGCAGGATGTGAAAGCAATGGCCTTCTGCTGCTGCTGCTCCTGAGCACCTGGTCTGCTAAGGCATTAGCAATCTGAGATCAAGGAGGATCAAGATTGGTAGCCATAGATTGACTTCTCCTCCATAAATCTGTCCAAGCCCTTTTTAAAGCTATCCAGGTTAGTGGCCATCACCACCTCCTGTGGCAGCATATTCCAAACACCAATCATGCGTTAGCATTGAAGAAGTGTTTCCTTTTATTAGTCCTAATTCTTCCCCCCAGCATTTTCAATGTGAATGCCCCCTAGTTCTGAGTATTGTGAGAAAGAGAGAAAAATTTCTCTCTGTCAGCATTTTCTACCCCATGCATAATTTTATAGACTTCAATCACTTATCCCCCCCCTCAGACGTCTCCTCTCCAAACTAAAGAGTCCCAAACGCTGCAGCCTCTCCTCATCAGGAAGGTGCTCCAATCCTTCAATCATCCTCGTTGCCCTTCTCTGCACTTTTTCTATCTCTTCGATATCCTTTTTGAGATGTGGCGACCAGAACTGAACACAGTAGTCCAAGTGCGGTCGCACCACGGCTTTATATAAGGGCATTACAATCTTTGCAGTTTTATTATCAATTCCTTTCCTAATGATCCCCAGCATAGAGTTTGCCTTTTTCACAACTGCCATGCATTGAGTTGACATTCCCATGGAACTATCAACTAAGACGCCCAAATCCCTTTCCTGGTCTGTGACTGATAGCACTGACCCCTGTGACGTGTCGTTCAAGTTTGGATTTTTTGCCCCTTCGTGCATCACTTTACATTTTAGCTACATTGAACTGCATTTGCCATTTCTTAGCCCACTCACCTAATTTATCAAGGTCCGCTTGGAGCTCTTCGCAATCCTTTGTGGTTCTTACCACCCTACATAATTTGGTATCATCTGCAAACTTGGCCACCACACTACCCACCCCTACTTCCAGGTCATTTATGAATAAGTTAAAGAGCACTGGTCCCAAAACGGATCCTATGTATGGAACACCTCCCCCGCCGCGGTGGGGTTTCCAGGCGAGAGGCACCCAGAAGTGGTAGGCCACCACTGCCCGCCCCCTCTCCTCACCCCCGGCCTTCCCCAGGGGCCGGCCTCCCACCCACCCACATTCTCTCCAGGGTCGATCCAGCTTACCCCTGGCTGGCGGGCGGGCGTGTGACGGCGCAGAGGCTGCCAAGCAAGAGCCGCCTATCTGTAGCGCTCCAGCGAACGACCCACCCCGGAGTCAGGGCCGGCGGCAGGGGGGCTGCGCCTCAGGCAGCCCGGGGGCCCGGAGCGTCCGTCGCTTGGGAGTAGGAGCCGCCCTTGGGTGGGGGGGGGGCGTCCGTCCTCTGCCGGCCGGGCCTGGGCTTCCTCACGGCCCTCCGTGCCCGGCCAGGCCAGAGAGGGTGCGGCAGGTGCCACGCACCCTTACCTTCCCTGAGGCCGGGGCCTGGCCGAGCAGCAGACCTTGCGCTCCGGCGAGAGGGCCTTCCTTGGCTCCAGGCCAGGGCTCCGTGCAGCTGGCAGGCCTCGGGGCGCCCCTCCTGTCCGCGGCCGAACGCTGGCTGGCTCCCCAGAGACACCCCCCCCACACACACACACCGCAAGCCATCCGGGGGCGCGGCAAGCAACCCTTCGCCCACCACCGGCGGCTGGGAGAGGCGCAGGGCACGGCCCGGGGGTGGGAGTGGGGAAGGGGCAGCGGCCTTCGAGTCAGTCAAGGCGGACGGGACCGGGCTCCCCTCCGGGGTCCCCGGCTGAGGAACGGCTTCCACGGCGGGCGGCACCAGCTGCCTGCCTGCCTGGCCTCCTTGGAAGTGCCGGTGCCGCCTGGCTTCCCGGGGGTGGGGTGGGGGGGGGGGGGGGCCAAGGGGCGTTCTGCCGACAGACTGGAGAATCCCGTTACGCCCCCGACGGGAGCAGAGGGGGTGGCCGGTGCCCGACCCCGGGAGGGGAGGGGCGCAGTTCTGTGGCGCAGGATCCCTTCGGAGGAAGGAGGCGTCAAGGGGGCGGGGGGCGCCGCCTTTTGGAGCCTGAGCCAGGGGCTCCGCTCGGTGCTCTTGCGAGCCGGAGCCCGAGCCAAGGCAGCCTGTCCAGCTCACGCACCCCCCGCCCCCGCTCCTGCCCTGAGAACCGACGGCCGCCTGGGCTGCCGCCTGCCGCCCCCCCCCCGCCCCGCCCCGCCCCGCCCCGCCCCGCCAGGCCAGGCGCGCGGGCTCCTCGGGGCCGGGTCTCTCCCGGCTCTCCGGGGCGGCTGAAGCGGTGAGCGGCTATTTTTAGCCTCGCCGTGTTTCCAGGGGAAACCTCATGACGCAATGACGTCAATGCAGGTCAGTAGCCGACTGGATGGAGCAGCCGCGCCGCTTCCCTCCCCCCCCCCCCCCCCCCCGGGGCTCGGGGGGCTTTTTCGCAGACGGCGGAGGCAGGCGGGGCGGGCGGAGCGGGGCGGGCGCGGGAGCAGCCGGACGGGGCTGGGGGAAAGGGGCGCCCCCCATCCGTGGACGGGGCCGGGGCGGAGGGCGCCTAGGCAGGCGTCTCCAGAGGGCCGTCGACGGCGGAGCGCAGCGGCGGCAGAGGGAGGACTCCGGCCGACCAGAAGGTAGGGCTCTCTGCTGCCCCGAGGGCGGCCGGTCACCCCCGGGCTTTGGCGACGGGCTCTCCTCTTCCCCATCCCCGGGGCTCCCCCAGCGGGGCGGGCATGTGGAGGGAGCCCGCTGGAGGCGACTTCGGGGAAAGGGGGCGGCAGTGGGGTCGGGCAGGAGCTGGCCAGGGGTCTGCCCTTCCTGGGGGCCGGGGGGGCGGCGACCCGTTTCCCCCGAGACCTGAAAGGCGCCCACCCAGCGCACCCGTCTGCCTGCCCAAGTGGTGCGTCGCAGCTCCGGCAGCTCGGAGACAGGCGCTCCTCCGGCCAGTTCCGTCCGAGGCGCCCCAGGAGCGACCCCCCCCACCCCCTCCGCGCCTTCTTCTTCGGTGGGGGTGGGGCTGGGGAGGGTGGTCTCGCCAGCGCAGCCCCCGAAGGTTCGCCTGCGCCGCGGATCGCTTCAGCACCTCGGCCAGCTCTCGGGGGGCGGGGGTTGGGAACGCGGAACCGTCTCCTCCGTAGACCCTTCCTCGGGGTGGTTGTTGTGCGCGGCGGGGGGCGGGGGGTAAAAGTTCCTTCACTTCCACCCCCAAGAGCGTTTTATAGGAGGCACCCAACGCAACATGCCCCATGGAGACATTTTAGACTCTTCCCCCCCCCCCTCGCCGCCGCGCAACCCAGCCCCCCGCGTGCCTTCTTGGAAACCTAGAGATGGTTCCTGCCTATCCTCACCAAAGACTGTCTTGCGTAAGGAAGCCCAGGAGGTGACCGAGGCCACGCCAGATGCGTCAAAGCGCATTTCTTCCCGGCCAGCCCCTCTTCCTCTCCGGGGCTACTGGCCTGAGGGCCAACAGGGCCCAGTCCTGTCCCTTGAGGTGGTGGTGGGGGGCTGCCCTCCGTTGGCTCCTCCACAGCTCTCCCATCCTTTCCTGCACACCCCCCCCCCATTCAGGCTCTTTCCCAACTTGCCTTGCCTGGGAGTAGAACAGCGCTAGTGGTTTTCCCCAGCGGAGCCCTTTGCAGGCTCCCTGTGGCATCAGCACCACACCTGGTGGACAGCTCCCCTGCCCAAAAGGGCACGGGGCCACTGCCCACTACTGTCCATGCTGGCTGCCCACGCCCCGGGGGCCCCAGGCCCCCAAACTATGGTGCTGGCCGATAGGCAGGAGACCTCTTGGCCCAGTGAGGGCTTCTTCCAGGGTGAAGCGTGGCAAAACTGGGTGAGGGAGCCATTTTGAAATGCCCCACGTCCACTCCTTTGGGCAAATGGCTGAGAATGGTGGTCTACAGGAGGAAGATCGCGTGTGCTGTTGCCCCACTGCTGGGGTGAATGGCTGGGATGGGCATTGAGCTGTCAGTTCAAAAGAAGGTGATCAGCGGTGTGTGTGTGTGTGTGTGTGTGTGTGTCTCAGGTTGTGGTTAATTTGTCCACACCTCCGTTCTGAAGCCAGAGCAGAGAAGCCGCAGCCGGTGCCCTTCCAACGGCATCTTCAGTTGGTTTGGTGAAATCCTGGTGGCCGCTTGGAACGCCCGCAAGGGGCTGCCGGCTGCACAAAGCAGAGGCCTTCCTTGGTTCCCTGGCTGCCTGGTTAATGTGTTGGCAGTGAGAGGAGGGCTGTGTTGTGTTGTGTTGTGATCCAGGGAGAAGGGCTGCAGCTCTGTAGGACTCAAACCGTTCTAGATCTGATCGGTACCAGTCGTTTCCGCCGCAGCCGTCAGCTCAAAGCAGACAGCGCCACGCTGAAATGTCACGGACCACCAAAGGCCAGCTCCCTGCGCACTGCTCATGCCAGGTAGCATTTGGCTCAGCGGGGATCAATGAGGCTGCTACAGGTCTGCAGAGCAAGAGTGAGCGGATGGATGTAGCCTCCAGGAGCCCAGGATCATCGCTCTGCTCACACGGCGGCGGGAGAGGAACGATCCACCTCGCTTTAGCCACACAAAGGAGGCGGAGGGTTGGGGTGGGGGTGGGGGGTTCCCCCTTTGGCTTGCCCTGGATCTCAACTGTGCCTGGCCTGGCCTTAGGAGCCCAGCATGGGCATTCTGAGCCAATCACCAGTCCGCCGTTGCCAGCCTCCACTGCAGCATGGCTCAGGTGGAGCTGCAGCCGACAAACATTTGCCCGTGCCATGCCTGCGAATCGTGCAGACTCATTCCGTGGTGGAGCAGCCAGACATCTGGCAAGATGGAGGCTTGTCTTTCTGCCCACGCAGAGCGCTTCGTCGTCTCGCCTCGTCACAGGTGTGCTCTTTGCGGAGCATCAAAACGGGCTGCAGGCAGAAGGAAAGACGGCCGTGCTGCCCCCAGACTCTGACCGGGTTCAGGGCAGCAAGACCCGTTCTTTGGGGGGCCCTTTTCAGGGATCCCAGGGCAACCAGGCCCGAGTGAGGTATCCAAGCCGAGGGGTGAATCGGAAACCACTGCAAGCCCACCCTCCCCCACTCACGACTCCCATGAGTTCATTTCATGGAGACAGGGCTGGTTGTCCTCTCAGGTGACCTTGCAGACAACTGGATCGGGGCCAGTCAGAGCAACTGATGTCACTCAATCTCTCAACAGTGTTTGTCACGGTCAGTCATGATCCCTTGCCCCACGGCCTTGCTGAGGTTGGATTGTATGGGACAACCCTCCAGTGACAGAGGGGGGCACTAGGGGTGGGGGTCTTCAGGGACCCTCTCCCAATTGCTTGCTTCCTTGTGTGTGTGTGTGTGTGTGTGTGTGTGTGTGTGTGTGTGTGTGTGTGTGTGTGTGTGTGTCTGTCTGTCTGTCTGTCTGTCTGTCTGTCTGTCTGTATGTATGTATGTATGTATGTATGTATGTATGTATGTATGTATGTATGTATGAGTTTTGTATGCTGCCCTTTCCCTTTCAGGCTCAAGGGGATTTCCAGCATTTCACATATATCAAATAAAACCACAATAGATATTAACCGCAATATTTTCTTTTAAAAAAAACCTTAAATAAGCAAGCAGAGAAATGACCCATGACCTTAGACGTCTCCTCTAATGTACAGAGCAGGGGAAATAAACCAGATGAACTGGAACTCTCAACATGGCAAACCACAGATGATATCAGAGGCATCCCTGAAACCTGGCAGGACGACTCTCATGTTTGGGATGTAACAACTGGGGGGTATAACTGCTTGTAGAGAAATAGAACATGAGGAGAAGTACATATCAGAGAGGATGGCGCCTGTGAGGAGATCCGCAACTTAAACCCTGAAAGCCAGGTTGAGAGCATCTGGGTAAAAATGAAGGTGGAGAGAAACAACAGTGAAAGATCTCTCATTTTGGGAGTCTTTTACAGCTCCTCCAGCCAGAATGAAGAGTTGGGTGGTGCCTTCCTGGAGCAGATGGCCAAACTTTCACAAAGAAGAGAAATAGTCGTATTGGGAGATTTCAATTATCCTGATATTTGTCAGAAGAAACTCTGCCAAGACTAGGAGGTCCACCAAATTCCTCACGTGCCTCGCAGGCAATTTCATGGCCCAGAAGGTGGAAGAGGCAACGAGGAGATTGGCTACTTTAGATTTGCTCTTAATTAACAGTGATGACCTGGTGATTGGAGTAGAAGTAGTAGGATATTAAGGTGGGAGTGACCATGTTCTCCTGGAGTTTATTATGCAGCAGAAAGGGGAAGCCGAGTTTAGTCAGACACGCATTCTAGACTCTAAGAAAGCTGATTTCAGTAAACGTAGGAAAATTCCTGGGTGTGATGTTGTGGTTAAGAATACTAAAAGAGAAGGCACTGCACGATACATGGGAATTTCTTAAAAGTGAGATAATGAAGGTACAATTTCAGATAGTCCCAGGGGAGCTGAGGAGGTAAAATGGGATGTCTGAAGAAACCAGAATAGATTTCTAGAGAACTTTCAACTGAGCTTAGATTCAAAAGTGACAAGTCCAAGAAATGGAAAAAGGGGGAAATCACCAAAGGGGAATCCAAGCAATTAGGTTTGCTAGAGAAATTGAAAGGGGTTTTTTTGGGTTATGTCCACAGCAAAAGGAAGAACAAGGAAATGACAGGATCACTGCATGGGGAATATGACGAAATACTAACAGGAGACAGCCTTTGGGGAGGGCGGTGTATGTATAAACAAACAAACAAACAAACAAATAAATAAGGCAGAAATACGCAATGCCTTCTTTGTCTCAATCTTCTCCCAAAAGGAAAAGAATTTTTAGCCTGTGGGAAATGGAGTAGACCATGCAGTAAGGGAAATTCAGGACAGAATAGATAAAGAGGTAGTACAGGAATTCCTGGCTACTTTAAATGAATTCAAACCTCCATAGTCTGATGAACGACATCCCAGGGTATTAAAAGAAATGGCAGAAGTCATCTCAAAACCACTTGCTGTAATCTTTGAGAACTCCTGGAGAACAGCGGACTGGAGGAGGGCTAATGTTGTCCCCATCTTCAAAAAGGGGGAAAAAGAGGACCCAAACAACTAGCCTGACATTAACATCAGGAAAGATTCTAGAGCAGATCATTCAACAGGCAGTCTGTAGGTGCTTAGAGGAAAATCACTAAAAGTGAACATGGCTTTCTTAAAAACAAGTCATGCCAGACTTATCTCTCTCTCTTTTTTTTTGATAGTGTGACAAGCTTGGTAGATGAAGGGAATGCTGTGGATGTAGCATACCTGTAAGGCCTTTGACAAGGTGCCCCATGATATTCTTGCAAAAAAGCTAGTAAAGTATGGGCTGGAGAAGGCTACTGCCAGGTGGATTAGTAATTGGTTGACTGATCAAACTCAAAGGGTGCTTCTCAATGGCTCCTCTTCATCGCGGAGAGAAGTGACTAGTGGGGTTCTCTCCTGGGCCCAGTGCTACTCAATATTTTTATCAATGACTTGGATGTTGGAATAGAGGGCAATTTGCAGATGGCACCAAGTTAGGATGGGAAGCTAATACCCTGGGGAAGACAGGGGCAGGATTCAAAATGACGTGGACAAATTTGAGACCTGGGCCAGAACTAACCAAAACTAGCCACAGAGATCCATGCAATGGCCATCTCCGGATTAGACTACTATGACTTGCAGCAGTGGCGTAGGAGGTTAAGAGCTTGTGTATCTCATCTGGAGGAAGCGGGTTTGATTCCCAGCTCTGCCACCTGAGCTGTGGAGGCTTCTCTGGGGAATTCAGATTAGCCTGGGCACTCCCACACACGCCAGCTGGGTGACCTTGGGCTAGTCACAGCTTCTCGGAGCTCTCTCAGCCCCACCTACCTCACAGGGTGTTTGTTGTGAGGGGGGAAGGGCAAGGAGATTGTCAGCCCCTTTGAGTCTCCTGCAGGAGAGAAAGGGGGGATATAAATCCAAACTCTTCTTCTTCTTCTGTGCCAGGCTACCCACGAAGCTGCTCTGAAATCTTCAACTGGCCCCGATTGCAGCCGTGTGTTGCCCTTACAGGGACAGCTCCTTCCAAAGGGCACCTCCAGCCCAGTGTTCTGCCAGCTGCGCCAGCTCCAGACTGAGTTCCAAATCAAATTCAAGGAATTGGTATTGAATGATCTGGGACTTGGCCTGCTGCACCCCTCAAAAAAGCAGTGTGCTCAGCTGTGCAGCATCTCCTGGTGGTCCCCAGCCTGAGAAATATCCACCTACCCTCCACCAGAGCCATGACTTCTGCTGCCCTGGTCTGGCGGGGCTCTCTGTTGAGGCAGCTATTCCGGAACAGTGGGGTTGTTGACTGACACCTAGGAATCGGGTCAGAGGAGGGGGTGGCTTCCTGCAGCAGACACACCCGCTGGGATTGAGACGGGGCACGTACAGCAGCGGGAGGGAGGGAGGGAATCCCCTGAGTTTCATGAGGGTCTTCCTTGTTACATCTGTGAGATCTGTGTTCACCGTTGTCCCTGCTTTTGCTCCCAGGGGCTCGCCCTACCCACACCGACACCCACGAGCCACTCAAGTTGGAGACCACGGTTGAAATGGGGTGCTGGGAAGGAAGTATCATCCCCAGGGTGCCGTGTTAAATTATCCGAGCCTTCTAAGGCTGATACCATTGATGTTAAGTAGATTGATTGATTGATTGATTGATTGATTGATTGATTGATTGATTGATTGATTGATTGATTGATTGATTGATTGATTGATTGATTGGATTTGTAGACCGCCCCATCCCCAAGGGGCTCTGTTTATGTTTATGTTTTGTGTTTTGTGTTTTAATTGCTGACATCTGATGCAAATGATATTGCTGTTAGCTGGCCTGAACCCAGCTGAATGCAGGAAAGGACAGGCTAAATTAAATTAATCGTAAAATGCTGTAGCCGAACGACTTCTCTGAAGCTTGAACTGAAGCTGCTGCTGAATCGCAGCCAGGAATGTGCTTGAGAGAAAATCACTCTCTACGTGGCACAGACATGCTCGCTATTATTTCCCCATTATTGTTGTATTGTGACCCAATTTTCCCACTTCCTGAAACAGCAGGAAGTTCCAGAGGCAGCCGATTCGGGGTCTTTGTGCAGGCAGGGAGCTGGGAGCTTGTGGTATGTGGCTGATAGCTGCTTATTTGCGAGAGAGAACCGGCTGGCCTCCAGACAGCATCCATTCATTCTTCCAATTTGTTGCAGTTTGCATACCGCAGATTTGTTGATCCTTCACGGGCTCTGGTGCAGCTCCCAAGTGCGTCTCTAGCTGACCCCTTGAGCATGGGTTATGTGCCCTAGTTTGGAAGCCTCCGTAAACACTCTAACTGAAGAAACACTCTGATCCATCCCAGCCCTCCCGCCATTTTCATGTTTGCCCCTAACCGAGCCATAAAGTCAACACAAGATGTCCATTTCTTCCCTGGGCCCGCTGGGGTTGCCTTATTTGATCTGCTTGAAACGTTAACTGCATCCTTCACACATAACACAAGATTGGCCCCTGGGATCTGCTGCCAACGTGGTGATCAGCGCACTGCGGGCTGACTGACAGCAAATCCTGATGTTCATATTCGTGCTTTTTTCTTGTGGGTGGGTAGGACAGTGGTGGCGAACCTTTGGCACTCCAGATGTTCTGGACTACAATCCCCATTAGCCCCTGCCAGCCCCTATCCAGGTTAGTGGCCATCACCACCTCCTGTGGCAGCCTATTCCAAACACCAATCACACGTTGCGTGAAGAAGTGTTTCCTTTTATTAGTCCTAATTCTTCCCCCCAGCATTTTCAATGAATGCCCCCTGGTTCTAGTGTTGTGAGAAAGAGAGAAAAATGTCTCTCTGTCCACATTTTCTACCCTGTCAACATGTTCATGAACATCTGGAGCGCCGCGAGTTGACACCTGTGATGTAGAGCACTTGGTAGCCATCCAACCTCCAAGCTACTGAAGCGTGGATCAACAGGGCCAGAGAAGGTTCCTGCCAATAGGGAACCAGCTTCCTGGCTCAACATTGCTGAAAAAGAGCATTTATTGCTGCCGTGGACACCTTTTTCTCCAACAGAAGACCAGGATCAAGCAACAGCCCCGAGCTCCTAGCAGAGTCTTCCAGCAAAGGTTGAGACCACCAAAGTCCCACCAAAGTCCCATCCCATCTAAAACATCTGCCCTTCCAACCAGCGTCCCCCTCCCCCATCTGCTCCAGATTCAGCTTCCGTTTGCTGTCCCTCCACCACTGGGCTGCCCGGGTCACAGAGCCCCGGGGACCACATGCCCCCCCCCCAATACAGTCTAGGATTAACTTTTCTTTGGTATTTGAAATGGACAATGTAAAACATACAAATAGGAATTCTGTTGATTTAAAACACTTTCTATTAATTCCAACTATTTTTGCAGCAGGACGTCCGTTGCACAGACATGTTGAGCTTTGGTCTTGCAAATCAGGCAATCAGTTGGGCCAAAGTTTGGAAGCTATTTTAGGCTCAGTGAAGAGGGTGGCCACTCGGTCCAAAACAGTGTGTGCAATCTTTTGAGTTCTTCAGAACTCTTTGTCAGGTTCAGGTCATGATCTTAAGCAGGGCATAGAGTTCTGGAGAACTCAAAAACTTGAAAATGGTTGTGGGTTATTTTGAAAGAGCTGCATAT
Source organism: Sphaerodactylus townsendi (assembly GCF_021028975.2). Lineage (NCBI taxonomy): Eukaryota > Metazoa > Chordata > Lepidosauria > Squamata > Sphaerodactylidae > Sphaerodactylus > Sphaerodactylus townsendi. The sequence continues at coordinate 1,748,233 of NC_059430.1, read as the reverse complement.
ATGATAGACTTCTACAGAGGTAAGGGGGGGTCTCTCTTGTCTTTTGCTGACTGTCGCATTTGTTGTTGTTTTTCTGGTGTGTCTTAAAACTGTTTGAAGGTTATGTTTTCCCATCAGTTTTCCCATTCAATTGGTGATCTCCTTGATTTGTGGTAGAAATGCCTTAATCTAATTTGTACATACCCCGTATTTCTCCCCATTCCTGACAGATGTTTAAAATCTCCAAAGTGGGAGACTCTGCCACCCTCTGAGGCAGCATATTCTTTTGTCGAAAAGCTATTTTGTCGAAAAGCAGCAGTGGCATAGGAGGTTAAGAGCTCATGTATCTAATCTGGAGGAACCAGGTTTGATTCCCAGCTCTGCCGCCTGAGCTGTGGAGGCTTATCTGGGGAATTCAGATTAGCCTTGTACACTCCCACACATGCCAGCTGGGTGACCTTGGGCTAGTCACAGCTTCTTGGAGCTCTCTCAGCCCCACCTACCTCACAGGGTGTTTGTTGTGAGGGGGGAAGGGCAAGGAGATTGCCAACCCCTTTGAGTCTCCTGCAGGAGAGAAAGGGGGGCTATAAATCCAAACTCCTCTTCTTCCTCTTCTTCCTCTTCCTCTTCCTCTTCCTCTTCCTCTTCCTCTTCCTCTTCTTCTTCTTCTTCTTCCCCCCTTAGGAAGTTTCCCCTACTGTTTAGGTAGACTGTCTCTTCCTATTACAGAGGGTGCATCTAATATCTAAGCAAGAAAAACCCAACATGTGAAGGAAATCTCAGGCACGTGGAGAGACACACTTCTGGGGAGTGGATGGAAATGCTTGAAAATGCAAAATGTGCAAATGTAGCTTTCCCTTCAAACCTTTCCAGCGGTGTTTGAGGGATCAGCAGGGCATTTCTGATGTTCAACCATCCCTGCCCCAAGGTGGCTAATTCTGCACAGTGCTAGATGGGCCTTTGATCATACCAGGAAAGTTCTTGGTGGCCACCATCCCTTGATCAAGCCACGTTCAGTTCCAGCAGTGCTGATGGTGCCGTTAGGACTGCTTGACCAGCAGTGAGGGTCATGGGAATTCCCTCCAGGCTGCCCTCAGTTGGGTCTGGGACAGCAAACTTGGCCTTGGCTGCCAGCATCACAAAATGAAGTGACAGGAAGGTCTCCAGCCATCAGAAATGATGTCTCCATCCATCAGCATCCTCATGGTGACCAAAGCTAAGCAGGGTCATCTCTGGTTAGTGTTTGGATGGGAGACCACCAAGGAAGTCCAGAGTCTCTCCTGAAGGACCCGTCTCACCCTGCTTTTTCTTTTTTTGAACTATTACCATCTGGCAGAAGATACAGGATCATGAAGACCAGGACAACTAGACTCAGAGACAGCTTTTATCCTAGAGCTGTGGCTATGATTAACTCCATGGTGATGGGTTCACGTGGTGGTGGCTGTGTAGAGATGGTTGTGTAGGGATGGCTGTAAGTTGGGGGTATGTGGATTGCAGCCCCCCAATGCCTAGTGCAGATTGCAGAGATGTTCATCGGGGGATGTTTTGTATTTTTGTATTTTCGCTGTTTTGTATTTTCATTGTGTAGACACAAGGCACAATGGGTGTGCACAATGACATTACAGTTATTCTATTCTTCTGTGCAGAGGAAGGCAGCCGCAAAACTCTTGTCTTGAAAAACCCGTGAGCATCACCACGAGTCTGTTCCACTTCACATCCGGGCAGTCCAATCACTCCTCCTGAATCTTAGAATGCCTGAAACTGCTTGCGCTGGCTCCCTCTGCATCTCCCTAGAGAGGGAGTCCCTCCTTCCACTCCCAGCACACCCGGAGCCCTTCGGACTTTCGTCTCTTTGCATAGCAATTTTTGCAGCCACGTTGATTTCTGTGACACCCGGGAATCGCTGCCATCTGAACTATTTGTGATGGTGCCTTCTGCAGCTCCTTTCTAGGAACTCCCATCCACCTCGGATGCCTTTCTGTGAGGCGTTGTTTACCCAAGGAATCCTGCCCAGCCGTTCTCTATTTAAATAAGGTTTCCTGGCACTGGAGGTGCTTTGTTGAATCTTTATAAAAATAAGGATTATAAAAACAAGGAAAACTAGGCTCAGTGACAGCTTCTGTTCTAGAGCAGAGGCTATGCTGAACTCCATGGTTCTGGGTTGATGTGGTTGGGGCTGTGTAGGGATGGGTGGGGGGGGAATGGGAGGATGGGGTTTGAGGTCTGAAATAGTGTGCATCGGGGAATGCTTGTAATTTTCGTTGTGCATGCACAATGACAATAAGTTGTTGTTGTTGTTGTTGTTGTTGTTGTTGTTGTTGTTGTTGTTGTTGTTGTTGTTGTTGTTGTTGTTGATGATGATGATGATGATGATTTCACCGTTGCCAGATCTTTAGCTGGTTGTTGGCCTTCATTACAATTCGAGCCTCACCCAGAGGCCTAGGAAGTTGTAATGTATCGGCGTAGTATTCATGCGGATCCCAGCAGGGCTGGCTTCTGAATCTGACATATGTCAATTTTGTCAATTCGAAGATGTTTCAAGTGCTGCCCTAGTGTTTTTGGGATGGAGCCCAGTGTGCCGATTACCACTGGGACGACCTCAGCTGGTTTGTGCCATAGATGCTGAAGCTCGATTTTCAAGTTGCGGTATCTAGTGACCTTCTTGTGTTCTTTTTCAATGACCCTGCTGTCACCGGGGACTGCTATGTCGATGATGGTCACTTTCTTGTCCTCATTCACGGTGATGTCTGGTGTATTGTATTTCAACACTTTGTCTGTTTGGATTCAAAAGTCCCACAGGATCTTGACCTTCTCATTTTCCATTACTTTCTCTGGACAATGTTCCCACCAGTTCTTAGCTGTTCTTATGTTGTAATTCTTGCATAAATTCCAGTGGATCATCTTGGCCTAGATCGAATTTGTTCTAATGGCTTGCTCTTGGGCGGCTAAAATCAGGGATTCAGTTTTCTTTTTCAGAGTTCCAGTTGTTAACCACAGCCAGGTCTTTTCGTTGTTGTTGTTGTTGTTGTTGTTGTTGTTGTTGTTGTTGTTGTTGTTGTTGTTGTTGTTGTAGATTTCACAGCTGCCAGATCTTTAGCTGGTTGTTGGCCTTCATTACAATTCGAGCCTCACCCAGAGGCCTAGGAAGTTTTAATGTATAGGCGTAGTATTTGTGCGGATCCCAGCAGGGCTGCCTTCTAAATTTGACCAATGTTAATTTTGTCAATTTGAAGATGTTTCAAGTGCTGCCCTAGTGTTTTTGGGATGGCGCCCAGCGTGCCGATTACCACTGGGACGACCTCAGTTGGTTTGTGCCATAGACGCTGAAGCTCGATTTTCAAAGCATGGTGGTTGTTGTTGTAATTGTTGTTGTTGTTGTTGTTGTTGATGGCCAGAATCTACTGGCTGTTGTGGGTGTTCCAGGCTGTGTGGCCAACATGATCTGGTAGCTTTTGCCCCTAACGATTTCCCCCCCATCTATGGCTGGCATTTTCAGAAGCATGTCATGGTAAGATGTGGGAGGTGGACAAAGCAGATACCCACCACACAAATTACTCCACACTGTGCAAAAGAGAGAAATACATCTTACCCTAACATGCCTCTGAAGATGCCAGCCATAGATGCAGGCAAAAACTAACACTGCCCAAGCACAGCCACACAGCCCAGGAAACCAGGAAACCAACATCAGCCAGTCGGAGGTGCTTGTTTGAGCTGTCTGTCAGTCCAAGGGCTCCAGCACTCCGTGGTCTCCTTTCTGCCCGTTATTTTCACCCCATCAGCTGAGTCTTCCGCATTGATCAGGAGCAAGTCAAAAGTAGCCGATCCCTCATTCCTTCCTCTCTCTTCCGAAAAAGGCTATTGCCAGGAAGGCATGTCAGAAATTTATTTGACATTCCCGGCTTGGTGAAGATCAAAAGCATGTTGAGACACATCATCCTTTTGCATCCTTGAAAAAATTGTGATTGGGTTTAGAAAAGGATCCTCCCCATGGTTGGGCAGCGTGACAAACCTCCACCCACAACGTGGTTTTAATTTCTTCCTCTCCCCAAGGCTGCCTTGTTCAGTCTCTCTGTATTCACACTCAATTCAATAAGCCTTTATTGGCATACAGAACATACAATATAAATACAGTTAAAATTACTAGATAAAACTTCACACTGGATCATAAGTTCAGCTCACAAACCTCAGCCAGAAACTTTGCCACTGCGAGACAACAGTCAAGGTCATTACAGTTTAAGAGCATATTTACTTTATCAAGCTCTGTCAGGGCTTTCATAGAGTCAATGATTTGTACTAATAAGCTGGATCTTGGATTCTGGTAAAGTGGGCAGTGGAGGAGAATGTGCGCCATGGAATCCAGCTGCCCTGGGCTGCAGGGGCAAAGCCTCTTATCGTTTGGTAGACCCTTGAGTCTTCCTCTGTGGAGCGGGGATGGCATAATGTTAAATCTAGCCAGCATGTAGGCTCTCCTATATATAGGGTTGGTAAGCGCTGCAATATAGTAGGCTGGGATTCCCTGCACAAATGGAATTGCCACGTTCATTGGCGAGCAGGATTTGTTGGACAAAGAACACATCGCTACTCACCTGGTTTCTGTTATTTTTGAACAAGCTCTATTCTTCGTTGGCTCCCTTCTGCTCTCGGGACCCGCCCTCCCTGTCTCTTGTACTGTCGACTTACCCTTTGCTTGGGGCCCAAGGACATCTTTTTATAGTTCTTACTTTGAGCATTAATATATAAGCATCAAAAGGCAGGTCTCTCCTGTGGATGCAGTGGGGGGGGGGGGTCACAGGCACTCACATAGCCCCCCCCCTAGTTTCCCCAGGAGGCCCACCTCCCTGTCTTTAAAACTTATCTCTGCCTTCCACATGATTCAAAGCCCCTTTGATTAGAGTTGTGAGGAGCAAGCGTCATTCAGGCAGAGGTCCCAGAACCTGAGCCTCTCTTGATGACTCCTCCTGCAGAGCTAGCTACTCACTTGAGGTCTTCCATTGTCTCCATCTTTGCAGGAAGAACAGATAAGAGCACTGCCTGAGACAAGGTCTTGCACCTTCCTTCTTAGAGCCCCTTTGAGAAAGCTAACAAACTCATGCATGTGGGCAAGCCAGTAACCTTTGTATCCTTGGGCTTCCAAAAAGCTTTTAGCAAGGTTCCTCTCCAAAGACTTCTGTGGAAACGTAGCAGTCATGGAATAAGAGGACAGGTCCTCTTTTGGATTATTAATGGGCTAATTGGAAGTAACAAGCCCCATGCGGCAGAGCAGGAAGCTGTAGTATGCAGTCAACGCTCAGCTCATGACCTGAATTGGATCCCCACAAAGCTGGATGCAGGCAGTCGGCTCAAGAGTGACTCAGCCTTCCATCCTTCTCAGGAAGGCAAAATGAGGACCCAGCTTCTTGGGGGCAAAGTGTAGACAACTGGGGGAGACCAGGGCAAACCACCCCACAAGCATAGTCTGCCTAGTAACTGTTGTGATGTGGCATCACCCCATGGGTCAGTAATGACCATGGGCTAGCAAATGAGGAGGAGGAGGAGGAGGAGGAGAAGGAGAAGAAGAAGAAGAGGAGGAGGAGGAGGAGGAGGAGGAGGAGGAGTTTGGATTTATATCCCCCTTTCTCTCCTGCAGGAGACTCAAAGGGGCTGACAATCTCCTTGCCCTTCCCCCCTCACAACAAACACCTTGTGAGGTAGGCGGGGCTGAGAGAGCTCTGAGAAGCTGTGACTAGCCCAAGGTCACCCAGCTGGCGTGTGTGGGAGTGTACAGGCTAATCTGAATTCCCCAGATAAGCCTCCACAGCTCAGGCGGCAGAGCTGGGAATCAAACCCAGTTCCTCCAGATTAGATACATGGGCTCTTAACCTCCTACACCACTGCTGCTCCTATATACCTTTAACTGATTACCTTTAACTGAAAGGAAGCTCAGGGTAAAAGTAAACCGAGGGTCCTTACAATGGAAAGAAGCCAGCATTGGGACCCCCAAGGGAGGACATTAGCTTCACCGCTCTTTCCTTTATTCACAGAATGATCTAGAACAGTGATGGCGAACCTATGGCACGGGTGCCAAAGGTGGCACTCAGAGCCCTCTCTGTGGGCACGCACACACAGAGTTTGTCATGTGGGGGGTGGAAAATCACCCCCCACCCACCCACACACATCTAGGCTGGCCTGGGCCACTGAGCATGATGTGTGCGCACTGCGGTGAGAATTGCTCGGCTGGCGGACCTGGTGCCTGTGCTCCAGGTGGCTGCTGCCCGAGCAGAGGAGGCAGAGATGCTAGAGGCACAGAGCGGTGCACACGGGACTTGCTGGAGGCTAGAGCAGGCTGGCTCCTGCTCAAACGGGTGGGGCGGAGGAAGAGAGAGCCAATTGTCATTTCTAAACTAAAACCTCAGCATTCAGGTTAAATTGCCGGGTTGGCACTTTGCGATAAATAAGTGGGGTTTGGGTTGCAATTTGGGCACTCGGTCTCAAAAAGGTTTGCCATCACTGATCTAGAACAAAGTACGTACAGTATTGCAGACAATACTACATTATTCCAGATGGCACAATCCAAAATGCACTCTGCGGAATGACACGAGGATTTCTCCACACTGGATGAGCAGACAACAACACGAGGAACGAAACTCAAAATGTCAAGCACAAAACATCTTATCTTTAAATATGCTCTGATGGGGTCTGAGCCGATGGCGGCTGATCTAGGAAGAGGCCTTTGGCTTGGGGTGGACAGCTCCATGCAAATGCTCATTCAGTGTGTGGCAGCAGTGAACAAATTACGCGCGAGGGATTATCCCCCTCCCTAAAAGATATTCACAATGTCAACAAATATTTCAGTCTACTTGTTTCATAATCACAGACTTTGCCAATAAATCACTGGCACAATATGTCTGTATAAAGTGCCACTAAGTCACAGTATCAGGTCTTGAAACTGAAGTCAATAAGCAGGCTCTGATGGGTCGATCAGAAGTCTTTATTGGTAACAGCAAGAACCTGGCTTTCAGAAAGTCGGCTCTGCCAGACCACAAGAATACGGTTGCCTTTATTCCCGCCCCCATAAATCCCCCCTCCCTGTTTCCCATGGAATGTGAGAATAACACAACAGAAAGAGAGATGTTTGGGAGTTGAGCATCCTAAGGCCAGCACAGGGGTAGTTCTCAGCCACCAGCCACCCCCCCTCCCACTGGGAAGGCACCAGGGTTGCTTCTGGTTAGCTACAGTTACTAGATCAAAGGAAAGCAAAATAAAAGATCCATTAACATATCAGAAGGTGCCCCCTCCCCACAGCCAGGTGTGAATCCACGCATTTCATCCCATCCCTTTGATGGCAGCAGGGAAGGCACCCCCTGGCACACAGCCAACTTATGGCAACCCCAGCAAAGAGCTCTCAAGGCAAGCAGGAAACAGGGGTGGTTTGCCATCCATGGCCTTCCTCTGCAGAGCCTTCCTTGGTGGTCTCCCTTCCACGTCCTGACCCCGCTTAGCTTCTGAGATCTGACAAATCGGGCTATCCCATCCTGCCTCTCCTCCCCCTTTGCACAACGCCAGACAATAAAAGGGAAAGTGGAGGACATAAGAACATAAGAACATAAGAACTAGCCTGCTGGATCAGACCAGAGTCCATCTAGTCCAGCTCTCTGCTACTCGCAGTGGCCCACCAGGTGCCTTGGGGAGCTCACCTGCAGGAGGTGAAAGCAATGGCCTTCTGCTGCTGCTGCTGCTGCTCCTGAGCACCTGGTCTGCTAAGGCATTTGCAATCTCAGATCAAGGAGGATCAAGACTGGTAGCCATAGATCGACTTCTCCTCCATAAATCTGTCCAAGCCCCTTTCAAAGCTATCCAGGTTAGTGGCCATCACCACCTCCTGTGGTAGCATATTCCAAACACCAATCACACGTTGCGTGAAGAAGTGTTTCCTTTTATTAATCCTAATTCTTCCCCCCCAGCATTTTCAATGGATGCCCCCTGGTTCTAGTATTGTGAGAAAGAGAACATTTTCTCTCTGTCTACATTTTCTACCCCTTGCATAATGTTATAGACTTCAATCATATCCCCCTCAGACGTCTCCTCTCCAGACTAAAGAGTCCCAAACGCTGCAGCCTCTCCTCGTAAGGAAGGTGCTCCAGTCCCTCAATCACTGTAGTAAGAAGGAGTGATGTGCAGTTACAATCAACACTGCGATGACTATTCTATTCCTTATGGGAGCAGCCTTAACTTTCCCTTGGTGGCCACCTGGTTATGGATCAGTCACTGAGGGAGAGTCTGCAGAAAAGGTGCCATTTCACACTCGGCAGTGGCTGGGCTGAGGTCATGAATCGTTTCTCTGAAGGGCTCTTGACATTGAGATGGAATGGCCAGGCTGGTGGGGGCGAGAGTGAGCCTTGCGGAACCACGCAGGTTAGGTCTCAGCCTGATGGCAGCTGGCCCTTAAGAGCATCTTACCTATAACGAATGGTTTAGGCCAATCCACAACACTCTGAATCCTTCCTTCTAGCTCCAGGGACTCAATGAAATGGCGGGGCCCACCACAGAGTCAAAGGCAGTGGTCTCGTGAGAGCATCAGAGAAGTGTAGCTCTTGTCTGCATTCAGATGGAGGTCGTCTGCTAGGGCCACCAGGACTGTCTCCATTCTACAACCCGACTGAACGGGCAGAGGGTTTATCTAGAACACAGGTGTCAAACTCGTGGCCCTCCAGATGTTATGGACTACAGTTCCCATC